>NC_056729.1:1545798360-1546398360 GCF_019279795.1 Protopterus annectens | reverse complement strand
TTGATGAGTTATTGAAAGAAATCAATGTACAGAAAATGAAAGGAGGCAGACAATAGTGTGTGGTATGGTGCCTTTCAGAAGGTTCCAGCCATTAAGATAATGAAAGATGTCTGCATAGAGACAGAAAAAAGAAAAGCTATATAGAGAAAGAGACAGACCGATAGTAACAAACTCATTAAAGGTAAAATTAATCTGAGTAGAGTTGTAGACTCACCTGTTAGGTCAAAAGTCAAACCAGAGGGCAGGGCAGAAACAAGACTCTCATCTGCATGTAATTAAAGAAAAAAAAGTTACTGAGATAAATATAAATAAATTGCCAAAACAAAAAAGTAGAAGAGACTAACTTGTAAGAGTTATATTTCAAAGAGGAAGGAATAGGAGAGGAAGAAACACATTTAACTGTATCCATTTGTGAAGAGTCTATGCCCTCCACTTCAGTGTGCTGACTAGAGGATTCCTGATTTGGCAGATTTACACATAAGTTATGAAGTTTTAAGAAAGTACAGTGAGAGCATGATAAATTACATAGGGCCAGAGACAATATTGAGTTGAAGAATGACTTGATGTAGAGAGTGAATCAAGACAGTGAAGAAGTATCATATTATACAACAACCCACCATTAATATTCCAAAACATTCATGCTGATTGGTCAGCATGCACGTTGTAAATCAGACTTATACTAATGGAAAAAGGTCTGGTCGCCCGGACTTTTTCCATTAGTATAAGTCTTTTTTTTTACAGCAACGGAGAGCGCAAGATCTCCGTTGCTTTTTAGACACTGTCTCGCTATGTTAAAGGAGTTTAACATAGCGAGACAGCTTTAAAAAAGTAAAGGAGATCTTCCTTTCACCGTTGCTTTTTTTAAAGCTGTCTTGCTATGTTAAACTTCTTTAACATAGTGAGACACATTGTAAAAAGCAACGGAGATCTTCCTTTCTCCGTTGCTTCCACCCACAGCTCTGATGTACTGCGTAAGCATACGCATGCACAGTACATCAGAACTGCCGCAGAATGCCAGACAGCTGTGGAAGGGCAGCAAGGAGGCATTATACAATGCCATTATTTAAGAAAAGTAAGTATTTTTTTTCTTACATAATGTCATTTTATAATAGCAATGACCCACTTCTGGGTGTGGGTAATGCTGGATTTACCCACGGTTGTCTTTGTTTGGCCACTCGGGCTTCGACCTCATGACCAAACCACACCAACCGTTGGTAAATCCAGCATTACCCACACCCAGACGTGGGTTATTGCTATATTAGCTGCTGGTTCCAGAATCTTGTAGAACACTAGTGATGAAACTGGCACATAACTGTATTTCTGAAAGACATGAAAATGGGTTACACTATTAGCTAAATTCTGTTAACCTGATGTAATGAAAGACATTTACAGTTTTTGGACAGCTGGCCTAGCATGCAAAAAAATGTCTCTACCTCATGGTTTCAGAAATCTAATAATATGCATGCTTGCTATCAATGAAACATTTTAGAGGCTTATTTGTCAAGTCTAGTAAGGCCTAACAATGCATTCTAGAGGTTATTGACTATGGTTACTTAGTTTTCAGAAGCAGCACCACTGCAAAAAAAAAAAAAAAATACTAAGTCAACTAAAAGTCCAGTGGCACATTTCTCCAGAATATGGACACCCAAAGAAATGGATACTTACAGACAAGGGGAACCTTATTTATGTCAAGGTTAATGCATCACTTTTTCCTGTCATAAAGTACAAATGTTAAGAACTTCGGTATTCCACTCTCAAACTGATGGCTTAGTGGAATACTTTAATAAACTTTGAAGTCTGTGCTAAAAAAGGTCATAGAGCAAGTTAATAACACATGGAATTATATATTTTCTTTCTTCCTTACCTCAGGTCAAACTTAAACATGATTAAACCCACCTGAGTTACTATAAGTGACACATCTCCAAGTTTGGTCATAGCAAAGAAGTCCTGAGAGAAAGAGAAAACCCCATTTACAAATGTGATAGCACACTTGACAAACTTGCAAGGTAGGTTAAAATTATTTTTTCAGTAGTCAAGAAATATATGCAAGGGCATGAGAAATGCAACAGAGGGTATATAATAATAACATCAGACACAGAGACTTTAAAACAGGGGACAGAGGGATAGTGTTAGTTCACCACAAGGAACCTTTGGGATAAAAGAGAAAATTAATGACGAAAACTACAAAATCAGACAAGCATGCAACAGAACATTAGATCAGATATTTCACAGACGTTTGTTAAACTATCACTTTTAGGTATAGCTTCTGTAGTCAGAAATGGAAGGACTATTAGACTTAACATTACATAATCATACTTTCTAAATGCATGCCCTTCTATTGCAACGCTGAAAATAACACTATATTTTTGTCTGTCCTGGATAGTATTTATGTGATCTAATTGACTGTATGCTATGTTTTAATACTGGCTAATTTCAGACTTTATACAATCATCCTGAAGATATGCCTTAGCAGTAATGTCTATTAAATATGCTCACAGTTTTTCCAAAAGAATACGATACCAACTGTTTGAACCTGTTTGGTCAAATTTAATGGTGTAAATTAACTTCTGATTAAAAAAAAATAATAATTAAAAAAAACAAAGTTATGTGGGGAGATCCCCACACTATCAATGCCATAGCATAACCACAAGGTTCATTAAACCTCGATATTAATTTATATGTAGTTTCACTGAAGCCCATTCATTCTTTCAATCTGAAATGAATGGTCCCATGCTGAAATATATATATATATATATATATATATATATATATATATATATATATATATATATATTCACTTTCAAAATCTTATTTCATTATAATCTTCTGTTTTCAATTCTTTTCATAATATCAAATGTCTGCTTCACATATTATTTATATATGTATGTATGTATTTATATCTGTCTATATGTTTGTTTGTTTGTTTACATTTCCTGGAATTTCAACTCCTTCAAAAGTAAAGAAAACTAGTCAAAGCCTCAGGTCATTAAAACCACTCACAAAAGCGTCTTTCTATTGAGCTAGCATCATTGTTTCACTCATCTGGGAGGTATTGCCTCTCCATACCCCCTTACTTAGAAATGCAAAATTTGCAGTTACATAACCAAACGAAAAAAAAAGAGAGATAGAAAAAAACACACTGCACAGTGAATTGCTGTCAGACAACAGACAGAAAATACATTGAGAGTGATTTTCTGTGAGAACTATTGATTAGCAATCAATAAGCTGAAATATCATCCAGATGATATTTGAAGAAAATGATGAGTGTTAATTAGGAGGATGTTGCAAATATCAAAGTTAATACAAAGGATTCTAAGAAACATTGTCTCGTCTTATATGAGCTACCCAAGCAGTAGGACCCTTGTATTAAGTTAACATCTAACATGCAAATCTTGAGTGTTTTGGTTATGTTTAATGATGAACAGAGAAAAGGGTAAGGTCACAAGGGGCATAATGATATCCTGTATAATAACACTGGCTTATATGGCTGCAGTTCCTAGCTGTTTGTTTTTGCACAGTGTTATGTTTTGAATCCCTTCTTCTACTGTCTATTTTCACAACTGAGTTTAATAACAAACTATGATGCTAAATTTTGTGAGCAGTATCTTAATATAGCAATAACCCACGCCTGGGTGTGGGTAATGTGGGATTTACCCATGGTTGGCGTGGTTTGGTCCCGAGGATCCAAACAAAGACAACCGTGGGTAAACCCCGCATTACCCAGACCCAGAAGTGGGTTATTGCTATTATACTATGACATTATTTAAGAAAAGAAATAATTACTTTTCTTAAATAATGGCATTGTATAATGCCTCTTTGCTGCCCTTCCACAGCTGTTTGGTATCCGCAGAAGTTCTGATGTACTGCGCATGCCTACGCAGTACATCAGAGCTGTGGCCAAAAGCAACGGAGAAAGCAAGATCTCCATTGCTTTTTACTGTTTCGCTATGTTAAATGGGTTTAACATAGCGAGACAGCTTTAAAATAAGCAACAGAGATGTCCCTTGCTTATTTTAAAGCTGTCTCGCTATGTTAAACCCATTTAACATAGCAAGACAGGTTTAAAAAAAAAAAGCAACGGAGAAAGCAAGATCTCCGTTGCTTTTTACACACTGTGTTGCTATGTTAAAGGAGTTTAACATAGTGAGACAGCTTTAAAAAAAGCAACGGAGATCTCCTTTGCTTTTTTTAAACCTGTGTCGCTATGTTAAACTCCTTTAACATAGCGAGACAGTGTTTTTAAAAAGACTTATACTAATGGAAAAAGTCCGGGTGACCGGACCTTTTTCCATTAGTATAAGTCGATTTACAACATGCACGCTGGCCAATCAGCGTGCACATTTTGGAATATTAATGGGGGGTCATGGTATAATATGACTTTTGTGCTACATGGAATTATGATGCAGACATCCAGGAACCAAGCAGAATCCTGTAATCAGACAAATCAAAATATTTTTGATTAAGGTTGCTGAAAGTACTGCATCCAATAAAACAGTAAATTGCTGTAGTTTATTATAGTAACAGTTTGTTAATAACCACATAAGAAACTTGGTGACAAGTTATACCCTTTGACTTAATTGATACTGCTAGGCAATGTGTGATTTATAACTAAAAACAAACAAACAAAACAAAAAAAAAACACAGGGGCTCATGTCTAGGATGATACCAGAAACTAGTTGATATAAAATAATCAAAGAGCAAACTCATGCAAATAATTTTACTAATACCAACAGTATAGCAGGGGTTTTATGCTGTTGGTATTAATAAAATTATTTGCATGAGTTCACTATTTGATTACTTTATGATCAACTAGTTTCTGGTATCATCCTAGGCATGAGCCCCTGTGGAGGTTTTTTTTGTTGTTTTCTGTTTAGTTATTAGCTTGTTTCCACTAGAAGTATTGCCATTTTATTTTGGTTATTTGATTTATAACCAACTCAGTGTTTTGGCACAACTTTGTATTTAACATTAAACTTAGACTTGCTAGCAAATTGTTGAATGGGATAATGCATTTAATTAACTTCTTTGGTAGGATCAGTTTCAGAAACAGTGGAAATGTATTCTGACTTAAGAAAACTAATGAAACATGAATCAAGATGGTTCCCTAAGAAGTCTACTCCTAACTAGATGGGTTTGGGAGAGCAGGTAGCTTCAAAATCATTATGAGGTGCTGAAAAGTACTGCAAGATGTTTGTAAAGGATTCAGCTTTGTGGTTCTAGCATGGCAGAGCATATAACATGGGCACAAAGGAATCTAAGATTAATGAAATTCTGAAGCAACTACATGGCCTGGTAACTGAGGTGGGAACCCTGAGATCAGAGTTGTGGATGGTGAGGAAGGAGATAGCTGCTCCATTGGCAGGAGATGTTCTCCACGTACACAAATACATGGATCTCGCCATACCAAACAATACCAAGATGCTCTACTCCAAAATAAGGAAGCCAATCTGGTAGCCCCTCCCATAAACAAACTCTGCAACAGAAGGAAGTAACTGATGTGGAATAAGGTGAAGTCCCAAGACTGAAAAACTCCCTTATCAGCCTCAACAAAAAGTTGAAATCCCTCATCAAATCCTCTAAAGCTAGCTATGAAAACAGAATTGCAGCAGATTGTAAAGACAACCACAAGGCCTTCTATAGTTATGTAAAGAATCTCCACGGCAATATCCAGATTTGCTCTGTGCTACTGCACAATGGTACCTCCTATACCGAGCCAACAGATATTGCCAGTATACTGGCTGACAGATTCAGTGCCAGCTTTACCCTTCTCCCCCCAAAGGGCCAATCACAATACCAGTAGATTGCCAGGTAACAAGTATTATTGCTGCACAGGTTAAAACAGCACTGTCCAAGGCCAAAAATACAGCTTCTATGGGACCTGACAATATCCCTGGTTGTGTTCTACATGAAATGCAAAGTGAACTGGCACCACATCTGTGTACCCTGTTCAATCACAGCTTCAGCTCAGGCCTTGTCCCCGCCAAATGGTGCACTACTACAGTTATCCCTCTCAACAAAGGAGGAGTGACTACAGACCTTGGGAACTATTGCCCCATTAGCCTGATGAGTCTGATATGGAAAGCTATGGAATGCATCATCATGGACCTAATAAACAAAGATATAGGGAATTTCCAAACTCTGAATCCCACACAGTTTGGTTTTGTGAAGGGTAGATCATGCCTGCTCAGCCTGGTTGACTTCTGTGAGTCAGTCACCAGAGCTCTGGATGAGGGCAAGGTGGTTCATACCGCCTACCTTGATCTGGCCAAGGCCTTTGATAACATTCCCCTCTCAGGAATCATAGAAAAAATCACTAAGCTAGGCATCAACCCCTATATCACTAGGTGGATTGTAAACTCGCTCACAGATAGAGCCCACAGTGTGAAAGCAGCTGACTCCAAGCCAGACTGACGACCAGTCATGAGTGGAGTCCCACAGGGTTTGGTCCAGGGTCCTCACCTGTTTGGTATCTACTCCTCTGAAGTCCAGGCCAACGCAAAGAGACTCTGGCTGACAAAGTTTGCAGATGATTGCAAGTTGGGAGCTATTATTAACTCCCCAAGTGATGTTGACATCCTGAAGAAAGGCCTCACTGAGACCAATGACTGGTGTCAGAACTATGGCCTTAAGCTCAATGCCAAAAAATGTGTCTTCAACCCCTTTGGGAAAAACTCAGTTCCCATGAATTACCACATCGATGGTAGTCCACTAAACACAGAAGGCGTTATAAGAGATCTGGGAACACGGGTTGACAGCAACGTCTCTTTTGACCACCACATTGCCACTGTGATCAGAAAGTCCTTCTATGTGGCACATCTCATTAGTAAGGGTTCTGCATCCAGGAAGAAATAAATCATTGTCTCCCTCTACTCTTCCCCTCATTAGACCAATCATCGAGTACAATGACCCATTTGGGATGTACCTCACTAGACACCTGCAACAACTGGAGAGGCCACAAAAGTATCTCACAAAGATGATCCTAGGCCTTAAACAGTTGTCCTATATGGACAGACACAAAAAACTCCAACTATTCTCTGTCTCATATCACCTACTTAGAGGCATTCTCTGCTTGACTTACAAAGCCATGTCTGACCCAGCTCTGTTAGAAATGCTACATCTAAAGAAATCCCAATCCCTGTGCACCACATGCTCATTAGACCTCAGCCACATTACCACAATCAACAGAACATGCTGGAGGGACAGGTTCATAACCCAGAGACTGCCCATGCTATGGAATAGACTTCCCATATATATCAAACAGAGCACCTCATTGGCCCTTTTCAAGAGAAATCTTGATGAGTGGATGGGGAATAGAAAATTCACCTCAGGGATCACTCCAGTGGCTCTACTCAATAGAGGCACTGGGAATTAATGTCAGGTGGCACATTGCCAGGGTAATCCTATGGGCTAGGCTTGTAAATGCTCCAGGGCCATTAGCCTAGTATACACCTATGAACCTATGAACCAGTGGGAGCAAGAACTGAAAGGTTGGAATAGTTTGTCAGACATTTTGAATGGGAGATGAAAAAGTTAGAGCAATGCATTGAAAGTTTAAGGCCAAAATGTATAGATTTAGAAAACAGAAGTCAACAAGAAAATAACTGAGTTATTCGCCTTGCAGAAGGTGTAGAAGGCCAAGACCCAGTTGCCTTCCTGGAAAGTTGGATTGAAGAAATATTTATTTATGTTATTTATTATTTAACATTTGTTGTCTGGGAAAGTCTAATAACACAGGGCCTATTTCCAGTGGAGGCCCAGGGAGAAACACTCAAGATGCATGTCTTTGCAATGTGGTAGGAAACCAGATCACCCACAGGAAACCCATGCGAATGCAGAGAGGACATACAGACTCCACACAGAAGACACCCCAGCCGAGAATCAAACTGGAGAATCAATGCGCCACTGCACCGCCCAATTTTTTTATTTATTTGTTTATTTATTTATTTGTGTTTTATTACTAGTATGGTCTGAATGCCCTATTTTCGGTGGAAGCACTGGAAGAAGAACAGTGTAAGATGCTTAATGTATATGAAGGGAGGTCGTAATGAGAGTGGAAAAGATTACACTTAGGAAGAGACAGGAGAACAAGTGAGTGTTATTAAAGGAAGATTGTTGAAGTAGTTTGCAGAGAGGGATTTAGTGTAAGTAGAAAGGTAACAATTTACAGTTGGAATAAAGAATACGATTTGAGAGTTCTGTAATAATAAAAGGCAGACAGTATGATTATAGGGAAGGAGTAGAGTCAAAGGAAACAAAATCTGGATGAAGTTGGAGCATTGTCTCTGATGAAAGCACTCACAATATATAGTGTGGTTTGGAGTACTTACAGCCTGCTTGCTTTTTTGTTAGTTTACCAGTTCGTTGTTTTTTTGGAGTTAAACAAAATCTGGATGTAATAAATCAATAGTTATAGAAGAAATAAAAAAATGTAATGATGAGATTATCCGGGTGAGCTGGAACCAGAGTTGTAACAGGAATTACAGGGGTAGTTTGATTTTGTAGCATATTAGCCTAATAGTAGAAGGGAAGGAGTTTTACAATTTAGATACAAAGGGTAATAACAGTAGAGATGCCATATCCGCACTGTCAAATGGACTAGGATCAAAGAGTTGGGAAGCAGATAATGTCTGATAAGCCAAGGTGCCTAAAACTGAAATTACAGAGATACACATATAAATAGTTGTTTGTGGCAAGAGTACTGAAAAAAGGGTTGCACGATGGCTTTTATGCATGTTCAATTTAGGAAGACTTCTCCAGGCACATACATGAAGCGAAAGTTAATGTCAGTTGTGTAACTGTTTTATCCTGCTTCTTTGAGAGTAACATGAAGTGATACATCCTTAAGACTGCCAGAGGTGACTCATATTGAAAGGAAACTCATAAGACAAAAGACAAAATGGTGGGTGCTTAATGGAGCAGTGATCTCTTCACTTTTAAAATTAATCAAAAGATAACGAACAGGAATTGGTGATAGGGGTCAAATGTTTAATTGAAGAGGAAAGGCAGATAGTGATGAACCAATCTCCATCACAAGCAGCTGATGGCATAATAAGCAATGATAGGAAATGAGACAGAGATTGCATGAACTGCAGTAATATTCAACAATATGGATTTGAATCCTTTGCATTTAATTAAATAACAGGGGAGTATGAGAAACATACTAGCAGTCAAGCAAGGTGAACGACTGGCAATAAAATAGTATGAGCACGCTTGTCATAGACAAATCCCATTAATATATATGAAAGTAGCAGGATAGGCCTGAAAGAGTTGAACATAATTTTATGATAAACAAACTCCAAAAAGCAAAGAAACAAACCAGGAAAGAAGCTGCATGCTGAAGCAAAATTACCCAGACTGTAGGGTAAATGAAATATACTGTATCCTTCAAAAGATCAATCATTTAATTCAAAAATACTTTAATACATGAGCACTTTTGTCTTAAAATTTAAAAAAAATTAAAATTAAAAACTTCATCCTTAGAAGGATACAGTGTATATCATTTACCCTACAGTCCAGATAATTTTGCTTCAGCGTGCTGCTTCTTTCCCAGAATTTTATGATGAAGAAGAGGAAGGGGATACAAAAGGTGTAAAAAAGAGGTTGGATGGAAATGAAATAAGGGGAGGAAGAAAAGAGATTGATTAACAAATTGATGAAGCCAGAGCAGATGCATAGTCTTCTTATTGCAGAGTGACATACCAGCAGCTAGTGGGCATGTTGCATTGGGAAAAAGGCTGGGACTGTTGTGCACAGCGGAGAAATGACTTTATACATATTGTTCCGCTTCTTGTTTTAGTGTTCCTGTGAGCCTCAACTGGATGTGGGGGGGGGGGGGCTACAGAAAATGATTTAAAATAATATGCAGAGAAGAAGGAAGTATAAGAAGACATACAAAAATTAGAGTAAGGCATGGACAATGTCTGGGTAAACACGAGAAATTAAAAGTAATGGGACCGTAGAGGAGTATAATTATTTTTATGTTGCCACCACTTTTCTTTCTTTTTTCTTCTTGTTTTCTGGACTGAGCTAAAGTAGGTATATGCTACTATTCTGAAACCAGGAGATTTGAAAGACTTGACAAAAGGGACAATCATTGAATTAAAAATGAAGGTCCTTGTTAGCATGCAGCATTTGTATACTGATTATGAAAAATATGAGACTGAATGCTCAACAGTATGAGTATTACTTCTGAGATCAATGAAAGACCTGATATATCTGTTATGGAATGTTTATTATTTTATTTTATTGCATTGACATTTGATTACCGAGAAAGTCCGACGTTGTAGAACCCCATTTTCAGGGGAGGTTCAGGGAGAAATGCTTCAAAGTATTACAGATCATTTTAAGAATAATAATTTTACAGTCTTTAAAAATAATACAGTAAATAAATAGTTTACTAATTATACCAAGTTGAACATAATCTGAGAGCACTGGTTAAGAGTAGATTCAAGTTATGTGATAATGATTTATTAGAGAATTTTTGACCAGTTTATAGAAAAATTAAAGGCAAGTTTGTATAATACAAACAGAAATTGTTATACAAAGTGAGAAAACCTGGCTTATGGTATACTGAGAGACAAAGCCAGGTGAATGAAATTGATAGAAATAAAGAAGTGAGTGAAGAAGGGAAAGTAAGGCGATTTAAGATATTAATAAGTATTTGTTCATATTCAGGGATAAAGTGGTGTTGAGCAGGAACAGAACTACTTTTTTGGCTAGGAAGTCTTACAGAATGGCTTTGAAGGTTGGAAGGAAAGGTACCAACCTGCTGTATAGAGATAAGTGTTACCAGGCCTTAGCAACATGTTATAAATATGGACAATGCCCGTTGGGGTGGATGGGTTTGTGGACAGAGAAGTGCTTTTGGTCATTGGATTATAATGGCCGACTAGGACCATAGTTGTGTAAAATGTTATTTAATGCCAGGCAAACAGATGGATTCTGGATCATTTTATAGGTGGCAAGAAGCTGTGTATATATTTGCCAATGTTGTGAACTCTAACCAGTTTAGGCTTTTTAGTGTTATACACTGATGGGTTCTGAAAGGAGCATTTGCTGCAAATTTAGTAACTTTGTTATAGCTTTGCTCAGGTTTTGATTTTTTTGATGCCTGAAGGTTAGTAATGATAAGAGCACATGAAGAAGTGTGGGGAGGAAATAAGTAGGAAGAAGTGTAGCTTTAGTTGTGTAGGTAAGGAAGTGTTTGGCTCTGGAAAATATCCCTAGTTTTTGATGATTTTTTTGTGCAATTTTGTATATGTAGGCTGAATTTAAGATTAACATCCACTATCATCCCTAATAATTTGCTATGAGAAGCTACTTCAATGTTTCCATTATCAAAAGATAGGACTTTACATTTTGTTATTGTTTTTTTCTTTCTTTTTTTTTGGTAAATGTTCATTTAGGTGTGTTTAAATGCTTATTCTATTATGTTTTTATTAAAATATGGGAAGAGGGATATTAAGGATATTAGGTATATGTAAGTAGTACTGCAATAAGTTTTATACACACACACACACACGCACACATATGTATATATATATATATATATATATATATATATATATATATATATATATATATATATGGGTCTACTTTGTTTGGTAGAAAACACATTTGGTCGAAATTCACTTCACTAAACATACTTTACTGAAAGCTCACTTCACTGAAAACTCATTTGGTCAAAACTCATTTCATTGAAAGTAATATATGGCCTTTTCCGCACTGTAGTGTGATCCTAGAGTTCGAATATAAAGTAAGGGGAGGCACAGCCTCCCACATTGGGGGTGTAGGGGGCATAGCCCCCTTATTTTAAATGTTTTAAAGCATAGACGTATATTGACAAGTGCAATGAACAACTCTTTCCACAAGACAAACTATATATATATATATATATATATATATATATATATATATATATGTATATACACACACACATATATAAACAGGATAACAATCTGGAGATGAGAAGAGTCCATCTGGGCATTTCTAGACTTGGAGAAACAAAAAAAATCCCAAGAAAGCTGACTTGAACAATCCTATGAGGCTTCAAAATCCCAGAATCATTGGTAAGATTAGTATAGGTTATGTAGAGAGACCAAATAACAAAAGTGTGATTATTGTTCAAATGCAAAGAGTTGGTATATATCAGGGTTAATCTGTTCATACTGGTTATAGACTGCATTAGTAAGAAAGTTGGAGGGGACAGTCTACAAATCTGTATGCGGATGACGTGGCAATAAAAGCAGTCTCTCAACAAGAACTTCAACAAATGTTAAGGAAATGGAATGCAAGACTGAAGGCACATGGGATGATACTGAATACAGACAAGTTAGTTGTCATGGCAGGAAATGGGAAAATCAGAAGAAGCTGAAAATTAAGATAAAAGGGAAAATAGTGGAACAGGTTAATCACTTCAATTATTTGGGGGGAGTGGCTGAGGAGAAGGAAAGACTGACTGAGGAGATCAAAGCCTGAATCAGAGGTGGTATAGCCACCTGCTACACTGTGTCAGGGGAAGAATATGCCAGGTGATAGGATACACATGAAGAAATGAGGACATCAAGCAGAAGCTGAAGTAGCCCCAATTGCAGAAAAGGTTAAAAAGAACAGATTAGAGTGACTTGGCCAAATGTGCAGGAAAGCAGAAGATTAAAGAAGATTTGAGAGAAGCAGGAAAAATGCAATTGGAAACAAGTATGGTTAGTCTGGTGATGGATAGAATGCATGATTTATCACTCAGAGACTCCCTATGCTGTGGAATAAAATCCCGGTCCATGTGAGGCAGAGCACCTCGCTGGCTCTGTTCAAGAGAAATCTTGATCTGTGGATGGGAGATCGTAGGTTTACCCTGGGAATCATCTCTGTGTCACTGCTGGACAGAGGCACAACAAACTAATGGGCACAGTATTTTTTCATATAAGGGGTGGCGTAAGCCACAAAACCTTGGGCTAGGCTTATAAATGCCTTAGGGCAGATAGCCTAGTATAAACCTATGAACCTATGAGAGAAGGCCTGTGAGAGTCAGGTATGACTGTTAAAGAGGGTTGGAGAGTCAAGAGAGATGTGAGTTGAAGCAAAACCCTAACCCCATGTGAGAAATGGGAAGAGGGAGTTGTTGATAATGGTGATGATGAGAATAGGGACTATTGTTCTGTATAAAAATAAGGTGACTTTGCAAATGACAGGCCAGCAGGGGTATGAGAAATGTGGGATGGTGACAATAACGTTTTATAGGTTATGGAATAGTATTTGTGTATTTACTGTCATATAAGAAGTTAATATATAACATAGATTATTGGTACTGTAAGCATAAAGCAACAGAAGGTGTGTGTTGGATCTAGTCTCACTGGAATGGCAAGGAGATGCAAGTGGGTGATTAAGGCTGACACCTGGAATTTGGAAGGCAGGCAATCCTCTAAAGAGAGAAAAAGAATATTAAGTATGCTATTGACAGAGGAGACAGAGATAGCCGTTATGCAAGAATTAATCTGAAGGTGGGTTGAAATGGAGATATTGAAAAAAGATGGATTATAAATGTATAAGAGTATATATAAGGGTAGTAATGTTGGCGAAAGGGGGAGAGTAGAGAGGAAAAAATTAAGTTGAGGCATGATGGGTCAGGTAGAAAGGTGGTAGGCAGATGGGTAAGTGAAGAGTAAACAGTAGCTGTGGTAGTAATGTAAGGTCCTAATGAGAGTTAGACAGAAGTGATTAAGGAGCAGGTATATTGCATTAATAGTGTCAGAGAGGAATGAGAATCAGAAAATAATGGTGGAGTTGTAATGCAGTCCTACAGCCACATGAGGATATCTTCTATGGCAAGTGGGAATTTAATGTAGGATGCCAGGAATCTTTAGCTGGTGAAAGTTTGGAGATGTCTGGGGAAGAAAAGGTGTATATTTTTCTTGATTCCAAAAGAGTCAAACAGATATGCTAAACAGAATATTAGTAAATAGAATGATGGGGGAATAGCTCTCTGGCTATATTCTGGTAATAGTAATATGGGATACAGAGACAGAGATAGAAACAAGGTGGAAGTGAAATCCAGACAGACCACTGGTAGGTTGCAAGAGAGGGAAAGCAAGAGTTGCCAGAGCAGTTGATGGTGGGATGAGGGAGAAGGAGATAATATAGGGATTAATGAATGGGATGGGATTAAAGCCACAAGGAGAGAAAGCATTTTGGCACCAAAAGACACGACAACATAATATGAGAAAGGTAAGGTGAAGATTTTGGTGGAGAGGTTATGGAGGTACCAAATCAAGATAAAAAATGCGAAAAGAATACAGAGATAGATTGAAGGGCTCAAGACTTGAATAAAGGAATGGACAGATTTAAAAATGAATACAGGCATTGATGAAAGAGGATTGGAATAGTTGATGTTAAAATGCTTTTCTTGAAGTTGAAAAAAACACAGAAGAATGTATGAGTCAAGGAAATTAGAACAGATAATGGGGAATTAGTTTACAAGATGAAGGAAGTCTGACAGGAGTTTAGTATTTTTGTGAGAAACTATGTCCTATTAGTTAAAGAAGAATGGGAGGTTTCAGGGAGTGGAATGGGTAATACTTCAACAGAGCCAGAGGAAGGTGTTATAATGGGATGTTATTATGGCAGCAGTAATGGATTAAATTATATAGATAATGAATAGTAAAGTCAAGGGCTTCATTTAGTTTATGATTAATTGTTATAAGAAAATGGAGTAGAAATTAAAGGAAGGGATGACATTTAATCAAATTTTGGAGAATTAAAAGTGTCAATGTATGATGTTACAGTAATGGTGGTTATATAAAGGGAACAAGGGAAAAAGGGAGGCTGGCAACTGCATACCAGTCTTGTATAAAGCAGAGGCTCTATTTCTGCTAGTTTCCTGACAAAATGGCTATTGTATTTCCCATTGGTTATAACCAGAGAGGAGCATGCAGGTTTTTAAAAGGTAAGCCATTGGCTGATCATAGGGTCATAGGAGGTTACTAGGCTAATGACTCTAGGGCCCTTTCAAGCCTGGCTAAATTTTACTCTTATTTCCATGATCAACGTCTATCACCCCTGTCCAAGAGGGACACAGGTGGAACCCTCGGGGTGAATTTATAGTTACCCATCCAATCGTCCAGATTGCATTTGAAGAGGGCCAATGAGGTGCTCTGCTTGACATGAAGAGTGAGTCTGTTCTAAAGATGTGGTAACCTCTGAGAAACAAATGTGTTCTTTCAGCAGGTTCTATTAATGTCACATAATGGATTAAGGCCTTTATAGTGAGTAATCAGTGTACCATTTGACTTACAGATATGCAGCATTACCAATAAAACAGGGTCAAAGATTGCCTTATATGCAAGTGGGAGATCACCTCTGAGTAGTCTGTATGAAATGGAATAAAGTGACAGTGATTTCAGATGATCCCCATAGGACAGATGCTGAAGACATTGAATTTTCCCTATGAGTAACTGTTGTGGTCTCTCATATTGCTGCAGGTGCTTGGAAAGGTACATACCAAAAGAGACATTGTACTCAATTATTAGCCTGATGAGGAAAGAGTACAGGGAGGTTATAATTTTTTTTTCTGGAGAAAATGCCCTTAAGTTTAAGATGAGCAGTGTAGAATGCCCTTCTGACCACTGTGGAGACATGGTGATCAAAGGTAAGGTTGCTTTCAACCTGTGTGTCCAGGTCTCTCACCACTAAGTGTGTACTAAGGGTGTTGTTATTGATGTGGTAATTAGCAGAAACATCGCTCTTACTGATAGGGACGATAACACATTTTTTTGCATTGAGTTTAAGGCCATGACTTTGGAATCAATCATTTGTTTGTGTAAGACCCTCTTGTAGAATGTTAACATTGTTTGGAGATTGTATAACTGCTCCCAGTTTGCAGTCATCATCAAACTTTGTCAGCCACAATCCTTTAGTTTTAGCTTGTACTTTGAAGAAATAGATTCCAAACAGCAGAGGTCCCAGGACTGATCCCTGTGGAACACCACTGGTTACAGAACTGCTGTTGGAGGTGGATTCCCCTATTTTGACTATACAAGTCCTAACTGTTAGCCAGTTAGTGACTCATCTAATAATATAAGGATTGATACCTAGCTGGGTGAGTTAGTGAATGATGCCTGAGTGGATGATAGTGTCAAAAACCTTGGCTAAATCCTGGTAAGCTGTATGCACAGATTTCCCCTCATCAAGGGCCTTGGTGACTGTCTCAAAGAAGTCCATCAGGTTTAACAGGCATAATCTCCCTTGTGGGGGTGTCAACCAGCTGGCCCAGGGAACTGGAGTTAATGAAGTTGAGGAACTTTTGGAGAAGTGAGTTTGCACATGAATAATTTACCCAGTCAAGGGATCTGTAGCTAAAGTCAGCCAAAACCATGGTGTTGGGATGTATCTTGGTAGACTGAAATAGATCCAAACAGGAAGAGTGGGTGCCCTGATTCATGGAGGGGGTCCTGTAGCTGGCAATGAGTTGACTAGGTGTCCTTCCAATAGTTAATTGCACCTGAAGTATCTCCAGGGACACATGCTGACTAACCAATCTGTTTGCATATTTATCTTTAATGAATATTGATACACTGCCTCCTTTAGCTTTCATGCCTTCAGTTTGTGGTCTGAATGTGTGGAAGGAGGTGTAGCCCAATATGGATGTGGTGCTCTCCACAGCCTTGAACCATGTCAACGTGACTGTGCAAATGTCTATGTTTTCCAAGGTGATGACTGCTTCCAGTGAGTGCAGTTTCATGTTAAGAGTCCTAGTGCTTAGCAGCATAACCTTGAGGTTGTTTTCAGATGGAGTTTTTATGTTGAGAATTTTATCCTTGAGACACTGCCTAAAAAAGGCACTATGGGGTTGGCAAAAGTCTTGGCCAGTAGCCAAAATCTCAGGTGTGACAGATGAAGACCATCTCTGGCAAAGCACTGAGATCTGTCGATCACGTCATCCCAGGCTGACAGATACTGTATCCCCTTAGAATGACACCCAAAACTAAGCCAATTATTGAAGTCAATCATTTTCTGTTTGTATTGAGGCATCATCCTAGGTGTAGGTAAAATGCTGCTTAAAGATAGGGACATACCAGCATGAGACACATAGTCCAAGAGCTCAGTCATGTCTCTCTTCATATGGTCTAGAGAGGTATGTCTCAAGTTGTTACCACCAACATGGACTATGACAGAGTCATAACAGTACCTATTGTTGAGAGACTTGAGTGCATGTGAGATATGATGGATCCTAGCACCTGACAGACAGCTGACCACGACCTTCTCCTTATCCAGCTTGGTGTGAGCTCAAGTTCAATAATCCTCCATTAGATGGGACCCAGACAGCACCCTCCTCCCAGAAGGATACAAAAGGGACTTCTCCAAGAAAGATGGCTTGAATTTGATGCTCAGAAGTTACTAAATAGACCCAGAAAAAACAAACCTGGAACTGGACTATGCTACAGCCAAACTAGTACATTATGCAGTAACATGTGGCCAAAAGCAGTTCCGACAATTTAAACAGACAGTGGAATGCAAATACAAATTAAAGGTGCAATGTAAGAGCAAAAACAGGCACTTATAGTTAGTTATAAGCAAGACACCTCAGATATTTCAGTATCTCAGTGAAGAGATGGCTTTAGTGCTCAAGTGATACAAGACAGTCTAGATTCAGAAAGACTGAATTTAGCCTATGCTAAAAAGTGCAGCGATATTAGAAATTCAAAGTACATAAAATCACAGTAAAAAAAACAGTATACATAAAGCAGTAATTCAGTAGAATACTGTTCTCAATTTAATCAGGCTACTAACAGGTAGTAATAAATGTGGCAGTATAAATGCAGTTGAACACTTTTAAGTGAGAAAAGATACAGTATAAATACAGTAAGATACAGTAAAAGTAGCTGAATAGAGTGTAATTTTTTGTCATGTAAAAGGGGTGGAAACAGAAGATAATTCAAGGTTAATAAGCTAAGGGGGTGGGCCTTCCCCAAATTATCTCACTGTACTCAGTAGAATGAGCTGATGCAATGGGACTGGGAGGAGTGTCCAATATCAAATTTATAGTAAGCAAAAGCCACCAAGTTATAAGAATAGAACAAAACTAGGGCGGATGGGAGGGGAAAATAAAATGGAGTCAGCCACAGATCAAAACATAAGTAACTGTTCAGTTCACTAAGCCAGAGAAATGTTTAACACACACAAACTTGCAACACTTAGCACATAATTATTAAATATCACTAAAACATAACAAGTGCAAAAAATATAGTTATATCAGCTTAGTATTTCCAGCTGGATATAGAAGTAGTCCAACTACAAGGGAGGTCTGGAATAAAAGAACTGAATCTTACAAAATGTAAAACTTAAATAGCAGCAGGATGAAAGACTTTTACCCTCAGGCCAATTAGATAAAAAAAAAAAAAAACAGCTGTTAACCAGAAGTTTCCACCTAAATAATATAGAGCCGGCCATAGATCAGAACAGATGTAACTGTTCAGTTCACTAACCCAGAAAAATGTTTAACACACACAAACTTGCAACACTTAGCACAGAATTTTTAACTATCACTAAAACATACTTTTTGTTAAATGGACAGAATTGCAGGAGTAGAGGGTAGCAGGAGTTCTATTAATGGACACATACCAAGCTTGTATTCAGGGCTGGCCTTAGGTCAAGTAGTGCCCTAGGCAAAAGGGATCTACAGCACCCCACCCACAACAACTGCTGCCCCCTTCCTGGTCTATTTACACCATCCAGTTTACTGGAAAAACACCACTGCTAGAACAGCACCCTAGGTGGCTGCATATTTGGCCTATGCCTAAGGCTGACTATGCTTGTATTTATTTTATTTATTTATGTTGTCTGTTTGTTGACAGGAATAGTCTGACTGGAACATAAAAGACCCCTTTTCAGTGTAGACATGGGGAGAAAAGCTCATAGTTTTTAAATTTATAACATAAACATAACATAACTTGCTACCCCCATAGTGCCTTTTTTAGGCAAGGCTCAAAAGACAAACCCACCTCCATAGGTATCACAAGGGATAAGAAACTAAGAGTAATGCTACTCAATGCCAGAAGTCTAAACCTCAAGATGCACGCACTTGAAACTCTCCTTAGCATGGAGAACATCGATATCTGTGCAGTAACAAAAACCTGGTTCAGGGCTCCCGAGAGCACCCCAGCACTACCAGGTTATACCTCATACCATGCTTTTCGGCCCCAAAACTTGAACCGAACCACAAAAGGAGGGGGAGAATCGATATTCATCAAAGATACCCACACCTCCAGGTTGGTGGCAAAGCACGAAGCATCAGAGACTATCCATGTGCAACTAACAGTAGGTAAAACTGTCTTCCAGTTTATAGCCTGCTACAGACCACCCTCCCAAACCCAGGACCCCACTCGGCCTTCCTGAGAACACTGGAAAATATGAAGGTCTCTCCAAACACCATTATATTGGGCGACTTCAAATACCCAAACATAGACTGGGAGCATTACTCTAGCTCCAACACCCTAGCCCAAAGGTTCCTAGAATTTATAAATTCAAATGCTATGGAACAACTTGTCACCACTCCCACAAGAGGGGAAAACATACTGGACCTGATCATCACCAACATGGGGACTCTATGCTCCAGACCAGAAGTGTATCCTTCACTGGTAAGATCAGACCATAAACTAATCTCACTGGATATTCACATCCCGACCCCACCCCCTGCCCAGAAAACCACAGTGAAAAACTTCTCTAAAGCAAATTTCACACTCCTCAAAACCGAGGTGGAATCCTTCAAAGCCCCCAGGCCTGTGGAAAATACGGCCCAGACCGCAGAATCCTTTATAAACCCATTCTATGAGCAACTTCAGGAATGCATGGATCATGCGATCCCAAATAAAACCAAGACCCAATCCTCCAAAGGCAGATGTCCTGTCTGGTGGACCCCAGCCATAAACAAACTATACAATAGAAGGAGGAAGCTACTAAATGATAGAGCAAAATCCCAAAAAGGGAAGGCATCACTGATCAGTATTAGCAAAAAACTACGGGCACTCATAAAATTGTCTAAGGCCAGCTTTGAGAAAAAAATTGCACAGGACACTAAGGATAATCACAAGGCTTTCTTTAGTTATGTTAGGAACATGGGCGGTAATTCCCAGATATGCTCAGAATTAGTCCAAAATGACAAAAAATACACCAAACCCACAGACATTGCCAACATCCTAGCTGACAGGTTCAACACAAACTCCCCCCCCTCCCCACCAAAAGGGCAAATATCTATCCCAGCAGAGTGCTGCCCGCCTGACATCTCAGATGCTCAGGTAAGAGCTGCCCTCTCCAAAGCAAACAACACAGCATCAGTGGGACCAGACGGTGTCCCGGGCTGCATCCTACATGAACTCCAAGAAGAGCTAAACCCAAACATAAAACTACTGTTTAATCTCAGCCTTACTACAGGATATGTGCCCAAAGAGTGGCGTACAGCAACAGTGGTCCCTCTCCATAAAGGTGGTGCCTCAACAGATCCTGGAAACTATCGCTCCATAAGCCTGACTAGCTTGGTCTGCAAAGCTATGGAAAGGATCATCATGGACCTCATAAATAAAGATATTGGGGACCTACAGACACTGAATCCTACCCAGTTCAGCTTTGTTAAGGGCAGATCCTGCCTCTTAAACCTGGTTTATTTCTTTGAAACAGTCACCAAGGCCATTGACGAGGGGAAGGTGGTCTACACAGCCTACCTGGACCTCGCAAAAGCCTTCGATACAATACCCCACTCAGGCATTATAGATAAGCTCACCAGCTTAAATATAAACCCCTCTGTCACTAGATGGATTGCAAACTGGCTCAAGGACAGAACCCACATGGTTAGAATTGCTAGCGCCATGTCAGACTCCAAACCAGTTACAAGTGGTGTCCCACAAGGCTTAGTCCAGGGACCTCTCTTGTTCGGTATATATTTCTCAGAAGTACAGGCCAACACGGAAGGACTGTGGCTGACCAAGTTTGCAGATGACTGCAAACTGGGCGCCATAATCGACTCTCCAGCCGACACAAGCATCCTCCAAAAGGGCCTCATAGAAACAGACAACTGGTGCCAGAGCCATGGCATCAAGCTAAATGCCAAAAAGTGTATAGTCATCTCCTTTGGCAAAAACAAAGTGCCCACAAATTACCACATAGGTGGTAATCCATTAAGTACAGAAGAAGTAATTAGGGACCTGGGGACCCAAGTTGATAGCAATCTCTCATTTGACAACCACGTGGCCAAAGTGGTTAGAAAAACATTTTATATAGCCCACCTAATCATGAAGGGATTCACATCTAGATCAAGGGAGGTCATCGTGGCTCTTTACTCATTTCTCATCAGGCCCATAATTGAGTACAATGCCCCTTTTGGGATGTACCTTACCAGACACCTGCAGCAACTGGAAAGATCCCAAAAGTACCTCACCAAGAGGATCAAAGGGCTCAAACAGATGCCATATGCTGCCCAGTTAAAGAAACTCCAGCTCTACTCAGTGGCATACCGCCTCTTCAGAGGCGATCTGTGCCTGACATATAAAGCCATGTCCAACCCGAATTAATGGACATGCTGCACCTCAGAAAATCCAAATCCCATCGAGCTACGCGCTCGAGAGACTTGAACCTCAGCACTGAAATAAATAGAACATGCTGGAGGGACAGATTCATAACCCAGAGGCTCACTTCACTCTGGAATAAAATCCCAGTCCAGGTTAGGCAGAGTCCCTCACTGACTCTCTTCAAGAGGAATCTTGATGAGTGGATGGGTGATCATAGGTTTACCCCGGGTATCACTTCTGTGTCACTGTTAGACAGAGGCACAGTATACTAACCTCGAAAAAGGGCATAGCAAAATAAATTTAAAATGGGTGGCGAAAGCCAAACACATTCTGGCTAGGCTTATAAATGCCCTAGGGCAGATAGCCTAGTATGAACCTATGAACCTATGAATAAAATACAGCACAACTGCTAATAAGCATTTTCCTCCATCCTGTCAACACATCCTAACTGGCCAAAGTTCCTCTGTAATAAGTATGGAGGACGTTACTTAATTAAGCCACGGACCCAAGAAGTCAGAGGGACATATGTGCTTTGAGGTCCAGCCAAACTTATTTTTTTAACCTTTTGATCCAATGATACCCTGGACAAAAATCATGAATAAGGGAAAAAATTAACTCTTACTTTTTCTTTCAAGGAAAAATAAATTTTCTCTTTTTATGGTCAAAGCTAACAGAATTCTAGTTCCCAATAAACTTAGGTGACAAATCCTTGAAAGGATGTATAAATACTATCTGGGAATACAGCCTGCCCCCCCCCCCCCACCCTACCAGAATTGGCAGTTAGTTACTTGCTGTCTGCACATCTGGTGTAAGATTAAAAGCACAAATTATTGTAGGCTTACATTATGCGCTTGAAGGTGTAGGGAAGGGAAACAGAGCACTATATGAGCACATCCACTCGTGCATGAATTGTGCCATCCCAAATAGAACTAAGACACTCTCCTCCAAAAAAGGAAGCCAATCTGGTGGTCCTCTGCCATAAAAAAACTATACAACAGAAGGAAGAAACTGTTGCAGAAAAGAGAAAAATCCCAGGATGCAAAAAACTCTCTTACCAGCCTCAGTAAGAAGCTGAGATCCCTCATAAAATCCTCCAAAGCTAGTTACAAAAATAAAATTGCCAAAGATTCCAAAGACAACCACAAGGCATTCTATAGTTATGTCAAGAATCTAAATGGCAATGCTCAGGTCTGCTCTGAGCTACAACAGAAAAACATTAAATATACTGATCTCAAGGATATTGCCAATATCCTGGCAGATCGATTTAGTGCCAACTTCACCCCCCTCTCACCCCCTAAAGGGCCCATCTCAATACCAAAAGATTGCCAAATTCCAGTACTCATGGCCACACAGGTAGAAACCGCACTATCCAAAGCTACGAATACAGCATCCACGGGACCAGATGACATCCTGGGCTGTGTACTACATGAACTACAAAATGAACTGGCACCTCACCTAAGTGTCATGTTTAATCATAGCCTCAACTCAGGCTTCATGCCCACTGAGTGGTGCACAGCTACAGTTCTACAGGATCCTGGGAACTACCGCCCCATCAGTCTGATGAGCCTGATCTGCAAGAGCATGGAATGCATTATCATGGAACTTGTAAACAAAGACACTGGCAACCTTCAAACACTGGACCCCACCCAGTTTGGGTTTGAGAAGGGCTGATCTTGTCTCCTGAATCTGACTGACTTCTTCGAATCAGTCTCCAGAGCTGTGGACTTGGGTAAGGTGGTCCACGCAGCCTATCTGGACCTCGCCAAGGCCTTTGACAGCATCCCCCACTCTGGAATCATAGATAAACTTACTAAGCTGGGCATAAATCCCTACATCACTCAATGGGTTGCCAACTGGCTTACCCACAGCCCAGATTGTAAAAGTAGCTGACTCCAAATCCAGCTCTAGACAAGTGACAAGTGGAGTACCTCAAGGTTCAGTCCTGGGACCGCTCTTGTTTGGCATCTACTTCTCTGATGTACAGGCCAACACTAAGGGACTCTGGCTAACAATGTTTACAGATGACTGCAAACTGAGAACCATTATTGAATCCCAAAATGATGTGGATATTCTACAAAAGGGCCTTACAGAAACAGATGCTTGGTGCCAGAGCCATGGGCTCAAGCTTAATGCCAAGAACTGTATAGTTATCCCCTTTGGGAAAAAACATGTACCCATGAATTACCACATAGGTGGCAGTGCACTAAACACCAAAGGTGTGATGAGAGACTTAGGGACACAGGTGGACAGTGGTCTCACCTTTGATAACCATATCACCACAACAGTCAGGGAATCCTTCCGTGTGGCCCACCTCATCACTAAGGCTTTTCCTCCAGAAAAAAGGAGGTCATTGTCCCACTGTACTCATCCCTCATTAGATCCATTATAGAGTACAATGCCCCATTTGGTATGTAACTCACACGACATCTTCAACAGCTGGAAAGGCTGCAGAAATACCTCACTAAAAGAATCACAGGCCTAAAGCAGATGACCTATGCTGACCATCTAAAAAAACTCTAGCTATACTCTGTGGCATATCGTCGACTCAGAGGTGATCTCTGCTTAACATACAAGGCCATGTCAAACCCTGAGCTGTTGGACATGCTCCACTTAAAGAAATCTCAATCCCTCAGAGCCACACACTCCAGGGATCTAAACCTTGTCATCTCAATGAACAAAACATACTAAAGGGATAGGTTCCTGACCCAGAGACTCCCCATACTCAGGAATAGACTGCCCATACATGTCAAGCACAGCGCCTCCTTGACCCTCTTCAAAAGGAACCTTGATGACTGGATGGGAGATAGGAAATTCACCCTGGAGATCACATCAGTCACGCTGCTAGACAGGGGTCCAGGGAAGTAAATATTGTGCGAAGAAATATCCAGGGAATTGTTATGGCTAGGTTTGTATAGGCCCTAGGTCCAGTAGCCTAGTACCAACCTTTGAATCTATGAACCTGGTTAAAACCTACATAGGGAGTAATTGCAAAGTACACAAAAGGAATCACAGCCAAAACCTCAACCACAGAACCAAGTCCTATGAGACAGCAGTGCTTCTTGCTGCACCACTCTAACAGTGATCATCTACAATCACACATGCTGCCCACACCACTACAGTCACTCATTGTGTACATTGCTGATGTTTGTGATGGAAAGTGAAAAAATATGGCCAGCATGCTACTTTCAGATATATTGCAATCCCCTTACACACACACTCACACACACACACACACACACACACACACACACACATACACACACACACACACACACACACACCAGGAATATTTATCACAGACACTCCTTGTATCAATCAGATACAGCTCCTTTACTGACTTTACACAATTCAGATGCTGGATTGTGCTAAAACAATAGCTACAGTAAAATATTTCAGCTAGCTTCATACAAATACTAATTCTGCAAATCCAGAATAATAATTCTGCAAATCCAGAATAATGACTACTTAATTGGAACAAATAATAGCAGGGTCAATCCATTGTATTCACCAGCACACCCATATTCAGCAATTAAAGCCAAGTGTCTTGACTCTGTACACTTTATACTCTATATCAGATGGTAATAAAATAAAAGAAAAAAAAAATAGAGCATGACAATTTTTTTTGACATACAACATGCACACACACACACACACACACACACACACACACACACACACACACACACACACACACACACACACACACACACACACACACACACACACAAAACTATCAATTATATCAACTTATATGACTATGACTGAACACATAAAGATTTAAAAAGGAAAAAAAAGTAGAAAGTCACGGACATTCAGAAGCCCTATAATTGAAACACTTGATGTCCTTAATGTATCATTTGCATATATTCCATGGGTCTCTATTATATGAGGTTTAAGGTATCACACAATGAAAACTCTAGTTTGGCTATTTTTATCTTGTAGTTGGTATGACTATACACCAACATGTTTGATTTTGATGAAAAAAATAATTAAATACGTAAATAACTGTCACACAGGAAGGTATCATCTCAGGTCTGGATACAGCATGCATCCTACTACAACCCCTCTTCCCAAACATACTTCTGAATCTCAGGACAAGAAACATTTTAAGGTGGCATAATGCCAGGATTTTTAATAAACAGCCTGATAAGCAGAGTAAGACATTTTTTTTATTAATCTGGGCCTTCTCATAACTCCAGACATGCACAGTGCCAAGATCAAACTAAGAATAAGCTAGTAAAATCAAAATAATTCTTTTTTGTTTTTTTTTTTATTGAGGTGGCTACAACATGACACTCGGATCCATGATTCCACCCAGACACACGTGCAAACATACTTTCTCTCACACACACACACACACACACACACACACACACACACACACACACACAATTAACCTATGGCTATTGCAGCATTGTTTGGCAGCATATCACCTATGTGTGCAAATGTTGCATGAACTCATAGCTGCAGAAGACCTAGCCAAGTTTCAAAAATGATTGCACATTTTAATCTAAAGAGTCCTCTTTGATGCAATATTATTTTCAAGGCTGTAGGTTTTATCAATAATTCCAGAAACCATCTTTTATTTAAATAAAGCCTGTAGAAATATTTTCCATCAGAAGTAAGTAGTTATATTTAAATAAAAAAGAATAAACTTCAAATCTTTCTGTGTTACAATGGCATATATTTCTTTTCAGGTTTCTAACTTTCCTAACATCACACATTCTGCCACTATTGCAAATTAATATTTTCCTTAGTAAAAGGTACTGCTTGTAATAGCTCAGTTTACTTGTTGGTTTAAAACATACTACAGTTTGTGTCACATATGCTGTTTTTATAACCCCAGAATGCAGACTACGGAACAGGTTGTTTCTAATACTGCATGAGACCTCCACTAATTTCCCTGGGATATGACTGCATGGAACAGATTGGACAGTTCCAGTCCTATAGGCACACTCTTTAAAACTATCCACTTTCATACTCCTTCATAAGCATCCCTCCTGAGGATTTGTTTTGTATGAGACAGATTTTGGAACACAAAGCATTTAGAAAGTCGGAGAAGAAGAGCGATAATTTTACACAGACAGTTTGTTTATGTGTTTGCACATGTACCTATTCTGTGTGTGTGTGTGTGTGTGTGTGTGTGTGTGTGTGTGTGTGTGTGTGTGTGTGTGTGTGTGTGTGTGTGTATCTGTCTGGCGGTGTCTGTGGGTGTCCATGTATGCATACCTGAATATATGTATTTCAAGCTGTTACACATTAAAATTTACAGAGAGGCTGTACCGGATAGCTACAACCATCTGGGATCAAATAATTATGGTTGGGACTTGAAAACAGTTAAAAAGAAACTGTACTAATCCCCAATGAATATCCAAAGGCTTATGAAAATGCAGATTGCCTTAAATTAATATGCAAATATATGCTAATGATTCATTTGTATTCTAACATGAACAAGCCTTGTACTGAGGAAGAGCACATCACCTAACTGCTGGGAGAGCTTAAATTTACCAAGTGTGACCTTTGTTCTCAGATATTATTACTAACCTGCATTATTGAATGGCAGACCACATTTTACATAATAGCATGCTGCTGTATGTATGTTTTAGTTGTTCAAAAACTTGTGAGACTTTTTTTTATTTCCCACTTGGAATTGCAATTTATACTGATTTCTTCACACTGAGATTATCCATCATTCTGTATACATTTTTAAATATTTCTACAGACTTCCACAGTTGCATCCTTCATAACCATTGTGATCTTACATTTATTTTTAAACACACTGGTAATTATGTCCTCTGCTTTAAATTTCATGACCCTGTCAATAACTGTCTATAAATATTACATATCTAACACATTTTAGGGACAACTATTATTTCATCTTTCAGAATGTCTGTTGCTTGTTGTCACTTAAGACCTGTGCAACAATAGAAGGGAATGCTTATGTCACCTGTGACCTGTTACAATCCTTCCCCTGGCACAACTCATGTCTCAGAACAGGAAATATATGACAAACAAAATAATGTTCTAAAATTTTCTATGGAAAATATAAACCTACAAAATATGCTGGTTATATCAGCTATATGTTAACAAATCTGTTTGATTGTGCATCTAACACCCGTACAACTGTTGTCGATCCTTTATATATCCCGTTTATTCTAAACTCATCTGTTTGATTGTGCAGCTAACACCCGTACAACTGTTCTTGATCCTTTATATATCCCATTTATTCTAAACTCATTTGATTGACTCTGTTCTCTTATAATTAGTCACAAAACGTATAGGGCATTGCAGTTTCATAAAGGTCTCTATAGAAAAAGTGTTTCTTAATCTCTGGCATTAATCTGTGTTTTGAATTGTATGGCTATAAATGTTTACCAGATTCCATCCTTGCCCTTTCTGTATAAGTTATTTTAAATGAAGTTTTCGTTTAGCTTTTTTTTTAACTATCAAAGTACAAAGCAGTATACAACCTTTATTAAACCTTGTATAACTCCAGTGTTATAATATTATTATTATTATTATATACAGTGCCTTCTGTATAAAGCTAGCAGGGGTCACAGAGTGTGACATATATATATATATATATATATATATATATATATATATATATATATATATATATATATCAGTCAATGTTCAATACTTGACAGGAGTTTGGCAAGGACATGGAAAATTACATTTGTATGGAATCAAAGAGATTCTGGAAAAGCATCTAGTGATTCAGAAGTGGGAGAAAGGCTATCATTCAGGCTGATCTCAATAAGGTTGGAAAAACATCTAGCATATGGTTGAGCCTGTGAGTTATAGTTCCTGCGGTACAGGATTTGATTTTCTCAGCCCTCATTTGCCTACTGCGTCAGCCTGAGTCATTTAACCAGGTGTTGCTCCTGGTTGCCCATGAAAGCATACACTATATGTCCAGTAGGCCTAGTTGGTTAACAAATGGGTATTATTAAATGTTGATCCTGACTGGGGACATTCTATTGCTTCAAAATGGGAGGAACATTTGAAGAATTCCTATATCCAGTGAACATTCCCTTTAGAATGTGAGATTTGCATGCATGTGTATATGATATATGTAGTATGTATTGGTGTATATAATTACATATATCTATATATATATATATATATATATATATATATAGTCTTCCTAAAAAGATTTAAACCCCTCAAAAACTGATATGAATAATGTCAGGAAAAAATAACATCAGTTGCCTTATAGGCGTGCTCAGAGACATAACCACAGTGCATGCAAAAAGAAAACACTTTTTTGCAGGAGGCAAGCCCCTCCCCACCCTCTGTTAATTAAATATATTAATACAGCAAAAACTCAAGTAGACCCAAACCATGACCAATAAAATGAAGCAAACGAACTTTAATGTTGAGCACTTTCACAGCTGATACAACGTCTTCATCAGACAATACAATCTCTTCTCACTATTTAAAACCAATAACATCCAATAAAATCACAGATGCAATTAAATATACTAAAAAGGTAAGGAAACAACACATTTAAATGTATATACTCATTAAAAAATTCACATTCTATCTCATCAAGTCCCTAGCTTGCAATACAGGTTTAATAGACATGTTGTCATTCAAACTTTTACCTAAAGTGGCTATTATTCTAATCATCCATTCTAATTCTGCATTTTCTGTTCTGTTCCTGATATTGCCACCTCGTTCATTCTCAGCAATAACCTGAATAACCATGAACTTGAACGTGAGTGTAACATCATTCAGAATAGTATGCTTAGCTAAAGCATTTGTCTCCGCAGCTCTAGAGACATCATATAGTTCTTCCCTCATACATTGTTTTAGTTTCTGGTTGGTCTTGCAAACATAGAACGAAAAACACATGACACAGTAATCTAAATATACTAGATTAGTTGTATTACAGTTGGCATAAACTTTAAATTCAACAGTGCTGCCAGTGTTTGGGTGTAGAAATCTGCCACTACTGTCTATTTGTCTACAAAAATTACATTTAGAACATGGAAACCTACCTATAGCCTTAGGGGGGACTCTACCATTCAGTTGACTCCTAAGTCCACATAACAGTCATTTAAGAGATTTTTTGTTTCTATATGTATACCTGGGCACGTCACCTACTAACTCTTTAACCTTCTCATCAAGCATAAAATAGCCCAGCTTTTCTTAAAAATATCCTGTACTAATTTTACATTGCTGGAGTAAGTAACGGGTATCCTTAAATACTTATGGACTCTCCCATTATTAATACTAAGCTCAGGCATATTCGAAAAGTAAGATCTTCCTTTATTATTTCTGCTTTTGGGGATACTAGAAAGGACAGAATCTACGTCCTTCCTATTGTAACCCCTAATAAAAAACTAACTCTTAAGGCTATCTAATTCCTGAACAAACTTGTCATCACTTGCTGTGAGTCTTGTGACTCTGGACCCTTGTCCCTTAATGATGTTTTTAAACACATGATTCAGGTGCATACTTTGTCTTTGTAAGTAGGTGTTTCTATAGTACTCCTTTCTATGAATCTCTGTGACAAAGTTACCCATACCATCCTTCATAATCCTTACATCTAAAAAATCCACTGTTCTGTATGAATAGTTCATTGTAAATTTCAAAATGGTGGTACTGCTGTTAAACACATTATAAAAGGATGTGAGTGCATTTTCATCCCCATCCCAAAGTACAAAAAGATCATCAACAAATCTGCGGTAGAAAAATGCATGTTCATTGGTTAACCCAAAAATCTTCCCAATCCTGAAAGATGGTAACAATGCTATGAGACTGAATTTAAATAAACCTTCTTCGTTTGAAGTTATAACACATAATATCCAAAGAGCTAATATGAGTCTACCGTTTCCCATCAATAATGTGTATTTGTGCGAGCGTTCCAACAGCAGTAGCTGGCTGAAAAGAAAAGCATCAGTGGAACACGAAAACGCTCTGACAATCATGAAGATGTGGCAGCAGAACAGCACATATTAGTATTTCCTGAAAGGTCTTGAGTCCTGAAGAACAGCATGTGCTGAATAGAGGTATGACCTTTGTTCCAGCTGATAAAATGACTATTACAGACAAAAATCCTTCACGAGGAAGCTAATGTTAAAAGTTATGTTGGGTAACACTGATAGCAATGAAAGATCTAATATGTTTCACAAACCTAGTAGTTTTATACCTAGGAATAATGCAGTAATTGAAACATTTGAAAGAGTTTGTGAAACAGAGATCTACATATAACAATAAAACTATGAGTAAAAAATTTTGAATCTGAGTAAAGAAGAAAGGGTTGCTTTGCAAACTCTACAAAATGATACACAAATTTCTGTTAGACCTGCTGATAAAGGAGGACCCTTAGTAATGATGGACTATAACTATTGTAGTAATACTATGACTACTATGCTGAATGTGGATAATACATATGAGAAAATTGATATTAATAGAGCTAGACAATGCACTGTTAAAATATATAATGCTTTATTTGAATGTTTACAGTGTTGAATCATTAATGCAGTAATGTTTGAGTATTTTATGGTCAAACAACCTATGATTCCCATCATCCAAGGGCTGCTGAAAATTCACAAACATCCTACACTACCTCCTATGCAACCTATTGTTGCAGGCAGGGGGAGGTGTACAGTACCCTTGTCCATGTATTTAGAGAAATATCTTAAACCAGTCTTTGCTAGGAATAGCTATAGCCTAACTGAGATGAAACAATTTTTGAAAGATGTCAACTTAAGTGTGAGTAATAGAGAATACAGTAAAAATCTTTTGATGGTTACATTTGATGTTCAATCATTGTTCATGGCTATACCCAACATTACAGGTATGGAAATGTTCAGGCAATATTTGGTTGAGGATGGTCAGTATTAACTAAAGTTCATTGACTTGCTTTGTATGTTATTAGAACTTATCTTGGAAAATAATATTTTTTTGTTTGAACATAATCTGTACAGTTAAATGGTGTAGCTAGTGGCACCTCGTGTGCCAGTAGCTATGCCAACATTGTGATGGCAAATTGGGAAAAGAATTTTGTGTTAACCAATAAACATGCATTTTTCTATCGCAGATTTGTTGATGATCTTTTTGTACTTTGGGATGGGGATGAAAATGCACTCACATCCTTTTATAACATGATTAACAGCAGTACCAACTTTTTGAAATTTACAATGAACTATTCGTACAAAACAGTGGATTTTTTTAGATGTAAGGATTATGAAGGATTGTATGGGTAACTTTGACACAGATATTCATAGAAAGGAGTGCTATAGAAATACCTACTTACAAAGACAAAGTATGCACCCGAATCATGTGTTTAAAAACATCATTAAGGGACAAGGGTTGAGAGTCTCAAGACTCACAGCAAGTGATGACAAGTTTGTTCCGCAATTAGATAGCCTTAAGAGTAAGTTTGTTGCTATGGGTTACAATAGGAAGGAAGTAGATTCTGTCCTTCCTAGTATCCCAGAAAGCAGGAATAATAAAGGAAGACCTTACTTTTCGAATATTCCTGAGCTTAGTATTAATAACGGGGGAGTCCATAAGTATTTAAGGATAACTGTTACTTATTCCAGCAAAGTAAAATTAATACAGGATATTTTTAAGAAAAACTGGGCTATTTTATGCTCGAGTGAGAAGGTTAAAGAGTTAGTAGGTGACGTACCTAGGTATGCATATAGAAACAAAAAATATCTTAAATGACTGTTATGTGGACCTAGGAGTCAATTGAATGGTAGAGTCCCCCCTAAGGCTATAGATATATTTCCATGTTCTAATGTAATTTTTGTAGACACATGGATAGCAGTGGCAGATTTCTACACCCGGACACTGGCAGAACTGTTGAATTTAAAGTTTATGCCAACTGTAATACAACTAATCTGGTATATTTAGCTTACTGTGTTAGATGTTTTTCATTCTATGTGGGCAAGATCAACCAGAATCTAAAAGAATGTATGAGGGAACATCTATATGATGTCTCTAGAGCTATGGAGACAAATGCTTTAGCTAAACATGCTATTCTGAATGATGTTACACACACATTCAAATTCATGGTTATTTAGGTTATTGCTGAGAATGAACAAAGTGGCAACAATAGGAACAGAGCATAAAATGCAGAATTATAATGGATAATTAGAATGAGAGCCACATTAGGTAAAGGTCTGAATGACAAAATTTCTATTAAACCTGTATTGCAGGCTAGGGGCTTGATGAGAGAGAATGTGAATTTTTTAATGAGCATGTACATTTAAATGTGTTGTTTCTTTAACTTTTCAGCATATTTTATTGCATCTGTGATTTTATTGGATGTTATTGGTTTTAAAAAGTGAGACGGATAGATAGAGTTTGAATCTCACAAGGGATAATTGGTTAGCCTTAAAATGGCTCACAAGAGCAGTTAGCTTAGTACTAAACTATGAACCTATGAATTTATATATATATATATATATATATATATATATATATATATATGTGTGTGTGTGTGTGTGTGTGTGTGTATGTGTGTAATTCAAAAGCTTGTATGCTCATTTGGTTGAAAAGATTTTCCTGGGTGTAAAAATGAGAGAACATAACATGGATGAACTGTCATGTGTGCGGATCCTGTACAGCTTAACACAATTTTATATAATATAGTTAAGTAGGAGTGTGTAAAAGTAATGTTTGAATGAAAAACTGATGGGTGTGATAAGAATTGATACATATGTGTATGTTTTTGGAGGTTAGTGTTACAGACAGGGTTAGGTAAGGGATAAATTCAATGTTTTGCATATTTAGTGATGTGTATGTTGTGTGCCTTTTCGTGTACTTTTAGTGAAAGTGTTTTTAGAAACATAATATGTAGATTTGGATTAAGGACAGGGGTGGGGCTAGTGCTAGAAACATATGAGTACTTTGAGTAGGGGTGAGTATTCCAAAATGTCCTCCCAATTACAGCTAAAGTATTGCCTGTCAAAGGAATAGCCTCCTCAGAGAGCAAATAGGAACTCCAGTAAAACCATATCATTTTAGAAAAAAAAATTAATTTTCAGAATGGTGAGGAAAACAGACAACCAAAACAAGCCAGATGTGTTTGTGTTATAATTATATTGTTCACAATAAAAAAGAACAGTGCATGAAAACACAGATTAGAGAGAAACAGTTGATTTTAAACTGGCACTGGGGAACATCAAAATAGGGTGTCTAATATTATTTTTAGAAGTCTGGGCCAATAGCTGAATTGCAAAACATTGAAGAGAATATATCAATGTAACCAGGTAAAAAGATGAGCTGGGACAATCCAAGCACTGTCTGAGAAACAAATGCAAACAATAAGCTTAAAATTTTTATAGGGTTACAACAGGATATGTTATTTCTAGGGGTTACAGGAGCATCATTAACAATGCTAGGCATATGTGCATGCAGAAACTCGAACTTAATGAAAAGAGTTATATCAATAAAAGATTAATGTAACTTTACATCAAGTATGGCAACAACTGGGAGCAGGTTTTGTTCAAATCTGAGGCACGTGAGTGATTACTAAAAGTAGAATAGTTTTGAACTATTTTGGATTTACACTATTTTAAGATGGAACTGGTTCCACAACAGTAATAGTACAACTTTTATCAGTACTTGCAAATAATTTTATTTTGGGTAACTTAATATCATAAAATAGTCCATCGCTGTCATCAATGTTAATTTCAGAGACTTTCACAAGTCTTAGGATTTCAACATGTACCTTCAAGCCCAGCATATCAACACTAAAATGGAATGGTTAAAGAAAGAAGGCAAACAGTGAAACTGATGAATTAAACATAACGAATGAAAGAAGAGTGATATTCCCATATGGTCCTGTTGGACTTTAGAAATATGACATGGGCAGTATTGGAGGGTCTCCATTGCAAATGTTAATAGGGAGAAGATAAAAATTAATTTGTCAGTGTGATGTCTGACTTCTGAAATCAAAATAGCAATACATGAAGAAGAAAAAACAAGATAGGCACAAGCAGTATTTTGTTAATGTTTCAAGACAACTGCCAATACAACACAGGCCAAATAAATGTGATTTGTCTAAACATGGGCTAAACTCTTGGCTAGGCTTATAAGGGCCTCAGGGCCAATAGCCTAGTAAGTTCCTGTGATCCTATGATCATATGTGACAATATCTGGATTTAATTTGTAGTTACATTGGCAGTTGCTCAACAGTCAATACACTTGCATCTGTATCCAGAATGCCAGAATTCTGTGGGTTGTGTTCTCATACCACGTACTTGGATTAAATTTTTCCACTATTGACAGTGCAGTGTAGCCTGGAGGGGGGGGGGGTTGCATTCCTGAGTGTGCTGTCCTTCAAATAAGAAGTTAAACTGAGGTCCCATCTATCTGAGTGGGTGGCAGCTCAAGTGGATGTAAAAGATCCCATTACACCTAACAAAAAGAGTAGAAGTTTCCTGGACCTTGGCCAAATTTTCCCTAAATACAACCTGGGGTCTCTAGTGAAAAGACGTTGCTAGCCTAATATGAATAACCTGGTCAACAAACAGTAAATAAAATAAATAAATACAAACAAAGCATAGAACAATAAAGGTTATATGTAGTGCATTTCAAAGATGGTTGAAGGTACTGAACCGACCAGTGATTTTTCAACAACTTTCTCCAAAAAGAAGACTTAATAATGATTCATACATTTTGTGTCTTATATCTCAGAAAATTTTATACGTGGCATTAGTGTAATCGCCAAAAGCTTAACTAAAAAGACAGGAATGTCAGAATACTGCATATACAGAAGATGTATGTACTGTAACATTAGTTGTACATGTTATGTGCAAAAAAAACCCCACCTGTCTGAACAAACTGTCAGAACAGCCAGGTTTGATAGTTCAGGCAGCAGCCTATTTAACAACATACATCAGCAGGCATAAAGCCAACCTTAGTTTCACAGTCCAGAGCACAGAGATGTAACAGCTGTGTCCAACATATATATGTGCTGCTACACAATTCTTTATGGTAACCATTTGAAATGTCGGGACCTGCTAGATCAAGTCCCAAAACATGAAGACTGAATGGCAGAAAGATCATATTTGCATATAGCAAATCTGAGATGCCTTCTTTCTGAATATTCCCTTTTCTCTGAGGTATGGTGATCTTGGAGCTGGTATATATAAGTTTGAGAGGTGTGAGTGGCTTGCCCCACCCACATGGGAAAGTGCAGATGGGGGCTTTCTACTATGCAAAATAAGTTTTAAGGAGAAGAGCAATTTTCGAGATTCACTCTTTTCCAGGTTTTCCATCTTTTTTTTTTTTTTGTTTTGGCTTTATGGCATATAAAGTGCTATTATTTCAATAGGAAGCATTCTTTATTCATTTATGTCAATTCTTCTTCTTCTTCTTTCGGCTTTTCCCAGTTAGGGGTCGCCACAGCGGATCACCTGTCCGCTCATGACTGGCAGTGGAATTTTACAGTGTCGAGTTGCCAGCCCGGCGCTCAACACACACACACACACACACACACACACACACACACACACACACACACACACACACACACACACACACACACCTAGGGCCAATTTTCACACTGGTTTGTGCTGGCTCTTTTTTGGTCTATCTTCTTTGAGACAGTCATCGAGACCCTGGACGAGGGTAAATCTGTGCGTACAGCCTACCTGGACTTAGCCAAGGCATTTGACACTACCCCACTCAGGCATCATTGATAAACTCACCCAACTAGGCATCAACCCTTATATCATTAGATGGGTCACTAACTGGCTCACTGATGGAACTCATATAGTCAAAATAGGGGACTCCACATCCAACAGCAAACTTGCAGCCAGTGGTGTTCCACAGGGATTCTTCCTAGAACCTCTACTGTTTAGAATCTATTTCTCTGAAATACAAGCAAAAACTAAAGGTCTGTGGCTGACAAATTTTGCTGATGTCTGCAAACTGGGAGCTGTCATTGAATCTCCAAATGATGTCAACATCCTACAAGAGGGCCCTATACAAACAAATGATTGGTGCCAAAGTCATGACCTTAAACTCAATGCAGAAAAATGTATTATCATTCCTTTTGGTAAAAGCAATGTTCCTGCTAACTACCCTATCAATAGCAACACCTTAAGTATGCACTCAATGGTGAATGACCTGTGCACACAGGTTGACAGCAACCTTACCTTTGACCACTATGTCTCCACAGTGGTAAGAAGGGCATTCTATATTGCTCATCTCATAGGTAAGGGCATTGCCTCCAGAAAAAAGAAGTTATTACCTCCCTGTACTCTTCCGTCATCAGGCCAGTAACTCAGTACAACGTCCCTTTTGCTATGTACCTTTGTAAGCACCTGCAGCAATTGGAGAAACCACAAAGGTTCCTCAAAAGGAAAATTCAAGGTCTTCACCATCTGTCTATGGGGATCATCTGAAATCACTGTCACTTTATTCTGCTTCATACAGACTACTTGGAGGTGATCTCTGCCTTGCATATAAGGCAATCTATGACCCTGCATAATTGGAAATGCTTCATATCTGAAAGTCAAATAGTACAGGGGATACTCACTCTAAAGACCTTAACCTGGTATGTGACATTAATAAAATCTGCTGGGGGGGACAGATTTGTTTCCCAGAGGTTACCGCACCTTTGGAAAAGATTTCCACTTCATGTCAAACAGAGCACCTCATTGTCCCTCTTCAAACACAGTCTAGAAGATTGGATGGGTGACTGTAGATTCACCCCAGGAGTTCCATCTGTGTCCCTCTTGGAGAGAGGCAATAGGTGCTGATCATGGAAATAAGGGTAAGAACTTGGCTAGGTATGTAAGGGCCCTAGGGCCATTAGCCTAGTAGCGTCCTATGATCCTATGATCAGTGGCATGTTGTGTGGAATGTGCAGTTTTCTTACAACCCCAGTACAGACTGGAAGCGATTGGGGTATCCACTTTTCAAGGAGGCAGAGCTGCTATGGGCACCATCCATAATGAAAGTGGGTGACAGGTCATCACATCACCTCACTGCACACCCAGTGCTTGTTACCTCCAGGTATGACTTAAGGGAAAGCCCTCAGATAGCCGCCCAAAAGATGAGCATACTGCAGCCTTGGTCTCTCCTTACAATGGGGAATGAATGTGTGTTATTGGTCATGGTAGTGAGTTTATAGCTGGTCCACATGGAGGCGAAAAAATATTTTCTAACAAGTTTAGTTTTGCCCTATATTTCCTTCCATTTGTATGTCATTTTGTCTTGCACTAGTGTGTCTGTAGCATCAGTACAAGTTTATTTATGCATTGTAGTATTCTTTTAAGACTGCACATTTAGACATTAATCTTACAATCACATTTATAAATATATCATATGGTTAAATGCTTATAGAACATTTCAGATAAAACAATCATAAAAACAGATTATTATTAACTAAAATAATCAAAGTGTACCCTTTTCGATGGATGATAATAAGTGAGAAAATATTTTTTTTATCTGTGGAGTTCTGCCCTACCATGTTGTCACTAACTAAAAGACAATGCACAGTGACCTTTGGGTGGAACAAGTTATTATTTTTCTAATTTGTCAAAATAGGTATTTCCACAATTTGTAGATGTTAGTATGGCAAGTCAGTTTTCAGACTACTAGATTTGTTGCGTTAACAATGGATTAATAGGCCTGAGCCAACATTCTGAAAGTAGCATTTCTATTGCTACTTGTGTTGTGAAACACCATATGCGTCCGATACATTTAAATGTGCTAGTGATAATATCGTAAATCTGAAGTGTCGTTTTGTTTTCCATTGGACTTATTTTTCACTATATGGTATCTCTAACATCAGTAGTTCTGTTCCTCATAACAAACTTTACAATAGTTATGCTTCAGGTTTATTAACAACACTCAGATTGTACTTTTATTTTATTTTACTTCTCTTGGGTATATTCTTATGCTGTTTATACCACTACATGAAATATAGTGACTTCTTAAGAAATACAGGATGCCTAAGAAGTTCAGATTACAGTCCTTAAAATAATACAATAACTAAGACATTTTCACAATAAAACTGATGGTACTATATACATGAATCAAGAACCTCTGCTTTAAAACAAGCAGTTGCTTTAGATTGCCATTGTCATTGTGGGACTATCAAGTGTTTGCACATGTATTATTTATGTATTTATTTATTTATGTATTTATTTATTTTTCACTTATTGTACTCTTAAGTTGGCTGGTTCCCAAACCATTTCAGTTATGACCCATGTCACAAGGGCAAAGCTAAATAGAATATGTAGGCATTCTTTAAACATTAAGAACCAACATAATGGTGAAAAAAACAGATGCAGCGTGTATCCCCTAGTATTTTGTATACAAATATTTTGGGATACACGCTGCATCTGTTTTTTTACCATTACATTGATTCTTAGTGTGTTCAACATTTGTTGGAGGAGGACTTGTTTCATTCTTTAAATATTACCCAGGTTGACAAGAGAAAAATATAATAGTGTTTAATGTTGCCAATTAACCAGCACATGTTTGTGGAAAGAAACTGGAGGTGATATGTTGAGGGTGTATATACAAACTCAATGCAGTAACCAGAACTCAGGACTGAACCTAAAACTATGTATATTTTATGTAGAGATTTTACTGCAAAGCCACCATACTGGACACTTTTCTAGGTGATATTCCAGCCATGCAAAAATTGTGCACTTCATCAACTAACACATTCTCAGTGCTTCTGTAACTCAACCTGTGAATGAAGTGCTTTGCACACTGTAATTGTAGACAGTTGTTGGTTCAAGTCCCCTCAAGGATGTATGCTTTAAGTCTGGCAGTTTGTGAAAAGGATTTATGCAATGAACTGTTAATGAGCTGATATCTGTGGTATAGATTTTAATTCCTTCAGCCTCCATTTGCCTACTGTGTGACCATGAGTCACTTAACCAGGCAGTGCTTTTTGACAGCTGGATAACTGGCTAGTCTCTTTAATAGTCTCTCAGACTGCATGCCTAATATGAGTCTGACGAAGTGTAGTCATTGAGTTTTATTTCTTTATGTTTATTCTGATAATGAACTGAACTGAAAAGGACCCTTTTCAGCTACTGTCCAGGACTTACAATACAAAAGGATACAAAGATATTATATTTTAGAGAAGGTAATAAAGAATAGTTTCAAACTATACACACAGAGTTAATATGCATGCAAATATCAACATGATAAATATCAAAGTAAGGGGAAAAATCATCACAAAAAAGTTTACTTGCGTAAGTATTGCAAGATTCCTGTGGAATCTGTTTTACACAGTTTTTTAGGTTATTAGAGAAGGTGAGATAGTGGGTTGAAGCAAGAGGTGAAACATAGTGATGAATTATTTAACTGGGAAGTGTAAGGATGAAGCATAAGGGTGGGAAGTTATAAAGTGAAAGTTGAGTGCAAAATGTATGAAGACAGAAGTTACAGGTGGAGTACTGCACAGAACAAATGAAAGTTAACGGGGGATGATTAAGGTACCAGTGGCTTTCTTGTTAGCAAATCGAGTGGTTTTATTCTGAAGTTGTTTAAAACATGTATACAATGAAATCCTACTTTTTTAAATTATAGAACATGCTGTGATATTCAGTCATAAGAATGAATGCTGCCTGTACATTGTAACGGTTTATTAAGGAGTTGTAAGGGAATTTAATCAGTTAGTTTACATAAATGCGGTAAGGTACTTTGTGGACATTTATTAGTCAGTTGTAATATTTTACTAAATTGGTTTGGAAAAGCATTGTGTCTCCCCACATCTCTCTAAGTCTGTATCTGAACTGTTTTGTAGACATTTTATGATGCTTTATTGCTTACTGAATAACTAATGCATGGTTGTTATATTTAAAACATATTGAACATTCACATTACTTAATTATACTGACTGTTTTGAATCAATTTATTAGATTTTTTAAATGTTTTCATTTATTGTTTGGAAGCACAGTATAGTTTATCATTTGTAAATTGAATAGGTTTGTGTTGGCTTAGTTATTGCTTAAATCTCATTTTTCCTTTACTCTGTACTTGGTTAACCTTCTACTTAAAGTAATCACCTGTAATATGCACACTGGGCATCTCCATTTATCATATAAATACATGAGGAAGGAAAGGTTATATGTCTATGTGTTGAACATGTAATAGTAAATAATGCTTACAAGGCTTATTTTATTCCGTGACACCTGGGTGCCCCAAATGGCTTGTTTAAAGTTACAATATGTGCACAGAGGTTGTGAAAATCAGCTTTACGTGTACTAGATACTGTTTATTTGTGCCTCATTGACAACCTTTAGACTCTGTTCTGATAACGATGTTACATTCTTAGAAATCTTTTAATAGCTGAATGGTTTATACACACCTAAGCAAAGGTATAGTTCGAAAAAACAAGCAAGATTATTTGATCTTCATGTAGTATTGATCTCTCTCTGTCAGTTGTACAATGCCTGTACTTACATTGTTGTGATCATATTCAATATTTTATGAACTATACAATAAGAAAAATAAAGATATTTGACCTAATTTTATATTTTTGTCATTACTTTCATTTAAAAAGTAAAGCAGTATTCTTTTTTACAGTAAAGTCAATTATCAGATGACAGGATAATTCCTGTAAAAATCTCAGCCTGAGAAGTTAGTCTACAGTCATCAAGGTTCATTTGACATTTGCTTGTCTCCATGTAGTGATTCAGCTGAAGCCACGATGTCTGACCTCTTTTTCCCAGAAAAGCACTGCTAATACTCAGTACTTCTTGAAATGCAAATGACCTAGAATATGGCATGGCTTAGAACTTAATGCTGAGTGAAATATCAGCATATGCAGGTGTGTTGTGATGCATCTATTTTAAGTAATCCTTGATATTTTATAAGCATGCTATTACTGTGGCATGCACAGATTAATTTGTCTATGTAAATATGTATTCATATACTTTATAACTGCCTGATATTTTATGTAAATATCTTCTTATAATTATTATTTCCATAATTCTTTTGAAAACAGCTGTTTAAACTAAGTAAATTAATCAGAGTGTGCAACAGTGTTAAATAAATTCACTGCTACAGTAAAACATTGTGGGGTTGATCCATATCTCATAACAGATTATATTGATGCTATTTATATATAAATCACTCTCCCTTTACACACACACACACACACACACACACACACACACACACACACACACACACACACACACACACACACACTTACTTGCATTTAATTTGCAATGAGACACTAGAGGCAGGACCTCCCTAAAACACAGGTGGATTTTTTGTCAAGTCACAAGAAAATAAAAATAAATATCTCAATTCCCTTCAAAAACAAACAAAAATAAGTATGTCTTGTTATTTTTCATCAAATGGTATTATAGTCTGTCACTACCTTTCCAAGTACAGGCTGTTTTGAAAAAGACACAGGCTGAAGGTCTCAACTACACCTCAATAATATCTCTAAGTATTATTCCACGAGTTAACCCCTGAAGTCACTCTCACCTTCCAGGCAGACTCTAGCTCACTCATTGTGAACCTCCAGTTGAGGAACCAACTTCCTCATTCTAGCCCTACTACATACATCTGATGCATAGGTATGTTGGGTAAAGTCTAGTAAAATCATTAACACTGGTTCTCCATTCCATTTCAACTTGACAAGAGCTTTCCCGACTATGTGATCTGTCAATGACAAGGGGATAGTTCCATTAGTAGAATATATTTTTCTGTACAAATGTCTTAATGCAAGAAAAGTCTTCACCTGTTGTTTAGTGGAGGGCACAGACCAGTTTTTGTAGCCTCATATTTTTTTTATTCAATTACCTCAAGCGGCCCCTGGCACTTAGCCAGAATTTTTTTTTCCATGGATAGCAATAACACGAATACCCTGTCTCATGAGTTAAATTCTCCTAAGTTTGGGGATTTAAACTTCTTATTGCATTGTCTACACTCTGTGCCTGTGCTTGTTTACTTTGGTCAGAAGCAAATTTAGTCCATCCTGCAAGCTATCACAGTATTCTGTTACCATTTTAAATGATATCTTCTTTCCAAGTTTCCAATAGTAAAGTCAAGAAGCCCTGTCAACCACCTGCTGCACAAAAGTTCAAATGAGGTAAACCCAGTTTATTTTATTTTATTTTATTTTACATTTGTTTACTGGGAAAGTCCGACTGGACAGAGGTCCTTTTTCAGCAGAGGCCCAGTGAGAAAAGCTCCAGTACAGACAAATTACAGCCTAACAAACATCAAAAAGAATATAGACATAGTAATTACAGACAAAACAAAAGTTAAATAACTTTTGAGAATTACTACACTCGTAACAAATATCAGGTACATAATAGAAACAAAGTTTTTTTTTTAAAGCAATTCAGTTTTACATCATGAGTAAAAATACACTTTTTAATTTTGTGAAGCACATTAGTTGACAAGACTAAGGAAGTCTAACCTGGTGAGTTGCAGGAACATAGCCAGGTGTCTGTTAAATGTGACTTAAGGAGCTTTTTGAATAGCTTGATAGAGCTGATTGATGTTATTTGGGTTAGCAGCTTATTCCATATTTAGGAATGTAGTAAGAAAAGAGAGAATTCCCAGCTAAATTGTTGGCTTTGATGGTGTCTTGAAGGTGCAGGTTACTGGAGCGAAGACAGCGAGAGGTAGTATACGAGTGTATAGTATTTTGGAGAGAGGGGGGTTTTATCAGATTGGTGGAGAATTTTGTGTACAAAGGTTAGTTGATTGAAGTGTAGAAGATGAGGGAGCTCAAGCCAGTTTAGCTGCTTCAGAGAAGTACAGTGATGTGACCTATAGGAGGCACCAGTGACAAACTTTGCTATTTTGTTATAGCAGGATTCCAGTTTGGTTAAGTCAGTTTGTGGAGGTTAGTTAGTATAGGGCAGGCGTACAAGAGGGTTGATAAGAGGTGTGTAGGGGGCTATAGTAGCTTTTGTATCTTTTGTAAGAAACTGTTTGTTCCTATACAGGAGAACTATTTTTTGTGGACTTTCTTGATGGTTTGAGCTATGTGAATGTCAAATTTCAGGTTATTGTCAATTTCTACTCCAAGCAGTTTGGTGTGGGTTATTGGGGTAATCGTAGTTTGATTTTTGGGCATGATAGTAAAAAAACTGGGAAGACAAGGGGGATATAGCTGGGCTAAAAAGGAGGAAATTTGTTTTTTTGGGATTCAGAATGGGTTGGGAGTTAGTAAGCCATGTTTCTACTGATAGAAAAGAAAACTGCGGCACCTCTTTGATTGCAAACAGTAAGTAGAGTAAAAAACGGTCCCAGTTTTTGCCATCTGCATCAACAACTTTTCTTTCGATGGATTGTGGGGTTTATTAAATCACTATACTAATCCATCACTCTAAAGATAGTATACTTATCATGCCTCTCAACTGTACAGATTTTCACAGAATGTCCAAATTTTTGCCTCATATTTTTGGTATGTTTTTCATAAAAATGTGTTTTTCTGGCAAATTAGTGGTAAATCATTAAAGACTGAAGTCAGAAAATAATGACAGACATTTGAGTTATAGAATTCACACCCTTTATAAAATTTGTGCTAATGCAAAACCTGTTATTCTATCAACTTTCTAAGTTTGTTAGGTGCAATATTTAAAAATTGGTCCTATTTTTGGGCCTTTGTGCCACTCTTATTTATTGCTTTCTCAAGTTTTCTTGCACTAAGAGGTTGAGAGATATGATACTTATTTCTGCAAATGTTTGAATTTAATGCATTGATATAATAAATGCAGTATTGTTAACACTGGAGCCATAGTCAAGTCCTCAAATGATGTGGACATCTTACAGAAGGGCCACACTGAGACAGATGCCTGGTGTCAAAGCCATGGCCTTAAGCTCAGTGCCAAAAAGTGCAGTGTCCTCCCCTTTGGTAAAAACTCTGTACCCATGAACTACCACATAGGCAGCAATCTACTTAACACCGAATGTGTGATAAGAGACCTTGCGACCCAAGAGGAACAGTAGTCTCTCCTTTGATAGTCACATCGCCACAGTAGTCAGGAAGTCCTTCTATGTGGCACAACTCATCATAAAAGGGTTCTCATCCAGGAAAAAAGAGGTCATTGTTCCCCTCTACTCGACATTCATTAGACCCATTAGAGTACAACACCCCTTTTGGAATGTACCTCACAAGACATCTGCAGCAGCTGGAAAGGCCACAGAAATACCTCACAAAGAGGATTACTGGCCTCAAACAAATGCCCTACACTGACCGTCTCAAAAAACTCCAGCTTTATTCCGTAGCATATTGCCTACTCTGAGGTGATCTCTGCCTAACATATAAAGCTATGTCAAACCCAGAGCTGTTGGACATGCTACACCTAAAGAAATCCCAGTCCCTTCGAGCTACACACTCTAGGGACCTAAACCTTGTTACCACAATAAACTGGACATGCTGGAGGGATAGATTCCTGTCCCAGAGACTTCCCATACTCTGGAACAGGCTACCCATCTATGTCAAGCAAAATTCTTCATTAGCACTCTTCAAGAAAAATCTTGATGAGTGGATGGGAAATAGGAAATACACCCCGGGGATCACTTCTGTGTCTCTGCTCAACAGTGACACAGGAAAATAACTTTCTTGGGTGGCGTAAGCCAGGGAACCTTGTTGGCTAGGCTTACTTAGGCCCTTGGGCCGATAGCCTAGTTCCTACCTATGAACCTATGAACATAAAAGGTATGCTTTGGTCAGTAAGGAGCTCTTTAAGAAGACCCTTGTCAGAGAATAACAGCACCCTTCTTTGGCAATACCGTTAACTGTAACTATGCAGGACGGCATACCTTCTGAACATTTGGTACATTTGGTAATGCGTTCCATTATTACTTGCATGTACTGATAACCATTACAGGATTTCACTAGGGGTCCACAATGTCCATAGTAATACATTGAAATGACAGCTCTATAACTGACATTAGGATTAATGTCTGTTTAAATGCAGGATAGGTGTAGTTTTCTGGCATTCTGAACTTAAAGAACAGAGATTCTCCATCTCTTTTATTAAGACTTAAGATTTATTGCTGTATAAAACTGCTTTTATGGTATACTTATTGCTGTATAAAACTGTTTTGATGTTACTCTCTATTAAATTGTATGTTTTTTTCCTTGGAGCATTTCTCCCCGGGCCTCTACTGAAAATGGTCATATATCCAGTTAGACTAGCCTGGTCAACAAATGTAAAATAAATAAATAAATAAAATAAATAAGACTTGCCATCAAAACCTAGTAATCTAGTAATATTGTATGTTTTGTCTGTCAGAAGGTGACTTCCTAATATTTAACTATGGGCTAGCTTCATTAATAGTGTCCTAGAAGGATTTAGCACTAGTGACTGGAAGTTTACAATCACTTATTCATCAGTCAAGATTAATTTTCATGACATTAATATTTGGAGAACAGAGGATGGTTCTGTTAGGGCAGGGGTCTATAGGAAACCATGTGCCCGGAACACCTATCTTCATAGGAAAAGCATGCATCACCCGTATATCTTTTGGAATGTAGTAAAGGGACAGGACATGTGATTATCTAAATTACATGTATCTGACACTGACTTTCAAGTAGAGATAGGCAATTTACGAACGAGATTTAAGGAAAGGGGCTATGCGGATAGAGATCTGGATACTCCCCTCCATGAAGTAATGGAGATGAGAAGTGGGACTGCCAAGCCTTACTTCTCTGATGCCACTAATGTTGTACATAGTACTAAGGGAGGTACTTTTAGATGCCCATTGTCTTAGACGTTATACCATATGCACGAATGTAATAAGATAATTAAAATGATTGAGAAACATTGGCACATTTTAACTGCAGAACCCAAGATTAGAGATATAATTGGTGATACACCCTCATTTTCTTTCAAAAATAAGAAAAGTATAAAAAGGATGTTATTTTACCCTAAGAGTATAGAAAACATTGGCCAAGGTGAGGCCATAGGTACTGTATCATGTAATAAATGGAATTATTGTGTGTATATTAATAAGACCACCCAGTTTAAGCATCCTGACAATGGATGCATTTTTAAGTTTACTATGTCGGTGAACTGCAATACAGCTAATGTTGTTTATTAAGCTACATGTGAAGCATGTCAGGCATTTTAGGTAAAACCAATAGACCCCTTAAATACTGTATAACAGAGCATTTATATAATATTAGAAGTAATTCTCCCAATAATGCCCTAGCGAAACATGTCAAGGACAAGGGTGGCCGACATATTTTTAGGTTTATGGTTATAGACATTTTGGTACCTACAAAAAGGCTGAAGGACATTAAAACTCACACTGAGTCGGTGGAGGCCAAGTGGACCATAATATTAAGGGCAGAGTGTGGTAAAGGTTTAAATGATCATGTTTCTCTTTACCCCTTCCTGAAGATGAAGGTAGTACGCCAGCAGTTTCACTTTGTTTTATTTTGTTTTTAATGTATGGGATGCCTTTAATATCAGCATCAGAGATTATGAGTTAATTAATGGTAATTGAATGATTGCCTTAGATTGTGCTATTTAAATGCTTTAGTTTTGTCTTTGATTCATAATCTGAAGAAGCATTTTTGTGAAAGCGCTTACCTTTTAATAAAATTTTATATGCTACGGAAGTTGTTGAATAATTTATGCATCTCAACATGCCTGTATTGTGCGGTGGTTCTACTGTGTTTTGGATTGTGTGTATTTATATTTGATTTTTTTGTAGGACCACTTATCCCAGCAAGACTTCATTGTGGTTTTGTGCTGATGTTTTATAAAGTGTTTGTGGTTGAAATGCATCCACAGTGTGCCCTACTGGAAGAAAACAGAAATGTACATGCACTATTGTAACTGTCTACATATATGTATTTTAACAGTGGAAACTGGGACACAGGAGGTTAAATTCAGCCCAGAAAATTTTAGGAAAATAGCTGAAATTAAATTACTTTATAGGCTATGCAATAAAAGATGGTATCTTTCAGTTTTCAATGGAACTAGAGGCATCAGTCTGTGCTGAGAACCTTTCCATATTGTCTTTAGGGTGAATTCATTACTAGTCTTAAAAGCATGAAGGAATGCAATTGCTTTATGACTTCCAGCATCTGCTAAAAATCTGAGGTCTATGGATTTTCACAGGTAGATGCTAAATACTGCCAGCTTCTAGCAGTGGGTGTTTTGGCCTGGGGACCAGAAGTCAGATGATAAGGAATTATGTCATTCTGCAAGTTATCCCAGCAGTAATATTTGATATATTAATATGAGAAGTCTCTTAGTGAGACAGAGCATTCTGTATCCGGTCATGGACTCACCACACATCTGCCTTGCTGTAATAGTAAGTTGTTAGGGAATAGTAATTCTCTTATATTCAGTCAGAGTATAGCTTAGCTTAGATATTTTTCTTTATTTATTTGAGAATGTACTGCAATGTTGTTTTAAATATTTCCAATGGTTTGAACTCTGTCACTCTGAATATATATTTAGTATTGTCTTGTTCTTTTATCATTTATTATTAAATATATTTAAACATTTTATTGTGGCTGATCTGTGTTGAGATATTTAGGTTTTGAGTGTACTTGCATATTTATTTGGTGACACTGTGTGGGCCACTCCTAATAGCTGTTCTCTTGATTAAACTACCATTTGTGCTAATATTAATATTACACAGTAAGATAGGACACCATTTAAGGGCCTTAAAGTAACTGATAAGAGGTTCTGGTGGCAGTAAAACTACCTTATAGTGTGTTCAAAAGGGGGCATAGCTAGTAAAACTGTGCCAGCCTTTCTCAGGTGTGTGTGTGTGTGTGTGTGTGTGTGTGTGTGTGTGTGTGTGTGTGTGTGTGGGGGGGGGGGGGTCTGTATTACTTCTTCAAAAAAACCTGTCCACCGAACGCTACATTGTCGACACATATTCATCAAAATTCACTTCCACAATTCATTGAATAATTAAAGGGCAAACAAATACTTGACCCACAATCCAACAGACTCAAATCTACCTAAACCAAACCCATGCATGTGGAGACTGCACCCCACACACACACCCTAGTTAAATATACCAACTCTGTGATTGCACTGTAGTGGAGAAAGGGTTAAAATTATGTAGTTGGCCAACTATGTCTTTGCCCTTTAGGTATTCAGAGAATCGCAGAATTGTATTTCGCTGAATATGTGTTGATGATGTAGCGTTCAGTGTAAATGTTTTTTGAAGACTTGATATAGACCCATGTGTGTATAAGTCAAATCTCCAAGAGTGTGTGTGTCAGCTATTTGGGCAGGGACACAAATCACTGTTTGGACAGAGAGAGTGTTGAAGGACTTGGCATGAAACCATGACTAAGGACTCAACTCTATAGCTGTGGCAGTGGGGAGGCTTACTGAAGATCTGAAGAAAGACTGTGAAACCAGCTCTGGACTGACTGTGGTTTCTGTGTGCTCTTAAGGGAAATTGCACATGATGCAAAGAGCTGCATCTGGAAATACTGTGTGTGTACCTATCATCCTCCCATTGAACGTTTCCCACTGTTGCTAGTAGTGAGGATTGAGGATCCTAGATTACTGGTCCAGTGGTGGTCGTCACATTTTGTTTTGCAGTAGTAAGATCACCACAACACATATTGGGATTCACTGGTGTGGATACTGAACTCCTGTAGCCTGTAAACAGTGGTCACTAAAGAAGATGTTTGTACTCTCAAGCAGCCACACAGTGGACATTCAGAGTTTCATATCACAATAGTTTTATTTATTTTGTGTTAGCTTAGTTAGTCGGGGATAGTAGACAAGGATGTCAGCAGAGGACTATGACAAGCTGACAAGGAACCAGATAGCTAAGATATTCCAAACCAAAGGACTGGGGCATGCCAGCCCGTCTAAAGGAGAAATGGTTACAGACTTAACCACAGCTGCATCACAGACCAGCTACTAAAAGAGCAACCAGACTGGGCTTGAGAATGTACAACTATCAGAAAGTGGACAGTTCAACTTTGCCTCAGAGGACTTAAATATCCGTCTGGAGTTAAAGAGAATTGAACTGGAGGCCAGACTGGTGGAATTACATTTGGCATGTACCTCACTAAACACCTGCAACAGCTGGAAAGGCCACAAAAGTACCTCACAAAGAAGATCCTAGGCCTTAAACACATGCCCTACAAGGACAGACTAAAAAAACTCCAGCTTTTCCCTGTCTCATATCGTCTATTAAGAGGCGATCTCTGCTTGACTTACAAAGCCATGTCTGACCCATCCCTGTTAGAAATGTTACACCTAAAGAAATCCCAATCCCTCCACACGACACGCTCCAGGGACCTCAACCTCATTACCACAATCAACAGAACATGCTGGAGGGACAGGTTCATAACCCAGAGACTGCCAATGCTCTGGAAAAGACTTCCCATACATGTCAAGCAGAGCACCTCACTGGCCCTTTTCAAGAGAAATCTTGATGTGTGGATGGGAAATAGAAAGTTCACCCTGGGGATCACTCCAGTGGCTCTACTTGTTAGAAGCATCAGGAAATAATGACTGCATGATGCCAGGGCACTTCTATGGGCTAGGCTTGTAAAGGCTCCAGGGCCGTTGGCCTAGTACACACCTATGAAACTATAAACCTATGAACTAGAATCAGCAGAGAGACTGTGGCATTTGGAGGCTGAAGAAAAGGAGAAACATATGGCATTAGAATCAGCAAAGAGATTGAGATGACTGGAAGCCAAAGAAAATGAGAGACGGAGGCAACATGAAAGGGAAATGCTGAGTCTTCACCAGGGTCATGGAGGTAATGGGCAAAGGTGTAACCAAACCTCAGAAGCAATAAAGATCAGTACATTTCTTCCACAATTTACAGAGAGTTGATAGTTTTACTCATATGTTTGAAAGGGTATGTAAACAGTATAATGCTGACCAAGGGCTCTGGGTATGGTTCCTGACCACCTTACTTCATGGTAAAGCTGTAACTGCTCTTTCTAAATTGTCTGATACTTATTGCTTAAATTATAATACAGTTAATCATTGTTTATTAGAGTGTTTTAAGTTAACACCTGAAGCTTATAGAGAAAAGTTTTCTGAGCATTGGTGCAAGTCAGATGAAAGTGTGTGTGAAAATATTGCTGAACTAAGCACTTATTTTCATAGATGGGTGAGTAGGTGTCAGATCACCACTTTTGAAGGGCTGTCAGACCTTTTGGTGTGGGAACAAGCCCTTAGCACTTTGCCTGAGGACATGAGAATCTGGTTGGTAGACATGGAATGCAATACCATAGATGAGTTTGGGAAAAAAGGAGACTTATACCTAGCAAGCAGGACATTACTACACAGAAAAGGGATACCCAGTGCTACACAGGTGTCTAAGGAAGCCATGGTGAGCAGCCTAAACTGCCCCAACAGAGTATGCCAGTAAAAGGGGATGCCACTAGTTCAGGTACATGGCCAGGATCAAGGATTAAATATTTTAAATGTAACCAGTGGCGCCATGTAGCATATTGATGTCCACGGAGGCAAGGTGGGGAACAAAAGGCAGGGGAGCCAGTCAGTGGGAATGACAGAATGCCAGCAGTAAGTTGTCTGGGGACAACAAAGGAACCAAACTACCACAAGAGGTTCTATCCTATCTTAATAGATGGGAAACAGGCCACTGCTAAGAGAAACACAGCCTCTGACCTAACCATTGTGAAGCTTGCAATGGTTAGAGGAGCACTACTTGCTTGGGCAGTTTACTCCAGTCAGAGCTTTAGGAGGGACCCCATTCCAAATACCTTTGGCTAGGGTCCACCTTTAGAGGTAGGGTGGTAAAGGAAGCAAGCAAGTAGGTGTGTTTCAGGATATCCCTGCAGAAATCCTGATAGGGAATGATTTTGATAGTGCAGTACCTTGTGTGCATGTAGTTACACACACTCAGGCTTGGAGACAGGCATGTGAGTCTGGTAGCTTGGGGGGACTCAAACATACTGGATGCCTGAAGCCAGGACTGGTGAGGTGGCTACTAGCTATTGAGCTACCCTGTAACTTAAGGTGAGCCACAGCTGCTTGTGGGTACTGATGCTCCCTTGGACAGAATAACTGAAAGGGTAGAGTTGAGTAATAGTACACAAGCTGACAGTGAGGCATCACTGGCAGGATATAGCAGACCTACTGTGGAAGGGGAGCTGGGAAGGGTTACAAAGATAGAGCTGAGACAGGCTCACCTCTCAGACTCTACATTACAAGGCTTGAGGGAGGTAGCCAGGGAGGCACCTGACTCTCAAGGAAAGGGGGAATGTGTATACTGGCAAAGGGTTAAGGTATAGAAGGTGGACCTCTGAGGGAGGGCTAGAGGGTGAAAAATACAGCAGTTGGTAGTACCCAGAGCCTACAATCTGGCACTTCTAGCCATAGCCCATGACATTCTCTTTGCAGGTCATATGGGCATGAAGCATACAAAGAGATGTATTATGCAGAACGTTTATTGTCCTGGGATTTCCAGGGATGTAACAGGTTACTGCAGGACCTGTGAGCAGTGACAAAAGGTAGGTAAGGCAGGAGACAAGGTGAAAGCTCCTTTGATGCCTTTGCATCACTAGGTAGCTATGGATATTGTGGGTCTCTGAGAAACGCAAGTTCCACAGGGAAGAAGTATAACCTAGTTGTAGTAGATTATGCTACCAGATACAGAGGCAATGGCTCTGTCCTCCATTGAGGCAGAAAAGGTGGCAAATGATTTTCAGCAGGGTATGTTTCCCAAAAGAAATATTGACTAACAAAGGTGCCAATTACATGTCAGACCTGCTGGCTTGAATGTGGAAGCACTGTGGGGTGAAGCACCTAAAGACCACCCCCTATCATCCTCAGACTAATGGTCTGGTGGAGAGGTTACACTCTACACTAAAGACCATGCTATGGGCATTTGCTGACTAGTTTAAGAGGGAGTGGGACAAATATCTGCCCCATCTGTTGTTTGCTTACAGAGAGCTGCCCCAGGACTACTCAGGTTTTTCACCCTTTGAGTTGCTGTATGTGCATAGGGTGGGGAACTCTAGATTTGATACGTGCTGATTAGTTGGGTGAGTGTGAATTCCACAAGGAGTCTGTTGTAGCTTATGTCCTAAACCTTAGGACAAGGCTTAGGGAACTCATAAGCTTGGCCCAGGAGAACCTGGCAGAAGCCAAACAGCAGGAAAAGGTCTGGTATGACAGGAATTCTGGAGCTTGAGAGTATGCTATGGGGCAGCAGGTTATGGTTCTCATTCCTGTCAAATATAACAAGCTGCAGGCAGCTTGGGAGGGGCCCTCCAAAGAGGTAAGGAAGGTCAATGATGTTATGTACATGGTAGAACTGCTAGGCAGGAGACAGTGGCATAAACTGCACCATGTTAACATGATGAAACCTTACCAGGATAGAGAGGCCCTGATGCTAAGCGTCTGCAGTAGAAAGCAAGAGGAGTCTGAGAGGGATCTATGGCTACAGGGAGCCAGCCAGCAAAATCTCAAGTTACTATGGTGGAGCCTAGGGTTGCAGGCATATGCTATGACAGAGCAGCACTGTAATAGGGTCAGCAATGCCAAGGCAGCTGGGATCCCAAGGCAGGGAATGGGGTAATGTATTCACAGATAGGCTCAACCCTCTCAAGCAATGTTTCTCAAGGGTTACTTGAAAAACTAGCTTGAGTCTTCGAAGGGGGCCAGAAGTTTAATGAAAGGAGATACTGCCAGCCGAGCTAGGTGAAATAATCCAAATCCACCAAAACCACTAGAGCAAGCGACTTAAACCTTAGCACGGATATAAATAGGACGTGCTGGAGGGATAGATTTATCACTCAGAGACTCCCTATGCTGTGGAATAAAATCCCGGTCCATGTGAGGCAGAGCACCTCGTTGACTCTGTTCAAGAGAAATCTAGACCTGTGGATGGGAGATCGTAGGTTTACCCCGGGAATCATCTCTGTGTCACTGCTGGACAGAGGCACAACAAACTAATGGGCACAGTATTTTTTCATATAAGGGGTGGCGTAAGCCACAAAAATTTGGGCTAGGCTTATAAATGCCTTAGGGCAGATAGCCTAGTATAAACCTATGAACCTATGAACCTATGAACCTATGAACCTATAATTATATGTCATATGTGAATATCAACATAATTTATATAAGATGCTTGTGTTACAACTGCATTAGAACTGAATGTCATGTGTATATCAAACTGGTTTGTACAGACGTTTGTTGAAAAGATATTTATAAGTATTTGTTGAAGTGCATCCACAGTGTGCCCTACTGGAAAAGAACAGAAATTTACATGCACTATTGTAACTGTCAGAACGTATATATTTTAACAGTGGAAACTGGAATACAGGTGGTTAAATTCAGTCCAGCAAATTTTAGGAAAATAGGTGAAATTAAATTACTTTATGGGCTTCACAATAAAAGATGGTCCCCAAGATTCATTAAACTCCTTGCAGGATTAGTGCTATTCCTGTATGGAGCAGATCATGCCAGTGCAGCACAGCAGTGCGCCTTGCATATCCCTGAAGGCACGGTGCTGTATAACCTTCACGGGCATGACCTGTGAATGAGTGCAGAGGGCATGTCCAAGCATTGCTCATGCAGTAAACACTCCCCCTGCAGTCAGAATGTGCAGTACAGCACTTTGAAAAGAAAACTAGTGTCCACAGACACTGTCAGCATACCCCCAACTGAACAGCTATCCGCAGAATGTCCAGATTTGTGTCTTGTCAAAGAGCTGAGGCTGAAAGTAATTAAATAATGACAAACACTTGAGTATAAGACCCCACATCCTTCAAGTAAGTCATGTTAATGAAAAACCTATTAGTCATCAACTTCCCAAGTTTGTAAGAGCAATATTTAAAATCTGTCCTCTTTGCCCTCCCATCATGTTAGGCCACATCCACAATGTATGCTGTAAGAGGTGAAGAGGTATGACTGTTAGCTATGTGCACATCCCTAAACTAATAAAAATAAAAAAAATAATCTTTTTTTTCCCCGTCCCCACTAAAGTTTAAGCGTAGTTGAGTGGGTATGAGCATAGCTTAAACATCTAAAGGAGCTAAATAGAAATATACAGCCAGAGTCGACAAAGTGAAATAGCATAGTGGTTAGAGCTTTTACTTAACATGTTGTAATTCACGGTTCAAGCCCCAATGAAGTTCACTCATTTTCATATGTTAAAACAGCACTAAAAGTATATTTTTTTATAAATAGGTAGTGAATAATATATATTTGTTAACCAGGGTAGTGTAGCAGGTCCAAATGTGAGGTGTCAGTATAGTACAAATGTGAAACCCCTATAAAAACACAAGTGTCCCATACAATATAGCCGCATAAGAATATAATATAATTAAAGCACATAGGGGGATGTTATGGAAAGGACACATACATATCATAATATGTCATTAATAAGGAATCAATCCCACAGTCCTGATAATCCATAAAATGAAAGTTGAACAATGCTAAATTGTGCTCAGCTATGCTTAGCCAGATTAAGTATTGCTTAAATGTGTATGCTTAGCAATAATTAGCAAAGCTAAGTGGATTTGCGCATTGGTAAGCAGTGCTTAGCATCTACCCCTTTATGCAATGCTCATCTGTGCTAAGCAGGTTTGCCCGCCCCTTAGCTTATCTCAGCATATTCAAAATCGGCCAATCACGGCAAAGGGTGGGAATCCAGCCCTATTTAAACCCTGCATGAGGGAATACAACCATAACCAGTTGTAACTGATCACTACAGGCACTATGGCTGATGTTGGTGAAGGTGTGTGCTTTTGGGCGCAGCGTTCAGGCATTCAGAAGTCCTGGGTCATGGTTGGACTCCTTATAAAACACCATGAAGGGAGACTGCTACACGACCAGTACCAGGGCTCCCATTACAAAGTGGAGGCCTGGGACTGTCTCGCACATAACCTCACCAATGCTGCTGGTATGCCTCGGACTGGTGAGCAGGTCCAGCACCATTATTTTAACATTATAACACTTACTCTCTCCTGCTGTATAACTAGCCCACCCCACATTTTCCTTTCAAATCTTCTCCTTCTGCTGTCACTTTAGCCTCTGCTATCCCTACTTTAACCATCCTGCCTCAATCTCTCTTTTTCTCTGTACTATGCTCAACTATCTTTTTACTTACATCTCACTTACTCTCATACACTTTTTCACTTTCACATGCACCTAAGTAAAAATAACTCTACTTTATTTCTTCAAATGATTCTATGTATTCTAACATTTTTTTGTATAATTATGCTTTAAGTATGCAATACTACCTCATTATATACTGTCTATGTAACTATATGTGGAGCTTTTCTTCCCAGGACTCCACTGAAAAATGGGCTCTTCTCAGGCCCAGGGCACTTTCCCGGTAAACAAATGCAATAAATAAATAAATAAATAAATAAATTATGCTGACCTGAAGCATAGGAAGAGGGACCTCTTGGACCAGTGGATCCAAGACGCTCGGGCATAGAATGTCCCAGCAATGTGTAACTATCAATATCAATTATTGTGTAACAAAGTCCAGCCCAAGTATGAGATGGATAGGTATGCATAAATGTTTCTCTATCACCTGTACAGCTGCAGATGAGAGGGCTGCAAATGTGGATGCCCACGTCAGCAGGGTGCTAAGGCTTCATCGCGAGGCTGGTGAGTACAAATCTAGCTTGCAGTAGTAAGGGCAAATAAATAGAAAGGCTGCCAGTAGTTAGAAATGTGTATTGTTTGTACTGAATAAATGAGACATTAGCAGGGTAATACTGATGTACAGGATATATATCAACAAAAGTGTCAGTACCTGTCAATAAAACTCAAAACCCCAGACTGTTGTGTTTACTTTGCTATGTAGTAGCATGAATCTGAATGTGTACTGGTTCTGCATAGAAACTATGGCTCTGACAGCATTAATTAATTGAGGCTCATCTGACAAAGATTGTGGAGTTGTAAAACAGATTAACTATAAGAAATTTTCCATGCACCAAGATCTGATCCCTGAACAGTAATGTTGTGTTAACCATTGTTTTCCATACTGTAATATGTGAAGGTATGAATACACAGTTTAAGAACTGTCTACCATGCATGAATGTCAGAATTACAAAGCAGATTGTCCAAACAAGAGAGTATTATGGAGAAAACATGAAGATAGAAGCAACATGTCCCCAATAGCTCATTGTGATGAAACACAGCCATGTTGTACCTTTATGCACAAACAGGCATGGTTCGAATCCCAGGACTGGTATTAAGTTGTATGCATAATCTCACCCAAGAATATGTGAATATGTGTAGAAACAGTCAGGTACTGGTAACAGAAGTTTATTCCACAGGTCCACCAGGTAAGAGGAGGGGCAGGCTGTAATTATACACTGTGTACAACACCCACTGTCCAACTCCAAGGCTGCAAATGACAGCAAGATAAGTACATACACCAAGTAGTCTCCTCCAAGAAATGTCCCTCAAGTGCCACGCTGTCACAACTAGCCAGGGTGACCGATAGAAATCAAGGCAGAGTATGGCAGTAGCACACACATACACACACACATACACACACACACACACACACACACACACACACACACACACACACACACACTCACACAGACACACACACAGACACACAAACACACACACACACACAGTATAAGTGCACATATGTAACCTTGACTAAGTGAATATGGGTAGAAACAGTCAGGTAGTGTTAACAGTAATTATCTCCACAGGTCTGCCGTGTAAGAAAAGGTATAATGAGCTGTAAGAAGGCTGCAATTGCACACTGTGTACAAACATAACACTGCCCAACCCAAGGGTATAAGTTGATGTAAAGTGAGGTAATAACTGGAGAGTAATGATTAGAGCAATGATCATTAAAGTTGTGAGTAATTGAAGCCTATACATTTGTTAATTGACATCTCTCTCTCTCCCACACTATCTGCACCAATAATCTAAACACATATATCAACGGGTATGTTTTTCACCAAACCTACTGTTGGGACATGTGTCCTATTGTTCTACAAATATTTAAATGTTTGATTATTAATGTTCCATGTTCAAATATTATCATTGGTGGCCTGTTGCTATCAATGTAACCTGCATGCCATTATAATGTCCACTGTAGTTCCGTATATGCATGTGTTTTGTTTGCTATGCAACTGTTTCAAATGTGTTGTTTTTTGTTAATGGGAACACCCATGCATGCTGTAATAATTAATCATGGAATGGGTTGTTCATGACTAACCAACATATGTTGTAAATCATCAACACCATAGCATGAGCCCCACCTCAACTGGCCATGGCAACCTGGGACCTCCTCATCCACTGGTCCTGCACCACCTTCGGGTGGAACAGCCTCAGGGGATGGGGCCCATCCCCCTCTGGGAGCGGGCATGGACTGGACACTGTCACCCATCATCATGGGCATCCAATTCCCAACCACCCCCCCTATCTAAGGTGTTTACCTCCACATCTATCAGATACCACCCCTGTCTGCTATCTTGTCTGTCTTATCTGTCTTCCTACCCAACCTACCTCCCCAAATATACCTACTATCCTTCCCCAACATCCCACTCTCACCTTATAAAAAAAAAAAAAAAAAAAAAAAAAAAAGGGCAATTTGTTCCCACAAAAAAATGTCACTCCATACATAGCTGTCCATTTCACACACGTGTCCATTGCACACATAGACAAAATCTGCTGATGGAGGAACAAAACTCCACTTAGTAAAACCGACTTTAATGTAATAAAACAAGTAACATAAAGTACTTTTCGTCCGGTTCTGTGACTTGAACTTCTTCTGATGATCAACATTAAGTTAATAGCATTTAAATATATTTCAGTCCCCCATGTGACTATATTTCAATAGAATATGAACCATACTAAACCATTACCCCTTTAAAAACCGCTGTTGCTTAAACAGTTAAAACTTCAACTGGGTAAAAAGCCAGCAACTGTAATGTACTTAAAATTACAATAATTATTGTCATAGCTAGTTGTTTATATGTATTAAAACATCAAATAGTTCTTACAAATTTACAATATTATAAAAAAGTTGTAAAAGATTAAGCATGTTCTTAACATTCAATAATCTTTAAACTTTGTCCTAAACAGAACTAACATAAATACAGTAAATGTGTGTAACCACCTACCTAGGTCCCTACTAGCCATACTTTTATTATTATTATTATTATTATCTTGAGAGGCTTTTCACCTTCAAAATACATGTAATAGAACTTACCTCATTCAAGCCTGGATACCAGCAAGAATAAAAAAAAACCTCCCAAAACAGTTGTTTTTTCTCCAGCAATAATGAGAATGGACCACCCCTGATGTCTGGTACTATTTGATCTGTAGCCCTAAACTGAAAGTGGTGTGTTGGGTGACTTGCACAATGTCGTGCTAGTGCATTCTCAGATTTGCCCTTTACTATACTGTAGGTATGCTCATACACCCTTTCCCTCAATTTCCTGTCAGTCTTAATGACATCGAAAGCAGCACATAACTAGCATTGGGCTAAATAAATCACTGACTTTAAATTGCAATTGTACCTACTATTGACTTTATATGTCTTATCGCCAAGAGTAAACATGTGTCAAGTTGCCATCTATCTATAAAATCTACATGCCACAAACTTAAACATTCCTGGTGTCCTATTAGTTGTAGGTTTGTTCATCTCAAGTAGGGATTTCATATTCCTACCCCTTTTGAACGTCATCTCAAGTAGGGATTTCATATTCCTACCCCTTTTGAATGTTACAATGGGATGTTCACCTAATTTACTAGCTATATCACTGTCAGACATTAATAAGTCCCAATTCTTCACTAGTATACTCCTGATACTGTTTGTATCTAAACTAAACGGGGTAAGAAAACTAGTGGTAAAACTTGTTACTCGAACATTCTCAATGTGGCTCGTATTCATAAAGTCATTATTATCCCAAGTATTCATAGCCAATGAATGGACTATTGTCTCTAATTGTTGTTTTCACTGTACATAGTATGGATCTATAAAAAACAGTTTTCCTTTTATGTTGTACTTCCATCATTAGTTGGACAATCAAAGTGTCTGGGTAGCCCTTACGTAGAAACATTTGTCTTAAGCCTTCACATTCCTCAATAAATGCTTCGTCTTCCATAACCATTCTTGCTACTCGCACTAACTAACCTTTAATTACTGATATTTTTTGAGGATGTGGGTGTGAGCTAGTATAGTGTAGAAAAGAATTAGAGTATGTTTTTTTCCAGTAAATTCTTGTTGTATAGTGACCCTTCCTTCTGTCTTTACTAAGTTCGATATCTACATATGCAATCTTCTCACTATGAAAGTTCCTTGTAAATTGTAAGAAACTAGTTGCGTTATTTAAATAATTCAACATTTCCTCAACTGCATCCTCATTACCTTTAAAGATAATAAATACATCATCAAGAAAACAAGTGTAAAAGTAAATTAAATCCTTAGTTGGGGTATGATTAAAGATAAATTCATGTTCCCAATGGGCAATCACCAAGTTAGCAAAGCTCGCGCCACATGGTGAGCACATTGCTACTCTTATTTTTTGTAAGTAAATTTCTTTGTCAAACATGACAAAGTTATTTGATAATATTATGTCCAATAATTCTTCAATTAGCCTAATTTCTGATTGGGCATTCCATCTTAGCCTGTCAGAAACCCATTCTATTCCCATAACTTGTGGGATTAATGAGTAAAAGGCACTTTAAGCAACAGCAGTTTTTAAAGGGTTAATTTTTTAGTATGATTCGTATTGTATTGAAATATGGTCACATGGGGGGTGTTTGAAAGATATTTAGATTATATTAACTAAATGTTGATCATCTGAAAAAGTTCAAGTCATAGGACCGGATGAAAAGCACTTTATGTTATTTGTTTTATTATATTAAAGTCGGTTTTACTAAGTGGAGTTTTGTTCCTTCATCAGCAGATTTTGTCTAGTTGTTTGTCATTTTACTTGGTTTCTGAATCTTTGTATATTGCTTCTGAAGGAACTATTAATACATCCATGAATTTACCTTCCCAATCCTCCCAAATTTCACCTGAAGATGTGAGGAATTTAACGGTACTTATTGGGATTATGAATCAATGGCTGGAGGACTTGGCACCTCAGGCTGATGTTCTTACTCAACCAAACACCTCACATATTGTGGCCACAACGAACAATACAGTACTAACAAGTGGAATTAACCAAACTAATTTTTCTACATTGAATATGAATGATGCTGGGTTGATTAATTTAACCAACAACTAAATGGTGAACTTTTGAAACCCCAGGACCAATTAACTGGTGGTATTAACAACTCATCAACTTCCTTGGGGCTTACTGTAGTCCCTGACATTTTGAGTTGGCTTAGTGAACAACCAAGTTTACATAATACAACCAACCATCTCATACAGGGGCAACCGACTAGAGGAAGTGTAATATCATCTCTAAACTTAAAATTTTGGACTATAAACTCCTGAAAATTAAGAAACTGCAATTAGAAGTAAACTATTTTAAAGAGTGTAACAGGAAAGGTATAGTACCAAAAGGGTTACACTCTTATAGATTCATAGGTTCATAGGTTGGTACTAGCCTGTTGGCCCTAGGGCCTATGCAAGCCTAGCCATAACAATTCCAAATTCCCTGGATATTTATTCCCACAATATTTACTTCTCTGGGCCCCTGTCTAGCAGGGCGACTGACATGATCCCCAGGGGTGAATTTCCTATCTCCCATCCAATCATCAAGGTTCCTTTTGAAGAGGGCCAATGAGGCGCTCTGCTTGACATGTATGGGCAGTCTATTCCAGAGTATGGGGAGTCTCTGGGTCAGGAACCTATCCCTCCAGCATGTTTTGTTCATTGTGATGACAAGATTTAGATCCCTGGAGTGTGTGGCTCTGAGGGATTGGGATTTCTTTAAGTGGAGCATGTCCAACAGCTCAGGGTTTGACATGGCCTTGTATGTTAAGCAGAGATCACCTCTGAGTAGACAATATGCCACAGAGAATAGCTGGAGTTTTTTTAGACGGTCAGCATATGGCATCTGCTTTAGGCCTGTGATTCTTTTAGTGAGGTATTTCTGTGGCCTTTCCAGCTGTTGCAGATGTCTTGTGAGGTACATGCCAAACGGGGCATTATACTCTATAATGGGTCTAATGAGGGATGAGTACAGTGGGACAATGACCTCCTTTTTTCTGGATGAAAAGCCCTTAGTGATGAGGTGTGCCACATAGAAGGATTTCCTGACTGTTGTGGTGATGTGGTTATCGAAAGTGAGACCACTGTCCACCTGTGTCCTTAAGTCTCTCATCACACTTTCGATGTTTAGCGTCCTGCCACCTATGTGGTAATTCATGGGTACATGTTTTTTTTCCAAAGGGGATAACTATATATTTCTTGGCATTAAGCTTGAGCCCATGGCTCTAGCACCAGGCATCTGTTTCTGTAAGGCCTTTTTGTAGAATATCCACATAATTTGGGGATTCAGTAATGGCTCCCAGTTTGCAGTCATCTGCAAACTTTGTTAGCCAGAGTCCCTTAGTGTTGGCCTGTACTTCAGAGAAGTAGATGCCAAACAAGAGTGGTCCCAGGACTGAACCCTGAGGTACTTCACTTGTCACTTGTCTGGAGCTGGATTTGGAGTCAGCTATTTTTTCCATCTGGGCTCTGTGGGTAAGCCAGTTGGCAACCCATCGAGTGACGTAGGGATTTATGCCCAGCTTAGTAAGTTTATCTATGATTCCAGAGTGGGGGATGGTGTCGAAGGCCTTGGCGAGGTCCAGATAGGCTGTGTGGACCACCTTACCCTCTTCCACAGCTCTGGAGACTGATTCGAAGAAGTCAATCAGATTCAGGAGACAAGATCGGCCCTTCACAAACCCAAACTGGGTGGGGTTCAGTGTTTGAAGGTTGCCAATGTCTTTGTTTATAAGTTCCATGATAATGCATTCCATGCCCTTGCAGATCAGGCTTGTCAGACTAATGGGATGGTAGTTCCCGGTATCCAAGGTAGATCCTCCCTTGTGGAGCAGAATAACTGTAGCTGTGCGCCATTCAGTGGGCATGAAGCCTGATGTGAGGCTATGATTAAACATGACACTTAGGTGAGGTGCCAGTTCATTTTGTAGTTCATATAGTACACAGCCTGGGATGTCATCTGGTCCCATGGATGCTGTATTCCTAGCTTTGGAGAGTGCGGTTTCTACCTGTGTGGCCATGATTATCAGAATTTGGCAATCATTTGGTATTGAGATGGGCTCTTTAGGGGGTGAGAGGGGGGGTGAAGTTGGCACTAAATCGATCTGCCAGGATATTGGCAATATCCTTGGGATCAATATATTTAATGGCATTCTGTTGTAGCTCAGAGCAGATCTGAGCATTGCCATTTAGATTCTTGACATAACTATAGAATGCCTTGTGGTTGTCTTTGGAATCTTTGGCAATTTTATTTTCATTCTTGGCAGTACCCAGCTTGAGGCTGGTTCAGCCTTCCACACAGAATTGATTCAACTATTTAATAAGCAGGGTCTTGAATTGATCAAACATGTCCAAGCATTACCAAATAACAATCAATAGCCTGGCAGGTGAAATAATGGACTTGGATAATGAAATCAAACTTGATTGTGAGTTTATGCATTATCAATTTGACTATAACAGGATTTCTAACACTATTAATCAACATGTTTCTAAATGTACGGATACCAAAATTAAAAAAAAACTGAAGCAAGATCTGAATGACTATAAAAATGGAGTAGCAGATCTGAAACCACCACCTTCTCAAAATAGGAACTTTATTGGTGGTTCACTTCTACACCCACAAAACCAGAATGGCAGTATGGAAATGAACGAGGATCAGACGTCGCCAGGCTTAGGTGCAAGTAGTCAGTTCAGCAACAGTCACCATGAGCGGCCTCAAAGTACACCATTTCATAAACCTAATAACAATTAGAGGAACAATAAGGAAAATAATCAGCAACAACAGCAAAATTGTCAGGGTTTTTCCAACACCAGAGGCCAGAACCATCAACAAGTGTACAACACCAGGGGAGCAAACAAAAAGAAAAGAAGATACATTAACAAATAATAAATCATGCACGACTGTCACAAATAGAGATGGTGACTTTAAGATTTATAACTTTTCTACATATGAGGTGGATCCACTATTGGCTGAACTGTTTTCTAAAGGTTTAACGTTTGTACTTTTTAGTCAATTTGATTTGATTTGGCAAGGACATTGATTGACTTCAAATTATATATCCGGAAATTAAATTTGACTGTAATATTTGGTAATAATACAACTGCAGGCGAGGAATTGAGAATTGCAAGTACTTTTAACCCATCTATTCATCCATTATTAACATTATTTGACAGTATTTGTGAATTAAACTTTAGATCCCTTTTTAATTGTGTAAAGAAACAAGTGAATGACACCCATATGAATGTATCAAAAGCAGAAATGGATGCAATGAGTGAACTTAGATTGTTACCAGTACTTATGCTTAAACCAGACAAAGGTGGTGGTTTAGTCATAATGGACACCATGATTATATAGTGAGGATGAAAATAGTATTAGAAAGTGACACATATGTTAAAGTAAGTTTAAATTAATTGAATATTGCATACAACCATATTAAATCATTCATTAATGACTTGTTCATTGATGAAATGGTTGATGCAAACACATTCAATTATCTTTCAGCACTTTCACTGAGGGTACCAGTGTTATTCAATATCCCTAAAATACATGAGTATTACTGATCCTCCAATGAGGACACTAGTTGATGCCAGACATTCTATAATGTATGCCAGTGTGAAGGTAGTCAACTTAATATTAAAGAAATATGTACATCAAGAGACCCAAATGTGTAAGGACTTGTGGGCATTTTCAACAGCTATTAATGCACTTAAGTATGTTGAAGAATTTAATTTCCTTACAGAAGAGGTTAAGGACCTTTACTCATCAATCCCACAAGTTATGGGAATAGAATTGGTTTCTGACAGGCTAAGATGGCACTGGGCTCCCCAATCAGAAATTAGGCTAATTGAAGAATTATTGGACATAATATTATCAAATAACTTTGTCAAGTTTGACAACGAAATTTACTTACAAAAAATAGGGGTAGCAATGGGCTCATCATGTGCCGTGAGCTTCCCTAACATGGTGATGGCCCATTGGGAACATAAATTTATCTTTAATCATACCCCAACTAAGGATTTAATTTACTATTACACTCATTTCCTTGTTGATGTGTTTATTATCTTTAAAGGTAACAAGGATGCAGTTGAGGAAATATTGAATTATTTTAATAACACAACTAGTTTCTTACAATTTACAAGGAACTTTCATAGTGAGAAGATTGCATATTTAGATGTCGAACTTAGTAAAGGCAAAAGGAAGGATCAATATACAGGAAGAATTGATCAGAAAAAAACATACTCAAATTATTTTCTACACTATACTAGCTCGCACCCACATCATCAAAAAAGATCAGTAATTAAAGTTCAGTTAGTGTTAGCGGTAAGAATGGTTACGGAAGACGAGACATTTATTGAGGAATGTGAAGGTTTAAGGCACATGTTCCTAAGTAGGGGCTACCCAGACACTTTTATTGTCCAACTAATGATGGAAGTACAACATAAAAGAAAAACTGTTTTTTATAGACCCATACTATGTACAGTGGAAACAACACTTAGAGACAACAAACCATTGGCTATGAATAGTAGGGATAGCAATGATTTTACGAATATGAGCCATGTTGAGAATGTTTGAGTAACAAGTTTTACCACTAGTTTTATTACCCAGTTTAGTTTAAATGCAAACAGTATCAGGAATATACTAGTGAATAATTGGGACTTATTAATGTCTGACAGTGATATAGCTAGTAAATTAGAAGAACATCCCTTCGTAATGTTCAAAAGGGGTAGGAATATGAAATCCCTACTTGAGGTGAACAAACCTACAACTAATAGGACACCAGGAATGTTTAAGTGTGAGGCATGTAGGTTTTATAGATACATGGCAACTGGACACATGTTTACTCTTGGCGATAAGACATATAAAGTCAATAGTAGGTACAATTGCAATTCAAAATCAGTGATTTATTTAGCCCAATGCCAGTTATGGGCAGCTTTCTATGTCATTAAGACTGACAGGAAACTGAAGGAAAGGGTGTATGAGCATATCTACAGTATAGCGAAGGGCAAATCTGAGAATGCACTAGCACGATCCTGTGCAAATCACCCAACACACCACTTTCAGTTTGGGGCTATAGATCATATAGTACCAGACATCAGGGGTGGTCCATTCTCATTATTGCTGGAGAAAAAACAACTGTTTTGGGAGTTTTGGTAAGATTCTTGCTGGTATCCAGGCTTGAATGAGATAAGTTCTATTACATGTATCTGGAAGTTGAAAAGCCTCTCAAGATAATAATAATAATAATAATAAAAGTATGGCTAGTAGGGACCTAGGTAGGTGGTTACACACATTTACTGTATTTATGTTAGTTCTGTTTAGGATAAAGTTTAAAGATTATTGAATGTTAAGAACGTGCTTAATCTTTTACAGCTTTTTTATAATATTGTAAATTTGTAAGAAATATTTGATGTTTTAATACATATAAACAACTCACTATGACAATAATTATTGTAATTTTAGCACATTACAGTTACTGGCTATTTACCCAGTTGATGTTTTAACTGTATAAGCAACAGCGGTTTTTAAATGGTTAATGTTTTAGTATGGTTCATATTGTATTGAAATATGGTCACATGGGGGTGTGTGAAAAATATTTAAATGCTATTAACTTAATGTTGATCATCTGAAAAAGTTAAAGTCACAGGACTGGACAAAAAGCACTTTATGTTATTTGTTTTATTACATTAAAGTCGGTTTTACTAACTGGAGTTTTGTTCCTTCATCAGCAGATTTTGTGTAGTTGTTTTTCATTTTGCCTGGTTTCTGAGTCCACTGGACACATGTAATCTTGTCTAATTGGCTTAGCAACACATTACTGTTGTTCTCACCCCTTTCTCAAGGGTTTGAGTGTCCAAATTCACCTCCAAATTCTGTACAAATGCACAGCTGTTGCTGTATCAGAAATGGACAGCTATGGTCCATTCCCTACACCCGTCCTGCACATTCCTAGCTATCTTTCATATCGTTTTTCCCTCTGTGTGCCCCCTTTTTCACCACTTTCCTATCACCCCTTATTCTTTTCTTTTAAAGAAATTAGCACGGGCAAGTGGGAGTAAGCAGCAATAAGGTAGTTTGTGCAATGCTAAGAGATGCCTAGACAGATTAAGCAGTTTCCCATTTAACCATGTGTTGGCATTGCTTACCATCACGTAAACTCAAGGAAACTCGCTTACAACTGCTTAAAACTGCCTTAATCGCCCTTCCTCCATCAGCCACTGTTGTGTCTAGCAACAAAATAATCACTACACCACTACACCATCTGAGCTGTAATAATGAATGCTGTTTTTTAGAATATATCATTCAGTACAGGTATAGAATAGTAGGGAACAAACACTGTGGAATCAGTCATGTTTAGTATATATAAATATACACATATAGATGTGTATGGTGATAGATAAATATTAAAAAGTATATACATCAGATATATGGAGCTATACATATAAAACAAATACATATAGAATATATACACACACACATATATATATATATATATATATATATATATATATATATATAAACCTATGTATAGATATCAAAAAAAGGAATATATAAATATATATGTATATATATGTTTATCAGTATAAATATATATATAATATATAATATATATATATATATATATATATATATATATATATATATATATTATATATATATATATATATATACACTCATAATATGGAGTGAAGTCATACCCAGCACTATATCTCTACACCTCTTAGTGCAATAATTCTGGACAAAGGCTGTCAAAATGGCGGAACAATGGTCCAAGAACAGGGACATAATGTATGTACTGTAGTTATAAATGTTGAATGTTGCTACAGTAACAGGGTTTGTGTCAGCATACATGTTCAGAAGGATGTGAGTTCTGAAACTGAAATGTATGTCATCATTTACTAACAGAAATCCTCACATCATCACAGTGATTTACCACAGAAATGAAAATAATGACTCTGTGGAACAGACCAGAAATGTGACCAATAAACCTGGACAGTCTGAAACAATCTGACCAGTCAAGAGGTATGCTCTGAACCCCTTAGTGCAACAAATTGGGACCAAGCCTGACAAAGGGGGGGGGGGGTAAAGCCATAAAACTGGAAACATATCCCAAATACTGGAGTAGATAAGTTGACACAGCTGATGCAGTAACACCCGCCTGTCTGTTGTGCAATATATTGACTGGAACAGCCCAAGTCCAAAACCAAATTACTCCCCACTAGTTACTGACATAAATCTTTCTTCATATCATCCCACTGATGTGCCAGACATACCTAACAAGTATGGGGGCCAGGCAACAGTACATCTAATAAATATTGGGGCATAACATCACAGTAGGGAAACTACACTGAGCTGCTAGGTATGTCACCAAGTACTGTCTAAACTACAGGCAGACTGACACAACACAAACCCAATTCTGCTATGGGGGAATGCACATGTAATTGCAAATATATCAGGCACTACAGGGATGTAACAGCACTGACTAACAGACCCCAGTGTGAAAGTCCATACCCAGAACCAATCTCACCACTTTCAAAGTGACATACTTGTAAGCCACAGGAACAGTAGAGTATATGGACTGTGTGAACAAAATCATCAGCATGTTTGTCACTCACACACTACCCCTATATATACTGGCCCAATTCTCTGTGTAGTCTGATGCCTGACTGTGATATGGGACATGTGTCAGTCTGCCCCTACAAACATATACAGCTGATAGAGCACCAGAAGCTGGGGCAGCATGCAAATTTAGATAGAAAAGGACCCTCAACACTTACATCTACCCCCTCCCTACACAGGCCAAATAACACATTCAGAATATACTGCTACACAGTCCTGACAGTCTGCCAAAAATTGCCAGAAATACACAGTCCTCTCAACTGTATAGAGTCTCACAGAACATCCAACCTTTGTCCTCATATATAAGGCCTTCTACATGTAACATGTCTGGCAGTCTGATACATCACTGGGATGATATCTGGAATGAAGTCACTATATAATGATATAGTAGATCTATCCACCTCTTACAGCATGACTTCTGGACAAAGCCTGACATACTTGGGGGCAAAGGCCCAAACACAGGGACATTATTGACATATTGCTGTCATAACTGAGAAAGTTGCTGGTGTAACAGGGTTGTTGTAACATATCTGTTCTGAGGGATATGAAGTCAGAAGCACACATAGATGTTACTATTTTCTGACTGCAATCCTCAGAGTATGCTACTGAATGTCCAAGGGCAAAAATGTGTGAGTAACACACCAAATATAAGAGTCCAAACTCTGGCCAGTCTGTGGATAGCCCTACAGTTGAGAGCTATGTCAACCACATAACACTATCAAACTTAAATTCATGCAGAGCAGCCATATCCATACAGACCCTGTCAAACAATAATTTCTTCAACTGTATAACAGCAATACTAACATTTTGTCCCTATGTGTGGAATACTCTCCCCCAGTTTGTTGGGCTGTCTCCACAGTGTTTGTTGTAAGAGGTATTCCCAACTACAGTCTGTGATGCTGTTTGTCACACACCTCCATGAAGTACCCCTCCCAGGCAAGGGTGAGGGGCAATGCCCACATGAAGTACTCAGTTATAGTAGTGTGCTGCCATGCTATTGGGTATGGGAATGATACCACTGCTGTTCCACATGCAATAAGCAAGTGGGGGACTCCAATTGGTGCACAGGCCATCAGCTGCTCATGAGCATTACCTACTAAAGGCAAGCTGCTGCCTATACAAAATAGATGTGCATCCTACATCTGTCTCAGAGAGAGAGAGAGAGAGAGAGAGAGAGAGAGAGAGAGACACACACATGCACACACGCACACACGCACGCACACACGCACACACGCACACACACACACACACACACACACACACACACACACACACACACACACACACACACACACACACACACACACACACATACACTGAGACTGATGGAGTATACCAACTGAACTGAAAACAAAAAAACATTGCTTTTCAGCTATTTTAACAATTAAGCATGTGATGGAATGTAGTAGGGGGCATGTAAACATGGAAAATAGGACGTTCAAACAATGTTATGCCTGAACAATACATGTGCTGATATTTTGCTGAGCAGAACCTATGGCCATAGAAACTGTGTCTGTCTACAGTGACATATAACACAGCTCAGGGCCCTGAGTCACCCCTGGAAAGGATGGCTCACATATGACCACTACTGGAGTGTGTGTTGCACAATACTGACTGTGACACTGCTAGGCCTCACCCAGTGCAAATCATACCATCAGTAACTCTGCTACATCCAGCTCTGACTTATGCCTCTTTTTTCAATGCCAATGTCTCAAACCCATATAACATAGCTGGTCTCACTACCCTCTTGTAGATCTTCCCTATCACTCTTAATGGTACCCATCTGTCACAAATCACACCTGACAGTCCTTCCCACCACCCACATCCTGCCCATACTCTCGTCTTTACCTCTCCCCCACACTTGCCATTACTCTGAACTGTTGTTCCCAAGTATTTACACTTATCCATCTTTGAAAACTGTACTCCCTGCACCCTCACCATTCCTCCATCCTCCCTCCCATTCACACACCTATATTCCATCTTAGTCCTGCTGACCACCATTCCTACCCTCTCTAGACCATACCTCCACCTCTCCAGGGTCTCCTCAACCTGTTCGCTACTCTCACTACAGACCACAATGTCATCTGCAAACATTGACTGGGAGCACTACTCAAGCCCCAGCACCTTAGCCCAAAGATTCCTGGAAATTATAAACTCAAATGCTATGGAACAACTAGTCACCACTCCCACAAGAGGTGACAACATACTAGACCTGATCATTACCAACATGGGGACTCTATGCTCCACACCAGAAGTATATCCTTCATTGGTAAGATCAGACCATAAATTAATTTCACTGGATGTCCATATCCCGACCCCACCCCCAGCCCAGAAAACCACAGTGAAAAACTTCTCAAAAGCGAACTTCTCACTTCTCAAAACCGAAGTGGAATCCTTCAAGGCCCCAGGGCCAGTGGAAACTACGGCCCAAACTGCAGAATCCTATATAAATGCATTCTACGGACATCTCCAGGAATGCATGGATCATGCTATCCCAAACAAAACCAAGACCCGATCATCCAAAGGCAGGCGTCCAGTCTGGTGGACCCCTGCCATAAATAAACTGTACAACAGAAGGAGGAAGCTACTACATGATAGAGCAAAATCCCTAATAGGGAAGGCATCTCTGATCAGTACTAGCAAAAAATTATGATCCCTCATAAAACCCTCCAAGGCCAGCTTCGAGAGAAAAATTGCACAGGACACCAAAGACAATCATAATGCTTTTTTCAGTTATGTTAGAAACCTGGGATGCAACTCCCAGACTTGTTCTAAGTTGATTCTAAACGACAAAAAATACACTGAACCCACAGACATCGCCAATATCCTGGCAGACAGGTTCAGTGCAAACCCCCAAAAGAGCAAGTATCTATCCCGGCAGAGGGCTGCCTCCCAAACATCTCAGATGCTCAGGTGAAGGCTGCCCTCTCCAAAGCAAAAAACACTGCTTCCATGGGACCAGATGGCGTCCCAGGTTGCATCCTACATGAACTACAAGAGGAACTAATCCCTCAAATAAAACAGCTGTACAATCTCAGCCTCACTACAGGATATGTGCCCACAGAATGGCGTACAGCAACAGTGGTCCCACTCCACAAAGGTGGAGCCTCTACGGACCCTGGAAACTATTGCCCCATAAGCCTAACTAGCTTAGTCTGCAAGGCTATGGAGAGGATCATCGTGGAGCTCATAAACAAAGACATTGGGGACCTACAGACACTAGATCCTACCCAGTTCGGCTTTGTTAAGGGCAGATCCTGCCTTTTGAACCTAGTTGACTTCTTTGAAACAGTCACCAAAGCCATAGATGAAGGGAAAGTAGTCCACACAGCCTATCTGGACCTTGCAAAGGCATTTGACACAATACCCCACTCGGGCATCATAGATAAGCTATCCAGCTTAAATATAAACCCCTATGTCACAAGATGGGTCACAAACTGGCTCAAAGACAGAACCCACAGAGTGAGAGTTGCTGGAGCCATGTCAGACTCGAAACCGGTCACAAGTGGCATCCCACAGGGTTCTGTCCTGGGACCACTCTTGTTCGGTATATACTTTTCCGAGGTACAGGCAAACGTGGGAGGACTATGGCTCACCAAGTTTGCAGACGACTGCAAACTTGGCGCCATAATCAACTCTCCAGCTGACACAAACATCCTTCAAAAGGTCTCACAGAGACAGATAACTGGTGCCAGCCATGGTTTAAAGCTAAATGCCAAAAATGTATAGTCATACCCTTTGGCAAAACAATGTGCCCACAAATTACCACATAGGCGGAAACCCATTAAGTACAGAGAAAGTTATTAGGGACCTGGGGACCCAAGTTGATAGCAATCTCTCCTTTGAAAACCACATTGCCAAAGTGGTTAGAAAGACCTTCTACATAGCCCACCTCATCACGAAGGGTTTCACATCTAGATCAAGAGAGGTAATCGTGCCCCTTTATTCATCCCTCATCAGGCCCATCATAGAATACAATGCCCCTTTTGCGATGTACCTTACCCGACACCTGCAGCAATTAGAAAGACCCCAAAAGTATCTCACCAAGAGGATCAAGGGTCTCAAACAGATGCCATATGCTGCTCGGTTAAAAAAACTCCAGCTCTACTCAGTTGCATACCGCCTACTTCAAGGCGATCGATGCCTGACATACAAAGCTATGTCAAATCCAGAATTAATGGACATGCTCCACCTCAGTAAATCTAAATCCCTTAGAGCCACATGCTCGAGGGACTTGAATCTCAGCATAGAAATAAATAGAACTTGCTGGAGGGACAGGTTCATAACCCAGAGGCTCCCTTTGCTCTGGAATAGGATTCCAGTTCATGTGAGGCAGAGCACCTCACTGAATCTCTTCAAGAAGAATCTCGATAAGTGGATGAGGGATCATAGGTTTGTCCCAGGGATTACTCCCATGTCACTATTAGACAGAGGCATAGTAAACTAACCCTTAAAAAGGGCACAGTATACTCAAATCAAGGGGTGGCATAAGCCATACAGAATCGGGCTAGGCTTATAATTGCCCCAGGGCAGATAGCCTAGTATGAACCTATGAACCTATGAACCTATGAGCACAGTCTAGGGGACTCCTGTATGATCATATCTGTCAACCTGTCCATTGCCACTGCAAATAAGAAAGGGCTCATAGCTGATCCATGATATACTCCCACCTCCACATTAAACACACCCATCACTCCCAATACAGAACTCACTGCTGTCACACTAGCCTTGTACATATCTTGTAGCATTCTTACAGATTCCTCTGCCACTCCTGACCACCTCATACAATACCACAACTCCTCAATAGGCATACTGTCATATGCTGTCTTTAAGTCCACAAAGACACAATGCAGCTACTTTGGCCCTTCTCTGTATGTCCCCATCAACACTCTCAGTGCAAACATCACATCTATACTGCTCTTCCCTGGCATGAAACCGTGCTGCTGATCAGTAATCCTCACCTCCCTTCTTAGCCTAGCTTCCACCACCCTTTACCATTACGTCATACTGTGACTGATCAGTGTTATTCCTCTGTAGTTAATACAGCTCTGCACACCACCCTTATTCTCATAATCAGTACCCAAACACATTGTATCCACTCCTCACACATCCTCTCACTTTCCAAGATTACAGTAAATAATCTGGTTAAAAAGACCACTGCCATTTGTCCTAAACACATCCATGTTTCCACAGGTATGTCATCTGGACCAATAGCCTTTCCATTCTTAAACCTCTTCATAGCTATCCTTACTTTCCCCCTTGATATTCTGTTGCACATCCTGAGTCACTATACCCACATCATCCAATCTTCTCACTCTCTCATTCTCTTCATTCAACATCCCATCAAAGTACTGTTTCCACTTGCTTGACACATTCTCCTTGCTAGTGAGTTCAGTTCCAGCATTATCCTTTCTCAGCCTTATCTGCTGCACATCCTTCTTATCTACATGCCTCTGTCAAGCCAATTCGTACAGGTCCTATTCTCCATCCTTGATGTCCAACCTTACATAAAACCCTTCAGATGCCCAGTCCTCAGCCTTTGCCACCACTCTCTTTGTTATGCACGCCATCTTCCTATACACCTGTCTACTTTCTTCATCTATCTGACAATCCCATTTCTCCTTGGCCAACCTCTTTCTCTGTATACTCTCCTGTGCTTCCTCATGCCACCACCAGGTTTCCTTGTCCTCCTTCCTCTGTGTAGATGTCACACCAAGCCCCATTCTAGTTATCTCCATTACTAGCTTGGATGTAGTTACCCAGATATTTGCTAACTCTTCACTGCCACCCACTGCCTATCTTAACTCTTCCCTGAACTCAACCTCACAATCACCCTCTCTCAGTATCCATCATTTGATCCTTGGTGCTGCACTCACACTCCTCCTTCTCTTCTTGATCACCAACATCATCCCACAGACCAACCTTTCATGCTGCCTAACTACACTTTCCCCTGTCACCACTTTACCGTTACCAATCCCTTTCAAACAGGCCCACCTGTATACGAGATAATCCACCTGTATGCATCTTCCTCCACTCTTGTATGTCGCCCTATGCCCCTCAGTCTTGTAAAATTATGTATTCACCACACCCATGTCCAACCTCTGTTGCAAACTCCACCACCATCTCACCTTCTGTATTCCTTTGCTTAACACCATACATACACATCACTTCTGCATTCCCCCTGTCCCCTTCACCAACATGCCCATTGAAATCTGCTCCAATCACCAATCACTCATCCTTGGGTATACGCATCACCACTTCATCCAACCACACCAAAGTATGTCTGTCTCATCCATCACACACGCAATTAGTGGAGCATATGCACTAAAAACTGTCAACATTACACCGCCAATTCCCAGCCTCCTAAACATCACTCTACCCGACACTCTTATCACCTCCACAAACACTCTTGGCATAATGTTCCTTCAGGTTAACCCCTACACCATTTCCCCTCCTATACACACAATGATAAAACTATTTGTACCCGACTCCAGTACGCACAGCTGTACACCCCTTCCATCTGGTCTCTGGCACACACAATATATCCACCTTTCCTCTGTCCAACATATCAGCTAGCTCTGTCTATCATTACAGTGTGCCATACTGACATAGAACAGAAATGTATAGCAGGTATTACCTGTGCATATGTATGTGTGGGTAGGTGTACCTGGCTGCCTCATAACAACTGACATAGGATGCAAAACATCAGGTGAATAAGCTGTACATGTTGTACACGTATGTAATCTTATTTTCTGTGCATCCGACAGAGTTACACCTCTACAGCTACTGGTTGTGTCATTGTCCTGACACAGGCATGGGTAGTATAATAAACATGAGTATCACATTGAAATTGTAGAGGTAGCCAACTGTGTTCTGACCCTGTGTCCATGCCTACTACAAACAGATATATGACCACCCAAAACCTGTCTCCACCAAACTAGAGAAAACCCATTTGCTGGACAGCAGCAAGGCACAAAGCACATAATGTGATGCTATATTGGTTGTACAGGGCAAAGAAGGTGCAGACACTGACTGGGCAGCATGTCAACCTTTGTCTGAATGAGCATATTAGGTCACAGGTGGATTATTGTAAGGCTAAATATGAGTTCAAATTGGACACATCCACTAAGAGCAATCACAAGGCCATCTTCACATATGTCTGCAGTCTCAGAGGCACCAACCCAACCCACCCTTTAATATTGGTCAATCACAGCACATATACACACACACACACACCATAACTACAGCCAACCTGCTGCAGACAGGTTTAGGGCAAACATCACCCCCCTGGATCACCATCAGTATAGGTGGAGAGGCACAGCACATGCACCCCTCCCCTCATCATCATGGATCAATTGCAAACTGCAGAGAACAAACACAAAGGCACCGTAGTATACTAGACCTTCCAAATTTATTGTTAGCGCTTTCGAGCGTAACAATGTATGACTTTCTTCAGACAAAAAACAAGAAAGAAAAAACTTTCTTGGTTTAAATAAACCACCAACTGTGACATCATCTGATCAATTCATAATTAAAGAAACATTACACATAACTAAAACATAATATGTATATAAATATATATATATATATATATATATATATATATATATATATATATATATATAAATACTTCACTCCCACTGTTTAAAAGGAATCTAAAACTGTGTCTCAATAAACACTAGCTATGCTCTTGTACTAACCCAGACTAACCCTCTCTCCTCTTTCCTTTTTTCTTAATTCTTTCTCTTTCTTCTCTTTTCTTCTCTCCCTATATCTCTAATACCTTTCCTTTCACACCTCAATGCATTTTTATCAATTCTTTATGTTAAATTTCATTGTAATAACAATGTTACTAATTTCCGCCCCATTGCTATCCTGTCTCCCATCTCTAAAATCTTAAAAAAATGTATTCATCTTCAACTCCTTCCTTACCTTTTAGAAAATCACCTACTAACTCCCACACAACATGGATTCAGACCTAATCACAGCACTATGACTGCCCTCCTCTCCTTCCTTGAAACTGTTAACAAAGCACGCAACTCTGGCCAAATTGTTTCTACCCTACTACTCGACCTCTCTAAGGCCTTTGGCACTATCTCTCATAACCTGCTACTAACCAAACTCTCAAGACTTAACCTATCTCCCTCCTCCTTGAACTGGTTCTCCAACTACTTATCTAACAGATATCAAGCAGTAATATGGAAAAAGGCCACTTCTTCATTTCTAAACACCCCTACTGGGGTACCCCAGGGGTCCATACTGGGTCCCCTTCTCTTTAATATATTTATAAATGATTTCCGCAACTCTATCCCATTCTCAGACATCATCCAATATGCAGATGATTCCACTATTATATGCTCTGCCTTTTCTATCCCCTCACTCCTAAAATTGACCCAAGAAGCTTTCACAACCACTGAGCAGTGGATGAAAATAAATCACCTTGCTCTCAATGCCTCCAAAACCAAATTAATGCTATTTTCCCCCTCTAAAGCTGTCTCTTTTGACACAAACACATTCTCTATCACTAGTCAAAATAATTCACCTCTGGAACTAGTGTCAGAGACCAAGCTACTTGGGGTCCAAATTGATAACCAACTGAAATTTAACTCTCACCTACAGCTAAATATCAAAAAAATCCCACCAAAAACTTGGTATGCTGTACCGGCAAAATAAATACCTCACACCTGCTGCCAAAATCACTCTCTCTATTTTATTTCTTATCCCCTCCCTTCTCTACGGAGCCCCACTCCTAACTAATCTACAGTCCTCCCTAAAAACCCAACTTTCCTCTTGCTATAACAAAATCGCCAAGTTCGCTACCAACCACAAGTCCTCCTCACACCACTGTTCCTCTCTCCATATACTAAAATGGCTAGAGCTTCCCAACTATCTCACATACCCTCAACTGACTCTTGCTCACAAACTCATTTTCAACTCCTCTCTCTGTCCCTCCCTTTCATCAGCTTTTAAAATGCACCTTCCTGATAGAATATTGAGGTCCAACAATCAAAATCTATTAGAAATCTATAAACCCACTCGTCCCCCAGGGAAAAATCTTCTATCTTTTGTCCTTGCCCGCCTTTGGAACTCTCTACCATCATCCATCCGCACTACTCCCAACCACTTTATTTTTACAAGATCTCTTCATTCCCACCTAGTATCCAAGTGGGAATGCTCTTGCTCCCACCCCACATAGCTAATTTACTTGCAATTGCCATCTTCCTTCTTTGCCTTGATTCCTCGTGCATTCTTCCTGATTATTTACCCATAACTAATATACATTATCATTTCATATTATAGGGAAAACTGCACTAGGCCTCACCTCCTAAGTGCTTCCTTCACAAATTTCTGTTATTTCTCAGAAGTTTCATTCACTATTTCAGAATATGATACAAACTCAAAATATTTTTTCATGCAATATTCTTTACTATCTATAATCTATTAATTTTATCTATTGTTCTTTCATAGTTATTTCTTCTGTATTTACTTGAAATTGTTTTCTGGTGTCAAAATATTTTGTATTATTATATAATTTGTAATTTGTTATAGTTTTGTATAACTAGTATGCATTACTTTTTTGTAACATACTTAGTTCTGGAGCTTTTCTCCCCAGGACTCCATTGAAAACGGGTTCTTTGGCCCAATGGACTATCCTGGTAAACCAACTGCAAATAAATAAATAAATAAATTACTATGTATGATTTCAGTCTATACATTATATTATGTAGTACTTGCTCACACAAAAAAAAAAAAAAACCTCACAATAATATTTGTTTTTCTACTTCTTTATAAACCTTGTAATAAATACTGGAGCTTTTCTCCCCGGGCCTCTACTGAAAATGGACATATATCCAGCTAGACTAGCCCGGTCAACAAATGTAAAATAAATGTAAAATAAAATAAATAAATAAATGCATATATATATATATATATATATATATATATATATATATATATATATATATATATATATATATATATATATATATATATATATATATATACATATAAATATATATGTATATATTGTTATGCTTATATAAATAAGCACCCTCTCTATAACATAAAAAATACATTTAACTACAGCATGGAAATCTTAAACCTGTCTCCAAGACAATGTAAAAAAGTGAGTTCTTAACAAGTTAACATCTTTCCAAAGAGTTTAATCTTGATAAACATTTTAAGGAACATGACTCATTTAAATCTGGGTACATATAAGCATTGGTTAGGACTTGCCACCATAATTCTCTTTGCTCCAATAACAATTGCCATGGCCCACCTCTAATGCTTTCTTTAACCTGCTCTATCACAAGAAATAAGAAGGAATGCCCAGGAAATTCAATTACATGCTTTGATAGTGCTTTATTACAATCTTGCTTATGTATGGTGCAAACTGCCTAAGCAAAGTTAACAAAAGCAAGTCCCCTTGGGGCCTGATAACATTCCTGTCTGCATCCTACGTGAACCCAGGCATATGATTCCAGCTCCATTACACACTGTATGCAAGCAAATCCTGAGCACCATTGGCATCCCATCTGCAAGGAACATGGCCACTGTCATCCCTCTACACAAACGTGAATGATGAATGGTGGTTTATGCAATGTACTGGCCCTCATTGAGGGGAACATGACACATCAGGACCAGGAGTACAATGCATGTTCCTACAGTGCTGCCAGGTACAGGGGTATGATGTGTTTGTAAGTGGTGGCTAATAATAGTCCATATGCATGTGCTGATTCTGTAAAGAACTCTTGGTAATGTCTGACGTCCTGTGATGTGTTTCCCCATGTATGTCTTCCAGCCACCATGCAGCGGCAACTGCCTTACACCAATGCAGAGACAGCAGCCGTCACAGAAGCTGTAAACTTAAACTATGCCATCCTTTCTGGCTGTAGCTGGCAAAATCTGCAGGAGCGGACTGCCCTGTCAGTTGAGTTAGTCCACAGAGTGAACATGTTGAGCCACCATGGACGCACATACAATCAGGTCAGGCATATTAAAACTGACCTGATACGTTGTGACCGGCAAAGGGCTGTTGCTGTAGTGAGGGACTGTACTGCTACCAGTGAGGGGCCAGCCACATAGGTCCCACTTATGGCAACAAAGGAGCTCCTTGCCAACCTTTGAGTAGCCCCCACACAAACTCAAACATGGGAAACAGCAGTTGCAGAGGGAGGTGGCAGCCAGGCAACCGGCGAGGAGCATCCAGGTAAGGCCAAAGTGCACATCAATGTAATGAGGTAGCATTTGATCTACTGTCTTCTACAGAGTCTCTAGATGCATATGTCAGTGAAAAATGGATTAGTGGGTGGGGTTTAGTAATGCACACAAGTGCACATCTATGGTGAAGGACAGCAAATTGTGTAATATCATAGTGTGTACTGTACCTATGTTGCAGAAATGTAGCATTCATCTTGTATCAATGCCTAATGTGAATTTGCTGACAATACCTCTCCCTCACAACTACATAGATCCCTCTGGTTGGCACATGGGGCAGCAGCCTGAACCCATTAAGTATGGGGTTTCCCTGTTGTGGCTCACCAGTACCGCAGCCATGCTAAAGTTAATGGATGTGACCATGCACACAACTATTAGACTCAGCCATTTGGCAATATCTGCATGTTCACCTATCGTGGTGTTTACTGCATTGCATCACAGTGGTCGTGACAGGGGCCTCTTTGCAGGAGATGTCACATATTTTAGAATACCTCACAACCTGTCATTGCAGGACACCTGGACAAAGAGCAACAAAATGGGGGGACAAAGGCCCAAAACTAGGGTCATGTAGTAGAAATTAGTGGTATACAGTTCATGTAAATGGTGTATACACCTGTTAGAATGCCAGGTATGTGTGATATACAAAAATGAGAGCACAACAGACAAGTTCAAAATACTGCCAAGCTTTCATGTGACCTATAATCTGTACAATTCAATTGTAAAGCAAGCAAATCTGTTAGGGGAACAATAATGACACATAACAATAGTACAACAACCTAGATGCATATGTGTGCACAGGCTGAAGCTAGTACTGTGTTGAGGCAGCTTTCGATATAACTACAGCAGTACATCTTATTAGGTACACAACAACCATCAATTACAGAGACTCCGATTAACAGCAACTAACAGTCAGCTGTCCTACCAGGATTATTCTAACATATACACAGTTGCCTGCTACAGCAACAGCCATGGTTCACATAGAGTTGACGAAGCTGCTAAGGGACCACATGTTTGATATGTATCAGCTTGGAGAAGGGTACCAAAACATTTCCACAGCATTGTACACACCATGGAACATTGTGCGGACAGTCATCAAAAGGTGGCAAAAATATGGAGCTACAGTGACATTGTGAAGGAGTGGCCATCCCATCAAAGTCTATGAGAATACAAGACCAAAACTGGCCAGGGAGGCTGCAAGAAACCCTACAGAAACAGTGAAGGAGTAGCAGGAATCTCTGACAAGTACTGGGTGTGTACTACATGTCACAACAATATTCCATGGTCTTCATATGTCCTGCGTATAGGGTAGGGTTGGAAGATGACAGAAGTTCTTGAAATCAAACAATATCCAGGCCTGGTGAAAGTATGAAAACAATACATCAGGTCTCCAAAAAGCAAGTGGGAAAATGTATTATAGTAATATGGGACCATGGTTGAACTCTTTGGCCACAATTCTGACAGGTGTGTTTGATGCAATATCACCACTGCACATCACAACAACACCACCCCCACGGTCAAGCATGGTGATGGCAGTGCCCTGCTTTGGAATTACTGTTAACAAGCTGGATCTGGGGCTGTAGCCAAGTTAGAGGGGATTATGAACAGTCCCAAACACTTGTCCCTTGTGGTTCCAAAACATTCTGGTGTCTGCCACATAGCTGTGGATGGTGAGGAATTCCACCTTTCAACACAACAATGGCCCAAACCATACATCCAAATCAACAAAAGGATGGCTACAGCAGAACACATGCAACGTTCTTCACTGGCTGAATCAGAGCCCACACCTACATCCAATAGGATATATGCAGAGTGACCTGAAGAGGGCAGTGCACAGAGGATGTCCTTGCAATCTGACATAGTTGGATGTGTTTTGCAAAGGAGAGTGTGCAAACATTGGCAAGTCAAGATGTGCCATACTGATTGACACCTTCTCAAGAGGACTGCATGCTGTGATTAAATCAAAAGGTGCTTTAACAGAGTATTACTTTAAGGGTGTGCACACTCATGCAGCCAGCCTCTTGTACCTATTTCAGTTACCAGATGTTACCTGTAACTGATATGTATGTTCTCCAGTTGGACTGCACAGGTTATATGTCATATGAAATTATGGCAATGTTATGACCTGATTTCTGAGGTCTCGTGATATATCATGAAAACCTGGCATGTTAACAGGTGTGTGTACACTTACTATATCCACTGTAAGCTTGGGAAGTTGTTTGAGTAACCGGCTTTGTTTTAAAATACATGTACTGCAGGTTATGCAGTCTGCACCTCAAATTAGGACATTACTTAGTGGCACCAATCCACAGGCCAACCCAGTAATGTATCAGACAAACAAAGGAGTTATGAGGAACAGACCAAACATATGAGCCACACATGCAGACATTCAGCAAAACCCTGTACAGGTGGGGGTATGTTCTGTAGGAGTTGCCACAGTGCTATAAAGGTGAACAGCAATAATTTACATGGGTGCAGTATGTGCTAGGTGAAGGGCCATCACCTACTAACACCACTCACCACTCACGTATCCCAGAGGTGTATATTAGTAGTAACGGTAATTGAAAAGGGCTGCACTTCATGATGCTGAGGGTCCGTCCAGAGTGTGTATGTTATTGTCTGACTGTGTGTTGTGAATGCCCCCAGTCAGCTAATGTGAGGTGAATGTAATGCCTTTGAGGCACCTCACCTGTCTGTGTGTGTCTGTGTGTGTGTGCACCAGCAAACTTTATAGTGATGGCAGTAATTTACATATATTGTTTTTCCCTCACAGATGGACATGGTGGCTGTGGCCCCTCCCACTCTAATACTGATGTCAGTGTCTCTGCATAATCTGACCATGATGATACTCATATTGAGGCACAAGTGGGGTTGTCAGATGCTGATACTGTGCCATCAGTTGGCATCCCACTATTATCAACCCCATCCCCACACACAGTCACAATGCCCACATATACCCCATCACCAGTGGCCACAGATAATGGACAGTTGGCGGGCATGGAACAGGCTACTGTGGTGACTATGGTTAGTGAGGGTGCAGGCACTAGCCATAGCCAGAGTGCTGGTGAGGTCCAACACAGGCAGATGGGCAGGGGTGCTCAGAGGAGGGTTGCAGCCTGTCATGCCCCTGTTGCAAGTGCCATGGCAGCAGTCACCAGACACATGTTTCAGGCTGTCACGGGGGGTACAGGCACGTAATAAACATAATACCAGACATATACGCAGGGTCATGGATGAGCATGTCCCCCGTGTCTGTGGCAATATGAACTCACTGCAGCCATCTGTGAGCATACTGGAGTCATGGATAGATGGTGGGGGGAGACCTTGGCACTCCTTGACCATGGAGTATCTGTGCTTGAGCATTTGGCGGACACTGGCCAGCAGCAATGTGGCTGTAGGGCAGCACCATGATCATCTGAGGGTCTACGTGGCCGTGCAACATCACATTCCCATGCTGGCAGTATCAGCAGCACTACTGAAGGGGGCGTGCTGTTCATGCCACAATGCAGCAGGCCATGGGCACGCGATCCTGGCCATCCCAACAGGGATGCAGATCCAGCAGGCAGCAGTCACCAGCAGGGAGTAGTACTGCATCTGGACTTGGCCCTGGTAGTGCTGGTGATACCCTCAGCAGGCCCAGTTCCTGTGTCCATGGCCAGAGATGGTGAACTGTACACCCTGCCATGTACGGCCCACAGCTGTCCAAAATACCCCTGTGTAGGGCACCCACATGGAGTGACTATGTGCATACAAACACACACACATCACCATCAAAAAAGTCATGTACACACACACACACACACACACACACACACACACACACACACACACACACACACACACACACACACACACACACACACACACACACACACACCACCCCTGCACTGCCCATTTAATGAACACACCCCAAACACACACACATGATATCAACTGTATGGCCCAGCCTAGGCTCCTGGCAAACCCACACAACACCCTGTGCATATGATGATACCTGTGCCACATCCATGCCATCCATACCATCGATGTAGGGATATGCTTATATGCGTCTGATGCACAGGGTGACTTTAATAGAGTGTAGCGATTTAATGCTGTGTAAGGTGCTGTCATCTGGCATTTGTAATGGGTACACATCACAGTGTGTGTACCTTTTCAGCCATGATGATTTATTGGTGTTAGTAACACTAAGTGAATGTGTTCTCACATGTTGTATTCTGTTTGTGTTCCAGGTGTCTGTGTGTTAGCAGGATGTGGCCCTGTAGACATCACCAGCAAGGGGTATGGCAGTGTTGTAACACATGTTGTATTCTGTTTGTGTTCCAGGTGTCTGTGTGTTAGCAGGATGTGGCCCTGTAGACATCACCAGCAAGGGGTATGGCAGTGTTGTAACACATCGACCACTCCTTTGTCAAGGTACAGCTGTATCTGCACACATTATCCAGGTCTGTGTAATAGTTCTTGAATGCACCTTACAGCTTATAGGGCTGAGGGGTTGTGTCTCAGTCTATGGTGGTTGACATTAGCTCTAGTATAGTGAACAAATGGTAAGTGTGGTGGGTGGAACACACCTCAGATTGCTAATGCCCTCAACCCCAGAAGATATTGTGTCAACCAAACACACAGAGAATACTGTTCACACACACACACAAACACACACACACACACACACACACACACACACACACACACACACACACACACACACACACACACACACACACACACACACACACACACACACACACACACACACACACGTGATGAGTGTTACAAGGTACCTATAAGGTGAATAAGATCATGTGGCCTTGTGGGGTATGGCAATGGTGGCTGCACTGGGTGTGAGAGTACTCATAATAGTATCACATACAAGTCTACACACTCATAACCACTGCTATACACACCAATGCACGCACGCACACACACACACACACACACACACACACACACACACACACACACACACACACACACACACACACACACACACTTACCAGGACTCATATTAGAACTCCTAGCTATGTGGTTATTGGTATTATAGTGTTATGCAATTACCACATATACCACAGAACTTATAGGTAGTGGACTGTCCCAAGGTACCTATATAGCGAATAACATCTACATCACTTGTAAGGTATGGCAGTGGTAGTTGTACTGGGTGAGATGGGCCACCAATTACTTTCACCCACATGTTTACACACTCACAAACACTAATGCACACACACACATTTGACAGTACTGAAATTCATAGGTTCAAAGTGTCATAGGTGTGTACATGGCAAATGGCCATGGAGGCTTTACAAGGGTAGCCCATGACAATACACTGGCATCATGCCACCTGACGATACTCCTCAGTGTGTCTACTGAGTATAGTCGCTGGAATGATCCCCAGGGTGGGTATTCTATTCCCCATCCACTTCTCCTGATTTCTCTTGAAGAGGGCCAGTGATGTGCTTGGCTTGACATGTATGTGGCACCTATTCCATAGTGTAGCCAGTCTCTGAGTTGTGAACCTGTCCCTCCAGCATGTCCTGTTGATTGTGAGGATGGGGTTGAGGTATCTGGGGCATGTTGTGTGGTCAGATTGGTTTTCTCGGATGTAGCATTCCTGACAGGGTTGAGTCAGACATGGCTGTGTATGTCAACAGAGAAAGCACCTAAGTAGCCAGTATGAGACAGAGATTCATTGCAGTTGTTGTAGTCTGTTCATATGGGGCAAGTGTGTAGTACCTAAGATCTTCTTTGTGAGGTACATTTGCAGCCTCTCCTGCTGTTGCTGGTGTCCAGTGGGGTACATGGCAAATGGGGCATAGTACACATTGATTGGCCTACTGAGGGGAGTGTACAGGGAAACACTGTCCTTTTACTTCCTTGATTCAACACCCTGAGTCAGGAAAAGTGACACATGGAAGGACTTTCAGAAGACAGTGGCACTGTGATGGTCACCATAGAGCTCACTATCAATCTGTGTTCCCATTATACCAACATCAGTGTTCAGTGGGCTACCATCAATGTATTACTTTATGGGAACCATGTCATACCCAAAGGGGATGGTGGCACATCATCTGGCATTGAGCTTATGTCCAGGGTTCTGACAACAGTCATAGGTCTCAGAGAGGCCTTTGTGAAGGATTTCAACCTCACGCAGGGGGGTAATAATAGCACCCACCTTGTAGTTATCTGCAAACATTGTCAGCCAGGGCGCCTTTGTATTGGGCTGGTCCTCAGAGGTGTGGATCCCAAACATGACGGAACTCAGGTCCAGAACCTGTGGGACTCCAGTCATGACTGTTTAGCAGTCCGCTGCTTTCACACTGTGAGTTCTATCTGTGAGCCAGTTTGCAGGCCACCAACTGATGTGGGGGTGGCTGCCTATCTGAGTGTGTTTGTGTATGATTTCTGAGTGGGGAGTGATATCCAAGGATTAGATGTGTAGCCTAACTTATCTGTTCAACAATGTCACATAGTTATTGCACATGGCACAGTGCTTATAGGGATGCAGAGTGTCTACTGGTCCCTGTACAGTGGATGACAACTGTGGGCCTTGTAATGTGGACACTGGGACAATTATTGGGTGGGAAACAGCAAATGTAGTAAAACTCACCCCCCAATGCATATGGTTCTCACACAAACACAACCCCCCCCACAGACAGGATACTGTTCACACACACACACACACACACACACACACACACACACACACACACACACACACACACACACACACACACATACACACACTTGCCCGGACTGAGATTAGAACCCCTACCTATCTATTTTTTGCTACTACAGTGTTACGCATTTATCACACGCACAACAGAGCTTATAGGGTAAAGCCTGTCCAAAGGTACTTCTAAGGTGAGGAACATCACCAGCCCTTGTAAAGTATGGCAATGGGTGATGTACTGGATGAGAGAGGCCACAGAATACTTTAAACTACACATATACACACTTACACACACACACACACACACATTTGCCAGAACTGCGTTTAGAACTCGTACCTAACTAGTTATTTGTACTATAGTCCTACACAGTTTTCCCAAATGCCACAGAGGTTATAGGGCTAAAGCCTGATGAAAGTAGGGAAAGGAGAAGTGTACTGGGTTTGAATGGACCTAAAAGCTTTAACTTACAAACACACACACTTTTACATTTGCCAGGACTGAGATTAGAACTCCTACCTAACTAGCTATTTGTACTATAGTGTTACACAGTTATCACATGTGCCACAGACCTTATGGGGCTCGGGCCTGACAAAAGTGACTTCTAAGGTGACTGATGTCTGCAGAACTGCTAAAGTAGAGAGAGGGGAAGTATACTGGGTTTGAATTGACCCAAAAGCTTTAACTTATAAACACACACACACACACACACACACACACACACACACACACACACACACACACACACACACACACACACACTTTTAGATTTGCCAGGACTGAGATTAGAACTCCTACCTAATTAGTTATTTGTACTACAGTGTTACACAGTTATCACATGCACCACAAAGCTTATAGAGCTGAGGCCTAATGAAAGGTGCTTCTATGGTGACAGACATCTTCAGGACTGCTAAAGTAGGGCAATGGAAAGTGCACTTGGTCGGGAAGGCCTGTTCATTCCTAGATCCTACTGACATTTCTCTAAGTGTATGAGCATGCCCAGTGTGACCTTCTATAATTCTCTAAGTGTATGAGCATGCCCAGTATGACCTTCTATAGTAAATGTGGGACTCCATTCCCGGGATTGTTGTACTCCAGTTGTGCTTCAGCCATACCTCTCAACCTGTTGGTGCAGGATATCTGGAGATAGCCTATTAAAATGGGGGAGACAGTGGGCCATACGGTGATTGTGACTATTTCTCTCAATAATGTATGGATTGCTAGAGTTACAGGCTTACTTCAGCAGATATCTGACATATATGATGTTTGACATTGTCATGTATTTTTTCAGTACCTCGTGACATACCTCCTCAGATCATCACAGTGATTTACCAGAGGAATGCAGGATGAATGATGCACACACCAAAGTTATGGGCCAAATGCTACACATTCTTGCACAGTCCAGCCTGTTGAGAGGAGTGCCTACAAGCAATTGACTGCTGGAGCTGTAAAAATGGTCCAGCACCTTGGTGATATATTACAATGGTGGAATCTCTGTGCATTTCTGTTCTGGCCTGGTCTGATGTCCAGTCCACAGTTGGGTAATATAAGTCAGAAAGGATCAGGGTGACAGGTAGACTCCAGATAGATTTGTAGGGGATAAGATATGTGTGTGTGGAGGAGTCCTTGGTCAGATATGTTTGCCTGTGACTACCAGTACTTTGCATAGGGGTCTTTTCAAAGGTTGCCTGCACTTGGAGGGTCTTGTTTGTGTCAGACTGTTTGACCAGCCTGGAGGTGTGTGTGTGTGTGTGTGTGTGTGTGTGTGTGTGTGTGTGTGTGTGTGTGTGTGTGTGTGTGTGGGTGTGTGTGTTTCACATATATGTATAGCCCACCTCATTTTGCTTGGATGGCCACATTTTTGGGTCAGGATGTTGCACAGAATGAGTGATCGCAGAAGGGTGAATTACTCCCCATGGCTGTGGGTGCAGACATGTCACCATCTTCCAGGGTTAGGACTGTCTGCAATGAGTGCATTCCCATGTTTAGACTCCTAGCCCTGCCTGTCGACTGTACAGAGTATCGCAGAATGCCCACATTCATGACTTGTATATCTAGTTGGTTACCCAAATGAATGTGGTTTTCAAGGAAAAGTGTTTTGCAAGTCATTCAGGGTTGAAGTCAAATATTACTGACAGTTGACATTGCAGTTTCAGACTTCATAGTCATCAGACATTCCATGCTACTACAATCATTCCATCAACTTTCTAACATTATTAGAGCAGTATTTCAAAGGTGTCCTTCTCTTTGGATCTTTTTCACCTCATTATTCATGGCTTTGTCCAGATTTCTGGCTCTCTGACATTGGCAGGTTTTTTCTCCTAGCAGTTAGCAGCATGGTCTTTCTTTGCATTTTGTAGACTGTGTTATGTTGCTTTTATGGACCCCATGACACTCCCTAACAGGGCACTGTGGGTGTGGCATGAGCATTTTCAACAGGCCTGTAGGCCAAATGTGACAGATGCAGGCCATCTGTAGCAAGGCAATGCATTCTGATGATTATATGCTCCCAGGCTGCCTGAAGTGGAAAACCCTGGGATGGCACCAGTAAGTTGACTGTGGGGGTTACTGACAATTGCTTTTTGTTTGTGTTGAGCCATCACTCTAGTTGATTGCTGGATACTGCTTAAGGCTAGGGACATGTTACTGTATTTCTATGGGACTAAGAAGGACACACATCTGTACACAATACACATTTGCAGAGGCTGTGCTGATATTTGCTTAAAAGTTTGGTCCCATTTAGCATAGTGGTGTGCCCTATCTTTTAGACTACAGACATAACAGTATCAACCACAGGTCAGATTGTTCTGGCATAAACATTTGTAGTGTCAGACTTCTTACCTTTCAGAGCCATACTGCCACTGCCAGACCTGTTGTGATATCCCTGTGTAAAAGTCTGTAGGTGGGGATTTTATGGATGTCTCCATATGGGGGCCTTTGCCAGACATTTCTGTATGGTTTTCTACAGCTGATCTGCTGGGTGAGGCTGGGGGTGGGTATGTGACCCCCACTTTGACATCCATGCATGTGACCTATGACCCCCAGTTATTTGGCTCACCACATATACTGCAGTGGTATTTGTCAACTAGGGTGGTGCTGCATAGTGTAGGTAGGCCAGTACTGGGAATACACTTCCTGCTGTCCCACAGAGCTGTCAGTTGTCTGCTGCTATCCCAGTAAGCCACCCCATTCCCTTGCATGCTTGAATCAATACCATAGATATGCTATCAGAACATTCTACTCCATTTATTTATTGTTAAGGAGACTGACTTACCTTCTGCCTGAGGCTGTTGTGAGAACAATGCTTGACGGCTGACTATGTCGGATGCATGTAGTACACTGCCTATACATGGTAAGGTATATGTGGTGTGATGTTTGGCATCCATTTTACTGTGTGTGCGAGTCAGAGAGAGAGAGATCAGTCCCTCGGGCCCTATAGTGTCAGTGTATGTGCTATGCCTTGCCTCTTTGCCAAGGACAGGGCATACTGGGCATGCCTCCATCTGCCTACAGGGGCAGGCTCAGGATGTTCTTCCTCCATGCCTGTGGAGACCTTGGCAATGGTGGGGGGCTGTATGGCCCTTCCCCGTTTTGTTCCTGCTGCAGCTATTTCCACAGGATCATATTGTGTAGCATGGCACATACTATGAACATGTGTGCACATGTGGCTGGAGAGTACTGCAAGGCTTCACCAGATAGGTCAAGGCAGCGGAACCGTGACTTGAGCATCCCAAACACATGCTTTATAATGATCCTGGTTTGTGCGTGTGCCCCATTATGGCGTTCTTGTGTGGGTGTGTGTGCGTTTCTGATGGGTGTCATCAGCCACGGCTCCAGTGCATAGCCAGCATCCCCCACCAGATGGCCATATGGGATGTCCCCACTGACAAACACCTGATACAGCTGTGACGAATGCCAGATGTGGGAGTTGTGATAGCTTCCAGGGCTGCCAGCACACACATTCATGATAATGCCCTTGCATTGCAGACGACCTGGCAGTTGATGGAGTGAAACCCCTTGTGGTTTAGGTAGACCCTACCTTGCTCACCGGGTGGTGCTTTGATATGGATGTGCATGCATTCTATGACACCCAGTACCTCTGAGTGTTCTGCTACACTGTGGAAGAGATGCATATTGCTGGTCCTCTCCTCACGGGTGGTGGGGAAGTAAATGTGCTCAGCGGCATGTGGTTGCATGGCATCCAGGAACTGGTGGAGTATCCTGGCCACAGATGCCTGTGAGACCCCCATGATATCCCCAGTTGGTCTTGGTATTCTTAAGGCTACACATACCTTGGTATCCACTGGGATGAGTTTCTCTCTGTTAGTTCTGGGTCTGAGGCAAGCGCAGCACATCTCAACAAGTAGCTGCAGTATGTCCCTGACCACCCTGTAGCGCTCTACTATCTCCAGATCAGCTAGGCCTTGGTAGGTTACCCTGGGTCTGAACACTCTTCTCCTCCTCCTCAGTCTGAGTTGGTTGTCAGCATTATCCTACTCACCACCCTCAGTCTCTAGCACATACTGATAGATCAGAACAACAGCAGCCCCTAACATGCTTTGTTAGTTTTGTCAGTTTAAAACTCCCTCGAATGTGTATACCAGTGGTGTAGAGTCTGTGGGAAAAAACAGACTGAAAGGTGTTTGCATGGTTTATAGTAGTGTGCTGGGCTGCTGCCTGTGTAATTAGCTGATTTTGATACATTCCACCTGCCAGCTATGGCAGTTCTCCTTGATTGCCTTCCCTCTGCTGTTTCCCCTTCCCATTTCCTCCCTGTTTAAGCCCTGATGCATGCCGCGCATACCCGATGCTCAATTGTAAATAGTTCTGCTATTTCCGTTTTTTTTCTGTTTAGCTAAAGTAAACACTTTTAAGCAGAATTGGCCCTCCCCTGGATGCAAACAAGCTCTTGATTTCATGGAATAAGTCAATACAGCCTCAGGCACACCCCCTTCTTTAGCTGTGCCTAGCTAAGGACAAACACAGGCCACCAAGCTCCAATGTGCTTACAGAAAACATGACACCCCCCCTTTTCATGTCATCTGGCTCTCCTGTCTGCACAGTGGTGCTGGTGCACCTACAAGGTTAGGTGCAGTCAGACATTTAGAAGAAATTTGTGATTCAGTATAAATCCCCTCATTTGCATATGCCACTGCCTTAATCCATAGTTACCACACTTAGACTGGGCCTTTCCCTTAGCAACCACTATTCCCTAGTATTGTTTTTATTCTGCATGCCATTGACTATAATATCAAAATGCAGATTTCCATTAAAATTGCTTTTTCACATTTTGTTTTTTTATTTTTGGCACGATCCCATTTGCGCGTCACTGCCCTGTGCTTAAACGGCCAAGATCGGCCAAAAAAAATAAAGTTTTATTTTATAAAATTTAAACTAGTTACCATGCCAATAGCCATATATTTGGCCATTGACATGCCTAAGGGTTGTAATACATGCTTTATCTCGAGCTGTCATGCCTCCATTTTGTAATTTGCAGAAATGTGTTCAGCTAGTAGCTGAACACATTTCTGCTTCATACACTATTACTCCACAGACACCTGCATGCTACCTGAATCGCTAATTCACCTCATTTGCATGGTTTTCACCAGAAAATGAGGTAATTAGCATTATTCAGTGGTGTCCATGCAGGAATAGTGCTGCCAAGCTCGTGCACATCAGATCAGCTATTTGCTGAATCACTCGGTGGCCATATTCCATGCAGGAGTGGATACACTGTTCCTGCATGGAATAAAAACCTTAATGAATCCCAGGGGGACTCTTTCAGTTTTCAATGCAACTAGAGACATAGAGTTTGTGCTGAAAAACATTCTGTATTGTCTTCAGGATGAATGAAATAGTCTTGAATGCATGAAGGAATGCAATTGTTTTATGGCTTCCAGCATCTGCCAAGATCTGAGGTCTATGTATTTTCACAGGTAGATGCTAAATACTGCCAGCTTCCAGCAGTGGGTGTTTTGGCCTGGGGACCAGAAGTCAGATGACAAGAAATGTTATCATTCTGCAAGTTATCCTAGCAGTAATATTTGAGATATTAATTTAAGAAGTCTATTAGTGAGACCAAGCATTCATAGGTTCATAGGTTCATAGGATGATACTAAGCTACTGGCCTGGATGCCCTTATAAGACTAGCCAAGAATTTTGCCCATGTTCCCTCAAAGTCAGCACCTGTTTCCACTGTCTAGCAGGGACACAGGTGGGATTCCAGGGGTATATTTACTGTTTCTCATCCAGTCGGTCAGGTTCCACTTAAAGAGGGCTAGAGAGGTACTCTGCTTGACATGGAGAGGGAGTCTACTCCACAGATTGGGGAGTCTCTGGGACACAAATCTATCCTGCCAACAAGTTCTATTAATGTCACAGACTAGGTTAAGGCCTTGCGTGCAGGTTATGGGAGTGGAGTTTGCTTATGGATATGCAGCAACTCCATCAAGGCTGGGTCTGAAATGGCCTTGTATGCCAGACATAGGTCACCTCTGAGCAGTCTATATAAGACTGAGTAGAGGGACAAGGCTTTTAGCCTATCTGTATAGGATAGGTGTTTGAGACTCTGGATTCTGTATTCGGTCTTAGACCTGACAAGAACCATTCACCACACATCTGCCTTGCTCTAACAGTAAGTTACTAGGGAATGGTAATTCTCTTAGATTCAGTCAGGAATATAGTGACGCTTAGCTTAGATATTTTTCTTTCTTTATTTGAGACTGTCCTGCAATTTCTTTTAAATATTTCCTGTAGTTTTGAACTCTGATGTCAATTAATCTATAAAATTTAGTATTGTCTTGTTCTTTTATTATTTATTATTAAATATATTTAAACCTTTCATTGTGGCTGATCTGTGTAGAGATATTTAAGTTTTGAGAGTACTTGCATATTTATTTGGTGATACTATGTGGGCCACTCCTAATAGCCTTACTCTTGGTCCAACTACTGTTTGTGTTAATATTAATATTATACAATACAATTGGACACCCTTTGTTAAGGGCCTTAAAGTGGCTGATAAGGGGTTCTGGTGGTGGTGAAACTACTTTATAATGTGTGCAAAAGGAGGCATAGCTAGTAAACCTGTGCCAGCTTTTCCCAGGTGTGTGTGTGCGTGCGTGAATCAAATTTCCAAGAGTGTGTGTGTGTGTGTGTGTGTGTGTGTGTGTGTGTGTGTGTGTGTGTGTGTGTGTGTGTGTGAGCTACTTGGGCAGGGACACGAGTCACTGGTTGGACAGAGAGAGTGTTGGAGGACTTGGCTTGGAACCCTGGTTAAGGACTCAGCTCTATAGCTGTGCAAATGGGGAGACTTACTGGTAATCTGGAGAAAGAGGGAGAAATCAGCCCCAGACTGACTGTGGTCTCTGTGTGCTCTTAAGGGAAACTGCACTTGATGCAAAGAGCTGCATCTAGAAATACTGGGTGTGTACCTGCCATCCTTCCATTGAATGTTCCCCCACTGTTGCTAGTAGTGAGAACTGAGGCTCCTTGATTACTGGTCTAGTGGTGGGTCATCACATTATCATATGGAGATGACATAATCTTAGTTGATAAGCATTTGAATGGAATGAAAGAAGTTATAAGCAAGTTGAATTTGTGTTTAGATAAAATTGGTATGCATTTGAACATAGAAAAAAGTAAAGGTTTAGGGCATAAAGGTAGGATTAAAGGTATTGAATTCAGTTGTCAAGAAATAAAATTATCAGATGTTACATTTGGAAGACAAGATGTATTACTACAATGAGAAAATGCTATGAAAAAAGTAAAAGATATGTATTCTTTTTGGAGGTCTTTTAAACTTTCTTTGAAGAAAAACGTTTAAAAAGTTTATCTGTAAATAATGTAAATACGATTTTATTTATTCAGTGTATATTGTAAATATTCAAGATTTGTTAAAGAAAGGACCCTGCCCTTTTTAATGTGTGCTGTGAGATCTTCTACAGCCACCTAAGCTACCACCAATTCAAGCAAACAAGGCCTCATTTTAACATCTCATCCAAATGACAGTACACGCTTATGTTGCATTGCATTATTAGCACTTAATCTTCTTGGTGTGGAAGTAGAACCCAGAGCATTTTGCACCAAAGTTGAGTGGGCTACTCGTTGCACTACTGAAACTGTATGTCATAGCTATCCTCTACTATGATTAGATCAGCCAATAATCCAGAAAAGGCACAAGTGTTTCATTCCTCACTGACATTCAAGGAAAGCATTCCACATTTTCAATAATTTTACTTTTCTTACAGAGAAGAAAGGCAGAACAGCAACAGGTAGAAGATTTTTTACTAGGTCATGTGGTCATATGGTCCTACAGAAACTATAGATGCTTTAGTGGAGGTGTTCACAGCAAAGGAAATTACTCGTGCACAGTTAAAAATGATGAAACTGAAGATTGTAAATGAAAAAAAATGTGAGTCATATAAGGCAAAAGCAGAAAATAATGCTAGGATATTTTGCATTTATGCAGTATTGATGGGTATGAAAATGGAGCCCTTGATATAAAAGCTTAACAATGTCTTGGTGATGTAGGCACCTAGAAAGGTGCCAGGAAGACTAGGAAGTAAAAGTGAAAGCAACAAAAGTGACGAAAGCAATTAGTCGCCATTAAGAAGTATTTTATAATCAAAGAAATTGGTAATTATTATGTTTAATGATGTAAAAATGTCAAGATTTGGATCTCTGTATGCTGCAACAGCTCTGAATGAAGTGATTTAAGAGAACATTACCAAGTTATTATAGCTGAAAAAGTGGTCTCAAACATGCCGAAATGTATGATTGTTTGTATTACTATGCACTAACCTGCTTTTCTAGACGATAAGGCTTGATGAAAATGCTGTAAGTTGTATACATGCAGTACACCACCATTAGGAAGGTAAAGGCCATTAGACTACCATTTGATTTTTGTCACTGCGTTGAAAGTATTGCAATTTTAAAAGTAATAAAAAGCTTGGCAGGCATTTTAAATATAATTGCTTTTCTATTCATAGGTTCATATAAGGCTAATGACCGCAAGGGCCATTTTAAGCTTAGTTATACATATCAGGTAAGAATCAAACCCTGTACTTTTTTCTGTGAGGTTAACATTTTAACCATTATGCCAACCCTATGGTTGCCCTTGGAATAGACATTAAAAGGTCATGATAAGAAATTGATAATGCTGCTAAACAAATTAGGACAACATAATTTCAATTTGTACCAATAGTATACATATGATTAATTGTAAAAGAAGAGTATCAGCATTTAAGGAATGGGTATGGGGCCTGTTTAAGAAAAAAACAGGGCAATACACAAATGCTAAGGCCAGCAGTCAGGCAGTACCTCAATGAGATCTATGAATGATAAACAAAAACATGCTCAGGAATAATCTTAGTAGTAATGTCTAGATGTGGAAATATCCCATGTATGAGGCTATGATAAATAAACTACAAAATCTTGTAAATCATATTCACAACATTTCTGCAGCAGGAAATACCAAATTTGAGAAAGAGTTCCTACATGCACACAGACACATGCGCATGGACACACACATGCACATGTACACATACTGCAGGAAGCAAATAATTTCATTCAAGCATCCACTTCAGACTTGCAATAGCAATTCTAAAACTGACTTGCAGAGACCAATCAGTATATGTACCTCTTCATAGCTATTCAGGCCCTCTCACAACTTGCATCTGGGACAACCACCACCTTCATCTGCCCCGGCTGATGTTATGAAGGGGCTTTAACATATCCTTGGCTTTTTCGCACAAACTCAGAGAAGAGTAACAAGAGTAAAGGACCGTTATCTTGTGATGTATTTTTGGAGGGATTTAAAACACTAGGGATCAGGAGCAGCTGGTGACTTCAAACTAAGTTAGCTTACTTGCAGCAGATAAATAGGTAAGACTAACTGCAATGGGTTATGGCTAACATTTGCCATGGTTCCATTTATATACACCCAAGTATGCATGTTAATTAGATTATGTAAAAGTTCCCATGGCAAACATGTAACAAACTAGCGATCAAAGCTAGCAGCAACAGACAAAACTGTGACTAGAAAAATTAATTCAAGTCTCAGTAGTCTATGAATTTGTAACATTGGCTCAAAACCTGTGTTTCCTCCTTCGGATAGGTATCTGTGCCTCCACTCCTTTGTTATTTATATATACTAGTTATGAGAATGATGTACCTTGAAGTAAAAGGAATTCTATGAGATGCTGCAAATTCAGTCTTAGTTCAACATTTCCATTGATTGCACTTTGGATATTTTTTCACCAGTGCATCACAGGATACCCATAATAAACTAATAATATAAATGATGACACCATAAACATGCAGCATGTTGTCACAGTTAAACAATGTGTTTTTGCTTTTTTTTCATTATTCTTCATCAGCAGCTATGTAATCATCTCACACCTCCTAGGCTTTTATAACTCCTATTCCCTTGTACGTATCAAACCTTTCTATGACTTGTCTTTAGTTGCCTTCATATACTACTCCATGCTTTACATATCAGTTTCTTTCCAACATCCAACTTTATCTATCTCCTTCAAATACTGTCCACCATTCTGTTGCAACCAGGTTCTGTGTCAATATGTATCCTAATATTTTTACCCCCACTATCCTTGATTCATCAGGTACACAGTACCACTCTGTCTCTTTCTCTCTCTCCTTTAGCCTTAACTATTATCTACCTACCTGTACATCTAATTTCTAAATTAATGTTTTAAATAGGCAAGAAACAGAGAATAATTTGATTGGTGTTTAGGTGGACTGTATTATTCAAGTAATCTGCAGGACTTGCAATAGTTGAGAAAGAGATATGGCAATAGTTATGGTTTCACTTTGCTGGAAGGAAGGACATTCCTTTTCTGATAAAGAACAATTTAAGTTCCCTTCTCTAAATATTCTTATCATGTTTCCTCCTTTTTGGTTCTATGATATTTTAAAAGGCTGTAACCAGAATTATATTGCCATTTATTGTTATATCTTTTCTCAGATAGATTTCAAAAATAACCAAAATGCCAGTGATTTAGTAATCAGCTAAAGCTTGAGTCTCTGAAACAGATATTACAAGCAGTTCGGTTAACGATACTATGAGCTTTTGTCTTAGCCCAGCTGTGATCTGGTAGAGATTAACAGCATGTTTTCTATGGCAAACAATAGCATGTTTTGAGATCTAGTATTAAACTGCATGCCACCTGCAATAGTTAATGGAGTGCTGGCCAAGTTTCTCCAAAAAGGAGGGAATTTTATCCACATAAATCATGTATACTTACAGTCAGTCAATAATGCCATGTATTAGAGTTAAATATTTTGCTTTTAATGACAATAGAAAAGAGATATTTTGCATCCCCTAGATATGAAGCACCATATAGATTTATGTTATAAATATTCTTATAATTATAATAATAGTTGTCATACAGGAATTAACTTGTCATGGTTGTGGTAACAGAGTTATGTTTGACATCACATTCTATATATTTGCTTCTTATATATTTCATAGCATTCTCGAAGATAATGCTGCATTTAATGTTTTGCTATTTATGTTTTTATGTAGTGCAATTGCATAAGAGATTTTGCTAAAAGAAAGCCTAACGTCTCGTAGCCCTTTGGCAAAAAAAGATAGCTTCCACTCTACATTGAGCCTAGGCATTTTCTTTCACTTTCCTGCTAATAACAAGACCCTCTGTGAACAGAGTGTTGAGTCCGTTGACTAAAAGTTCGGGCATGGTTTATAAGTTCAAAACATTTAACTAAATGTTTGTCTTTCGGCTTTTTCCCAGTAAGGGGTCGCCACAGTGGAACTCCAGTCCGCTAATGATTGGCAGTAGATTTTTACGAAATGCCGAGGTGCCAGCTCGACGCCCAACCTTCAACAAAGGCACGCCCATTTATGCACGCATGTCTTTCGAACGCTACCCAACCGCGGGGAGGACAGACTAATTCAGAAGTGGCTGGAGCTTTACTAAAGCAGTATCTTCGACCCTAGTGACTAAAATGTAAAGCAGGCCCATGTTCATTTATAGAATTATAATAGTATATTGCCAGCATTACAACCAAATTCAGAGTTAACAGTGTATTTACCTGAACTAGTCTAATGTGATAAAAACTTTAATACAATCAGATTTAAATAAATAAACCTAGTAAGAATGTCAATACAACTAGTCCTGTGGCTCTGCATTTTTGTAGAGAGCAAAATGGTGATTGATCTTTTTTAAGATATTTTATAATGTTTGTTTGACAGAACTCTGATCCTTACTTAGATGTATCTGCTGTTTTGTTATGGAGGGAGGCATGCTGATTTTGTCTTATGATACTCTGTAACCAGCTGGTTTGAATAATGAATTGTTAATGAAATATGTAAATATATATATATATACAAATATTTTAATTAATTAATATGTCTTTATACATGTGCATGCATTTTTATGTGCGCTTATATATGTATGTTTAATTTTATGTGAGACACTGATTTTAGTGGTACCCTAATTAGTTATGTTTTTTTTGAGACTGGTTGTTTCTTAATAGGCTCATTTATTTAAATCTGATTGTATTAACATTTTTTCATAAACTTGAAGGATTATGCTAAGGTGATTGTGAATGAATTTTTACTTCATGTTGTTGGATAATGGCACTTAATTGAATTTTATCTGAATCATATTTGGCCATTTGGTATTAGTGCAAAGTTTTTCTAAGCAGTCTAAATAGATGCCGTATTACCATACTTCAGTTAAGGAGACGTTACTTTTTCATGCTCAAATGCAAAAAGCAATGTCTTTTGGCTTTTCGCAGTTAGGGGTCAACAACAGCAGATCACTGGTCCACAGATTGATTGGAAGTGGTGTTTTTACAGTGTCGAGTTGCCAGCCCGGCACTCAACTTTCACAGAAGGCACACACATGCATGTACCTACTTGCATGTCTTTAAAACTCACTCAAACGCAGGGAGGACACAAAGACTCTGCACAGAAGGAGCTTCAGCTGAGAATCAGACTGGAGAACCTCTTTCTGTGAGGTGACAACACTAACTGCTCCACCACCGCGGCCTCAATTTTCATGCTCAAATGACTGTTGGGTAATTCATTTAGAAGACAGTGTGCAAAAAAGCTTTCACACAGTTCCTTCTGCTAATAATAGTGGTCATGAAAGGGACAGGGGTATGGAATGTCACCTACATCCTGCAAAAACAATAGTGGATAGAAGATTAAACAACTAAACAGAAGACGAAGAAAGAAAGAAAGAAATACCCTTTTAAAAAAGCAGTCCGTTTTAGGGAATTATGATCAAACATCTTAATAAGAAAAGTATTCAATTTCATAGCAAAAAATAAAAAAGAAGTCTGTCATAGTGAATAAAGGCAAACACTTGGAAGGAAATGTAATATATCATTTACGAAGCAAACTGCACTCTCTGCTGGCTTAAAATGAGACAATGCTCTATTTCTTAAGAGCAAGTAAAAAAGAAGTCCAGTACATAAAGCAAGCTAGTAACATGTTAATACTGGCATTGTTGTTAGACCAGCTAAACCATTAAATATGTCAGGAATTTTTAGTTTCTCCCTTCTTAAAACAAATCACATCTAAAAGAAGACACACTGTTTCAAATTCGAACAAGTTTGACCAGGTACATCAATATGTTTGTTTAGTATTATTTAGTTAATCTCTTCAAAAAAAAAAAAAAAAGAAAAGAAAAGCTATAGATCTACAAAACAAACTTGATGACTCAGATTGAAAACAGTGAGAGATTTGATATTACAGTTTAAAAGAGGAATCAGAAAATTACCTTTCACAGCATCTGAAAGTGCCATATGAAGAACAGTTTATACAGATGTCTGCTTTAAGAGTTATCTTGTTCCAAAAATAGCATAACAGTAACTAGTAAAGAACAGATTTGTTACAGGTAAGCTCTTGGCTAGTTGCACTTGTGGGCCATTTTAAGGCTTACCTCATTTTCCTTGATGAGAGTGAAGCATTAACCACCTTTTTAATGCCTAAATAGTATGTCTCTGAATTGCCCTTAATTACCGAGACAAATCATCACTTTACTGCAGTAGGTGACTCTGCTGGAAAATGCCTTATGTTAGTACAGACACCTCCCCTCATTCAACCTCACACTCATGTACATATTCAAACACACGCACATGCACACACTCTCACACTATTTACCTTACGTGTCCCTGAGCTGAAAGAATGTCCACAAAATCTCTTCTTATTTTTCATCAGTAGCCACATAAATCACAAATCCTTACAGCCAGTTAGTCATGACAGACATTAGTGTTTAATTCTTCTTAATGTTCATAAAGTGCATTGTGATGCTAGACCTGTTGTTTTATTAACTTTTTAAGTAACTCTAAGTCACATTTAAAATATTATCCCTGGTGTCATCTAATGTTCTTCTTGACCTTGTCCTGAAGCTTGCCTACACACAGAGGCACACCAATCCCTTTCAATTGTCTGTCCCTGATTTTACAGGACACTCCTGTCATTGCCTCTTATTAGTACCCTGGCCCTTGTAATTCATGAAAGGTCACATTCAAATTAGAGTTTTATACTTCTGTTTATGTAATAAAAACATTTATGAGCTGATGAGTTAGCATTGTGGATTAACACTATTACTTTCTGAGGCAAGTCTGTAGGGTCTGGAACCTTCCAATCCCTTTTACTTTACAGATGTATAATATTTTACCTCATCCCCGGTGCCTGGCGGTAGTGCAATGCACTAATATCATGTGTATAACATGTGAGGGTACATGGTTTGAATCTTTTTTCGATCATACTATATTGAGTATTGCTGCAGCAAAACTTTTTTTATTTTATTTTTTTTAGTTTCTAGTGTCTAGTGTCCACCCAATCAATGCTGCAAGATCTGCTTATTAATCTAGGGCAGTGTGGAGTTATGACACCCCCACACGAACACATAAACACACACACAAAGCCCCCTCCACCATTGCACTGACAAACACATCCATTCACATGTACAGACACATGCACACACAGACCAACTCTACAGCCTAACTAACCTCCTACTATGACCTCCCTGGAAGATAAACAGTCGCACATGCACTCACACATGCAGTCACACGATGCACTCACCCACTATACTATGTTTTTGCTAAACTCCCCTGCAGTTACCTCTAACATAGCACAACTGGGTGGGCACAACATTTTGGCCATGTTCATTAACACAGCTGGCTGTGGTAACGTATGCAGCCAAGTGATTCATTTTATTGTTTGCCTGCATAAATGCCATACTTCAGGCATTTCCAGGGGAATGCATATAGCTAGCTATTCAGGATAAGTCACTTCCCCAGAATGTTTCATTAGCATTTAGCATGGCCATGTTGAGAACCCAATGCAATGCTGCCCAAATCTGTGCTAAAGCATGGAAATGGTCACTGCAAAATGTTAACCCTCATGGTAACTTTTAATCTGACCCCATTCATTGATATGTAGGGAACAACAACAGTTCAGATAAGGAAGAACCAGTGCAAATATTACCAATAAACAATCGAACAACAACAGTTGCTACAGTAATCATCACAGAATTCATGTACTTCTTATTTGTGAGGTAAATAGCTTAACCATTATGCCAACTCCTAACCTCCACTGCAGTAAATGCAATGTATCTAGATAAAAAATACCCTGGGATTCATAAAGAACCCCATCACCAGAGGTAAGAGCAGCAGAACAAAAGGGCTATTTACATGAATCAGAAAAACTGTGATTCAGAGACACATTAACTACCATTCACTCCACCATATTAAACAATGTAACAATCACCAGAGTTTGCGGACACATTTCAGCAAAATCAAAACAAATAGTCACAAAGAGAAAGCATGTACCTCATGTATATGCCAACTACTTGACAGACTGACACTGACTACATTTGGGGGCTCAGATATCAATATGATGGAATTCTCAGCAAGGTGCCTAAGTTGAGCTAAAACAAGTTCAGATTTGTTTTCATGCAAAGCAAAGACCAGGTAAGCTATCATCTTTATTCCAGCTGTCCAAAGCTAAGAACAGAAATAGTTAGCTGCTGAAAATCAGTTTGATCATTAATCCCATGTGAGCACCTTCCTTCATTTTTGTTTCTTAGATATTCAGATCCATAAAAAGAGTACGACTGGTTTGATATTTTGCTGTATATTTTTTTTATATTGTACAATGACAATGGCAATGTTACCTTAAAGAACTACAGCTTGTGGTAAGCCTGTTGAAAGGAGAGGTACCACTAATCATCTAGGCTAGGTGTTTACTTTCACTTTACTACCTATAGTTGAGATGTTACATGTTTGACTGATAGTGCTGTTGGACTCAGAACTTCAGAGCATTTAAATGAACAACCATGCATTAATACAAAAGTGGCTGTGGCCTTGCTACAATGGGTCTGGAATGGCGGTGTGGAGGCTCATTCCAGGAGCCCAAGTTCACACACACAAAGTATCGCACACTAAGAGTGGCACAGTGGCAGTTTTATAAACAAAGGCAGTGGTAGCAATGCATTTCAACACTCTAGTCTAATGTGACATCCTGGTTTACTTCATCTTCTTCACTGGTTCCCTTCTTGATTGAGTGCTGGGCCATTCTGTTACACAGCAATGAGCAGGAAAGCCCTGATACAGTTCTTATGGGTCTTATTGCTGATTAAAAAAATCTACATGGAAGAAGGGTCACCTCTGCACCTACAGCTTTGTTAAAATAGAATTTGCTGGTTTCTTGTTAATACTTGATTGACTGCTGGATAATTCAGTTGCAAGGTACAGATCTGGAAAGTCCTGAAACAGTCCTTAATGTTGATGATTGCGGTAAGGAAAAGGGGAATACTGTGATACCTAGATCTCCATTTAAAGAGAAGTTACGGGTTTATAGCAACCTTGCTAACCTCACCTCACTAAAATATGCCTTTAAGCCTTAAACTACTTTATTTACTGCTACTCCTTAACATCCTTCTTTTATACTATACTCTTACTTCCTATGAGTATCATACCCTTAGCAGATCTCCTAATTTAGCTAAACACACGACCTCTATCCTTCCTCTAGCCGAACAAACCTATACTAATATCCTATCATCCTGTCCCTACCTTCCCCCTCTCCTTCACAAATTACTCCATAATAGGTTTCAAACAACTAGAAAGTTTTACCTAATACTCTCCAAAAACTCAAAAATATCTCCAGTCCCACAAACACTCTTACTGTTACACGGGGACATCCACCCCAACCCTGGCCCCAATAATCCCCTCATCCACACCCTTTCTAACCAAACTGCTAACAACTTCAGTTCACCTTTCTCTTCCAACTCCCTTTCTATAGCACACCTAAATATTTGTAGCATCAACAATAAAATCACACAACTCCATGCTTTAATTGACCTCTATGCATTTGATATCCTCTGTCTCACTGAAACCTGGCTTAAACCAGGTGCCAGAGACAACAAAATCACTCCTCCTGGCTATAGCACTTTAAGGCAAGATCGTCTTAACAAAAAGGGTGGGGGAGTGGCCTTACTTTACAAATCGCAACTGCAGGTGGCCTTAATTGACTCCCTGCCTCCCTCCCCAGCCAATGCTGAAATACTCTGTAGCAAATTCCAAGTAAATAAGAGCAAAGCCATTTATATAATATGTTCCTATATCCCTCCAGGTAATAACTTAAACACACTTGAAAATATTCTTAGCTGGGTCTCCTGTAGCTTTCCTCAAGAAACCATAATCTTAGGAGACTTTAATATTGATTGAAACTCCTGCATATCTCCCAAACCCACCTTTGACCTCAATCTCTTTAACTTTCAACAAACCATAAACTCCCCTAATAGAATTCACAAATCAACCAATAAACAAGCCATCCTGGACTGGATATTGATCAACAATAATCCCCTCTCATATAAAACTGGAATACTCCCAGACAATATCAGCGACCATCTCCTCACCTACATCACTAAACAAAAAAATAACAATCTCAAACAGGCTAGCTATCGTACTGTATGTAAGAAAAAAAACTTTAACCTTCCTACTTTCCTTAATGAACTCAAAGAATGTAACTGGTCAGCTCTCAAACACCTCCCACTTGATGAAGCAGTTACCCATTTCAACAACACTTTCTCACAAATTCTCGAGCGTCATGCCCCCTCTTGCTTAATTAGAATAGGATCCAAAGCTGCCCCTTGTCTTTCTAAAAAAAAAACAAACAAACAATGCTATTAAGGAATAAACTATGGACAAAATGGAGAACCACTAAAAACCCAACTGACCATCAAAACTTCAAACACCTTAGAAATACTACAAAAAAACTCACCTATCTTGATAAAAAAAATTATTACCTTCAATATCAACAAAACCAAAATCACAACCCCAAAAAATTCTGGTCAGGAATCAATAAACTGCTCCATCCGGGGAATACCAAAACACCTACACCAGCTAACTTAGCTTAGACCCCACCCATTATAATAGCCAATACATTCAACAACTTCTTCTCTGAAACAGTCACCTCTCTAGCAAACACCATGACTCCCCCCTCTTCCCTTCAAAAGACCTCTCCTCAAAATAACTCCCCCACTCTAAAATTTAGTACAGTCTCCGCAACCCACATACGTAAGTTACTCTCAAAACTTAAACCATGCACCCCCTTCAGCCGACAAACTACCAGCTGAATATCTGCAACTAGCAGCAGAAGAACTAGCATACCCAGTCTCCATCTTAATTAACAGAACAATAACCGAATCTACTATTCCATCCTGCTGGAAAGTCTCCCATATCATTCCTCTGCATAAAGGAGGTAACACTAATGAACTTTCTAATTTCCGGCCTATAGCCCTACTATCTCCACTATCTAAAATTATGGAACGTTGTATACACCATCAACTCTTACATCATCTTTTGCAAAATAGCCTACTCGTAGACTCCCAACATGGTTTTAGGCCCTACCATAGCACTTCCACTGCCCTTCTCTCCTTCACAGACATGATCAACAAAAATTGCAATAACAACCTTTTCTCCTCTGCTTTATTCCAGGACCTCTCAAAAGCCTTTGATATGGTGAACCATCAACTTCTCCTAGACACTCTGAAATCTCTTTCACTTGACTCTTTGGCATTACACTGGTTTGACTCTTATTTGAAAGATACAAGCAGTCCTCTGGGTCAGCCATATATCCTCTCAGCTCCCAGTCACTATCGGTGTCCCTCAATGATCCATCTTAGGTCCCCTTCTCTTCTCCATATTTATAAATAACCTGTCTACTTCACTCCCGACATCCACTTATATTCAGTATGCTGATGATTCAACTCTCATCTGTTCTGCTTTATCTCCAGAAGAACTTCACTCTTCCACCCAAAAAGTCTTTACGGCAGCAGAAAAATGGTTCCAACATATCTGTCTCCTCCTTAATCCCAAAAAACAAATTACTACTTTTCACCCCAACCCTTACATCTGCCCCTATCTCCTTTTCCATTGTGTCTGACAATGGCACTATCATTAAACCTGATTGTTCCACTAAACTACTAGGCGTTACAATAGACAATCAACTAAACTTTGACTGCCACATTGATCTAACCATCAAGGCTGTTAATAAAAAGATAGGTGCCCTCTATAGACTTAAGCCCTTTCTTACTGCAACCACCAGAGTGTCTCTTGCCCAAACTCATCTCATCTCTACACTATTGTATGCCTCTCCATCTTTTATCAACCATTCAAAAGCTAACCTTCAGAAACTAGCCACAGCCTACCATAGTATTGCCAGGTTTGCCACAGGTTCCCCACTTCGTACCCACCATTGTGTTAATCTCAAAAACCTTAACTGGCTTGAACTTCAAAATCTAATTCTCCTACATCAATTAGTTATCATATATAAAATTCTCCATTACCCCTCTAATACACCCATACTTAATAACCTCATTGCCCCATACAAGAATCTTACTTCCCTTCGCTCAGCCAGCAAACTTCTAGTAGCTACTCTCAAATCTCACAATAAAGCAGGTGACTCCTTATTTACTAATGCTGTTGGCTCATACTGGAATAAACTTCCCATAGAACTGACCACTTTAGGCTCATCTCACCTTTTCAAAAAACAACTAAGAAACTATTTTCAATCCCACTGGCTATGCCCCTGCTCTAATCCTGACTGAGCTCAGCAAACAATCCCTCTCTACAGTCCTCTTCATTCACTTCTACTTGCCTCTATCATTACTTCTATCCCTCCAGTGTAGTGCACCTAGCGTCCCACCTGCTTATTAATTTTCCTATACTATCTTTTCTCCTTATACTTGATATATTACTGCAACCGGTCATCTCTCCTTTTATTTAACCTAGATGCTGATCCCTACTGTGCAAATCTCTATCTTAAAACTAGTGCCCTGGCACAAAATGTTTATCTTAATTTGTTAACAGTGTAAATATTTATAGACTCTTTACGTGTTACTATTTTCTCTCTTTTTCGTTTTTTAGCAGTCCTACTCTTGCAAATATTATGGGTAATGATTCCTCGCTATTTTTTAGTTTTTGTTAAAGTGCTTCTGTATTGTTACTATACTACATGAGAATGTTTCTTTATTTGCTTATATGTTTGTATATTCCTGTGCTTTTTGTTTATTGTAAGTTACTAGTATACAGTGGAGCTTTTCTCCTCAGGCCTCTGCTGAAAATGGACATGTATCCAGCCAGACTAGCCCGGTCAACAAATGTAAAATAAAAAAAAATAAATAAATTATAGCTTCTTAGGTGTATACTAGGCTAATGACCACCAAGGTGTTTATAAGCCAAGCCATTCAACCTGAATGTGTTCCACAAGGTATTGTACTTTATACATTTATTTAGAGCCATGCGTTAATTAGGACATGATTTATTGACTGTCTCTATTCACCAGTGACATGGGCAGACCAGTTGTGAATTTCCATTTTCCCATCCACTAGTCCAGGTTATGCTTAAATAGGGTTAGGGAGTGACTTTGTTTCACATAGATGCGGACCCTGTTCTTCGTCATGCCCAATTTATGTTGCAAACAATATTTAGGTCTTTAGATGTAGTAGCTCTGACCCTGTTCACTTTATGGATATGCAGAACTGGAAACAAAAGTTACAGCATTCAAAAAGCAACAAACAGAACCGAATATTGTAAACGCTGATCCCGTGTCTTGACACGCCAATCATACTGAATGGTTACAACAAAAATGGAGTGAGAACCAATAAATAAAATTGAAATTTATTATCCAGAAGTTAAGCGCTTTCACTCACTACACTGCGAGCTTCATCAGAACTCCATAGAAGTGTAATAGGCTCATTTAAATAACCTCTTTGGCACCAAATAAGCACAGCTGTAAAGCAGCATGCACAGTAAACCACAACAAACACACAATAATGTAAAATGTCATAAAACTTAAATAAATTACTTGAAATAAGAATAAACGCATTCTCCCTATCATAAAATTGATATATTAATATGCTAATATATTAACAATCGATCTAAAAACGTATAACACTAAAAATCCATAATTTACACAAATCATAAAGAATATTAAGAATAATTAATAGTTGTTAATTATGTAAATTGTAACATTGGCTTAATGGTAATATAGTCATTCAATCGTGGTTCATTGGAGGCATCAGTGTATAACTGCCACCAGATTTCTTTGTAAGACAATAATCCTTTGTAGTCTCCCCCTCTAGGGTCTATATGAACACTGTCAAAAATGGCAAATTTAAAATGATGTCTGTCTTCACATTTTTAACATGCCTGTATAGGGCATTATTAACGTCCTTAGTCTTTATGCTATATAAATGTGCATAATGATAGGGAGAATGCGTTTATTCTTATTTCAAGTAATTTATTTAAGTTTTATGACATTTTACATTATTAAGTGTGTCCGTTGTGGTTTACTGTGTATGTTGCTTTAAAGCTGAGCTTATTTGGCACCAAAGAGGTTATTTAAATGAGCTTATTACACTTGTATGGAGTTCTGATGAAGCTCACAGTATAGCGTGTGAAAGCGCTTAACTTCTGGATAATAAATTTCAATTTTATTTATTGGTTCTCACTCCATTTTGTTGTGACCGTTCAGTGTGATTGGCATGTCAAGACACAGGGGATCAGCGTTTACAATATTCGGTTCCGTTTATGGATATACAAGAGGTCCATCATAGCAGGATCCAATTATGCCTTGTATGCCAAGCATAGAGTGCTTCTTAGTAGTCTGTAGAAGACCAAGTATAAAGATAGGGATTTGAGGTGGTCTGCAGAGGACACTGTGTTTGTGCCCTGTATTGTTTTGGTAGAGAACCATTTTGAGGCATTCCAGTTGATGCATGTGCCTGGTCAGGTACATACTAAAGAGGGCGTTATATTCCATGGTGGGTCCTGCAAGGATTGAGTACAATGGTTTGATGACTTTCCTGGACCTAGATGCCATGCTCTTACTTATAAGGTGAGCAACAAAGAAAGATTTATTTACGTCATTGGATACTAAAATCCCTGAATGGGGGTGATTTATCAATGAGGGGTGGCCAATTTTTCAAAAGATACTATTAAGCATTTCTTGGCATTGAGTTTTAAGCCACAGCTTTGGCACCAGTTATTCATCTGTGTTAGACCCTCTGATAAGATGTTTGGATCTTGGCAGGATTCTATGACTGCTCCCAGTTTGCAATCATCTGTGAACTTGGTCAGTTAGAAGCCTTTGACATTGACCTTGACTTCTGAGACGTAGATGCCAAACCAGCACGGCGCTGTGAGTGAATCCACTGGTGACAAGTCTCTTTGTGGATGTGGTCTGACCAATCCTAATTTACTGGGTCCTATTTGTAAGCCAGCTGGCTATGCAGAGCATTATATAGGGGTTTATGAGTAATTCTATACATTTGTTAAAAATGCCCAAGTGTGGTATTGTATCAAATGCCTTAGCCAGGTCCAGGTTGGCAGTATGCACCATTTTGTCCTCATCCATTGCCTTGGTGACCTTCTCAAAGATGTCCACCGGGTTCAGTAGACATGACCTTCCTTTGACAAAACCAAACTTGACTGAGTCCACTGTCTGAAGTTTTCCTATGTCTTTGTTGATTTGATCATTTCCATGATAATTCATTCCATGGCTTTGCAGATAAGACTAGTCAGACTAACTGGTATTTAGTTTCCAGGATCTGCTAATGCTTCACCCTTATGAAGAGGAATGACAGTTGCAGTCCTTCCATCTCATAGCACAAAGCCTGTTCTGATGCTATAGTTAAATAGTGACTCCAGTGGCCCAGATATGTAACATTTTATTTTATTCAGGAGGCATCCTGGGATGTCACTGGGGGGGGGGGGGGGGGGGGGTTGTGTTCTTGGCATAAGCAAGTGCAGCCAGGACATTTTCTCTATTTATAGTTTGAGGGGATATGTTTGAAGTATTTTGTTGGGGGGCAGTGGGTTGAATGGAGGGGCAGGTATAGTTGGAGCTGAATTTGTCAGTCAGCAGATTTGCTGTTGCCCAGCTTACTGAATATGGCAACATTAACCATGAGCTCAGCATACTATTGTTTGTGGCCTTTGAGGTTTTTGACATAAGTGAAGAAGGTCTTATGGTTGTCTTTGCCTGTGATGCTATCTTGACCTTGAAATTGGCTTTATCAGACTTAATTAGACCTCTTAGTTGCCTATTTAGTCCGATGAGGGACTTCTTATCTTTATGGGAGTTACACCTCCTGATTTTAGGGATGATTTTGTTTCTTTTGTTGTTTATCCTGTTTATTTTTGGATACCACCACAGAAGTTTGTTTTTAGAGTTAGTTTTGAGCTTGCTTCTGTTACGTATAGCAGCTTCTATACAGCCATTGACATGGTTGTACAGAGTTTCTATGAACAATTCTGCAAAGGCTACTGTGGTCTCTGGGTTTGGAGGGACAATGCATTTTGACAAACTACCACTTAATAAAAGGTAGCTTGTCTTGGAATAGTTCCTGATATTTACAAAGATTACTGGGTTTACTGAACTTATTTTGATTTCAAAGGAAACAGCTTTATGTTTGGACCTTACCAGAAAGGACTTGAATGGTGGGGAGTGCAGCATTCTCCCATATTTGTGAGTATGAGGTCCAGTATGCTGGAACATCTAGTGGATGTACTCACTAACTGGTCAAGGATGTTTGTGTTCACAATGTCCAGGAATTTCTGAACCTGCATATCTGACGGCATATAGGATTCCCACTCTACAGAAGGGTAATTATTGTCCCCCATGAGTAAGGTGTTCGTTTGTATGGTGAGTTTCATGGGACATAGAGGGTGACCTATAGGTTGCTAGGACATGCTATAGGATTTTTTCTGCGGTGATCTGCACATGGAGAAACTCAGTCTCATCATCCTGTTTAACCAACTTAGAGGTATGCTTATTATTGAGGTATATCGATACACCTCCAACTTTAGTTCCAGTCTGTCCAACTACTGATCTGAAACTGTGGAAGGCAGTGATATCTTGCACTGCTAGGGTACTGTCTGCAATGTTAAACCATGTTTTGGGAACTGCACAGATGTCTAGATTCTACACAGTGAGGAGGGCTTGGAGAGAGTGGAGTTTTTTATTTAGGCTCCTGGCATTGAGCAGTAACACATTGGGGTTCAGTTGAGTTGATTTGGTTATGTCAGTAGGTCTGTCAATTCAGCATGGTCTAAAAAAGCTCTATGAGTGAGGATAAAGTTTTAGCCTGAATTCAAAAGCCTAAAGGTGAAGTAAAGCAAGGAGGCTAAACTGCAAACTGTGGACAATATAGTGTTGAGAAGTAATGAAAGTTGCCTAAGTTACAAATTAAAGATCATGGATCTCTCTCCAACGATTTTGTTCTGTCATTTCAGGTTGATAATCCTTGTCTTGCCACCCCCCTACATGTACTTAAACTGAAAGTGTAATATGTCTATTCATGCACAGGCAGCATTATGTCAGGATTTGTAGGCCAGGATTAGTGTGTGTGTGTGTGTGTGTGTGTGTGTGTGTGTGTGTGTGTGTGTGTGTGTGTGTGTGTGTGTGTGTGTGTGTGTGTGTGTGTGTTTGTGTGTGTGCACGCACTGTTTCTCTAAAGAGAATTCTGCTGCATTTTGTGGGTGCTTAACTATAAGGAAAGATGATAAATTAAATACAGTTTTATGCACAAAGCATTAAATTTATACTTTTGCCAGACCATACATTTACACACCAAGTAGGTGCTGAAAATCTTTCAACTTTCTGCTTAAATAATCATTTGCATGTCACTGGTTACTATGGAATCTCTTTAGATAGTGTTTAGTAAGTTGAGCTTGAAAGCATTAGCTCTGCAAAGTGTATCCTAGAAAGCAGGTGAAATAAATGGCTTAGATTAGCTCCTTGGGTTATGGTAAATTATTAGATCATATTGCATCAACAGAATGAGGGTGCTATTAGAATCCCAAGGACTGTCTATCCCTCTTTCTCTCTCTCTCACTCTCTCTCTCACTTGCTCTGCCTAAATTCCAAACATTATGATTAGAAGACATTAGACTCAACCCAGGCATATATCTTCACATTATTGGGGCTATATTAATATGGGATCTCCATCCATCAATAAGAAACTGAAAATCCACCTACTCAGTCTTGGTAGGCTTTATAATAAATGGGTCATCTTGAAGCACTGAAGCATGGCTGAAGTTGGTTAGGTTGGATGTGTTAGCTCTCAATGAAAACTAGTTAAAATAGGTATGTGTGTTCCAACCTTTCTAAACTACACCATGTACATGAGTAATAGTCTGGGTAAGAAAACTGGAGGGGCATAATGGCACCTATAGGGCTAACATTCACACCTGTAATGTAGCAAGCAAACACACCAAATATACCAAACTGGCTAACATGTAGATCCTTAGTAACAATTGCACTAACTTATCATGCAAGTGACTTCTGTTACTGCTCCATTTACTGTCTGTGCTCTAGAAGAAGTACTGTTATGATTCATTAATGGAGTGTATTAATATGTTAATGGTTACTTGTTGTATTTTCCATCTTTGTATATGTCTGTACTTATTGCGAAATATGTCATCCTGGCTGTGTCTAAAATGGATAAAGACAGATAGAGAGATAAATAGAAAAATAGTCTATCAATGCTTCATTTTACTTGAGAACTTTATTGTACACTATTCTAGACTATGACACATTTAACCAAAATGTGATTCAAAGAACAATAATGGGTGGTAATTTTGCTCAGTTTGTTAGACCTGTATTTTTATGAGAAAACCATAGTAAGTGACTCCCTTGTAATAATGTCCAAGACATTCAAATTTCAAAGACCACCTTCAGTCCTTATATGTGGGAGATCCAACCAAAATGAATGGAGGCTGCCTTACTACTCAAATTAAATCTTGCTAACTGGCATGTTTTGTTAAGAAAAATAAGTGCAGTAATTGCTCTGACCCATATTCCAGAAATGTTAATTTAAATGTAGGTTGAACTGATAGTGCTACTTCTTTCGGTTTTACCTCTTCCATTTTGTTTTTTGTTATAAGAAATCTGCTTGGCCTGGCATTTTTGTTGTATGTGGCAGATAGACACTTAAAAAACTAGGCTACACATTTCACATGTTTTTCCCATTGGTTAATTTGTTTCTTGAGTGATACTTTAATATATAGATAATTTCTGTGTCTTTATCTTTTCTGATAAGACTCAAGGCCTACAAAAATTACAAGCACTGTTGGTAACTTCCTGCTGAGTGAAGAAAGTAAATATATGTATTTTTTTCTGTGGGTTGCTTAAGCTGATAAATCTGCTTTCTATATTAACTGCTCCATTTTGTTTTCTGTTTTAAGAAATCTGCTTGGCCTGGTGTTTTTGTTCTATGTGGAACATAAACAGTTAAATTACCTAGGCTGCACATTTACATTTTTCCATTGGTTAATTTTTTTCTTGAATGATAACTTAAATACACAGATAATTTCTGTGTCTTTGTCTTTTGATAAGACTCAAGGCCTGCAAAAACTACAAGCATCATTGGTGACTCCCTGTTGAGTGAAGAAAGTAAATCTGTTTATTTTTTGTCTGTAAGTTCCTTAAACTGAAAGAGCTACTTTCTGTTTTACCTGCTCCATTTTGTTTTCTGTTTTAAGAAATCTGCTTGGCAAGGTGTTTTTTTTATGTGGCAGATAGACAATTTACCTAGGCTACACATTTCACATGTTTTTTTACATTGGTTAATTGGTTTCTGATAAGACTCAAGGCCTGCATAAACTACAAACACTATTGGTGACTCTCTGCAAACAATTTTTCACACATACCACTCCATTCCTTGATCTGCTTTATAGACCTATTGATTTTAAGCTGATTAGCCTTACTGTAAATTTAGCTGTATAAGGTCCTCCCTTTCTACACTGCTGTTTATATCTTGAATTATTTATTTTTCTTTCCTTGTGGTTATTTTGAAAAAAAGTGGATTTTGTCTCTGGTTGTCTGTTCCGCTGCTTCACTTGCTCTGAATTCATTATCTAGCTAGCTGTTGGATAAAGTAGTGTATTTTCACACTTTAGCAAGCTATTTTCTATGTTTATTACATCATGAGGACAGTGGAATTTCTAACTGGTGGCAGGGTGTGGTAGCCTGATCTGAATAAGTTGGGGAAATACACTATAGATTCCTGCATGCAGTTGTTTTATTGGCTGCAGGGCTTATTAATGAATTTATCTTGTTTATAATGCTTTTGTGGGTCTTGGCTCATTACTACAAAGTGAAATACTTTAAAATGAATAATCACACTTTTATAAGCTGTCTAAAGTACATTGCTGTATATGTATCTTTAAGTTTCTTTGTGGTAACATTTTACTCTGGACACTCTTTTACTGTGCTTTTACATTATGAAGACTGGGATTATTCATCTAGTGGCAGTAGGTGTTTACCTGGTCAATCTGAATTGGGAAGCACACAGAAGGGCTCTAAGTCTAGTCAGTTTACTGGCCAGAGAGCTCAGGAGTCAGTTTTTTGTATGTCCACTGCTGGTATAAATTTGCCACATTTGCACAGAGCTGCTCACTGTGCCAGTGCCCTGTACAGATGCAAACATCTGGAAACATTGCTTATTTTCATTATTCTGTGAAAGTTTACTATGCTGAAATAAAGGTAAAACTAATCCCCCACCTAACTCCAAAAACTTTAAGAACTTTTCTAAGGTAAATTATCCCATATTAAATGACAGATTAGCTAGTTTCCAAGCTCCCCCAAATCCAGAAGATACAGAAACCTATGCAGAGGGGTACACAAAAGCCCTGTATGACCATATTAACTACTACATAGAAATGATAGTACCAGACCAAAATAAACCCAGGTCAAACCACAAAAACAAGCCACCCTAGTGGACCCCTGGTATTAATAGGCTGTACAACAAAAGAAAGAAAATATTGTCAAGAAGTAAGAGGGAATGTGTACAACAGAGCAAACAGCCCCTCATTAATCTACAAAAATGAATCAAAGTACTAGTCGAGTCTCTGAAAGCAGACTTTAAGGTAAAAATAGGCTCCAAAGCTAAGGATAACCATAAGGCATTTTTCAGTTAAAGTACATTGCTGTATATGTATCTTTAAGTTTCTTTGTGGTAACATTTCACTCTGGACACTCTTTTACTGTGCTTTTACATTATGAAGACTGGGATTATTCATCTAGTGGCAGTAGGTGTTTACCTGGTCAATCTGAATTGGGAAGCACACAGAAGGGCTCTAAGTCTAGTCAGTTTACTGGCCAGAGAGCTCAGGAGTCAGTTTTTTGTATGTCCACTGCTGGTATAAATTTGCCACATTTGCACAGAGCTGCTCACTGTGCCAGTGCCCTGTACAGATGCAAACACCTGGAAACATTGCTTATTTTCATTAGTCTGTGAAAGTTTACTATGCTGAAATAAAGGTAAAACTAATCCCCCACCTAACTCCAAAAACTTTAAGAACTTTTCTAAGGTAAATTATCCCATATTAAATGACAGATTAGCTAGTTTCCAAGCTCCCCCAAATCCAGAAGATACAGAAACCTATGCAGAGGGGTACACAAAAGCCCTGTATGACCATATTAACTACTACATAGAAATGATAGTACCAGACCAAAATAAACCCAGGTCAAACCACAAAAACAAGCCACCCTAGTGGACCCCTGGTATTAATAGGCTGTACAACAAAAGAAAGAAAATATTGTCAAGAAGTAAGAGGGAATGTGTACAACAGAGCAAACAGCCCCTCATTAATCTAGAAAAATGAATCAAAGTACTAGTTGAGTCTCTGAAAGCAGACTTTAAGGTAAAAATAGGCTCCAAAGCTAAGGATAACCATAAGGCATTTTTCAGTTATGTCTGCAATCTTAAGGGCATCACACAGCAATGTGCAGAATTAATTGTAGATGCCATCATCTATATTCAGCATGAAGATATAGAAAATCTGCTGGCTGACAAATTCATCTCAGATTTCACCTCCCCATCACCCCCAGTTCTCCTTCAAGAAATACCATCTACCACTCTGCCCCAAATTATCACCAAAGAACAGGTTGCCACTGCATTCTCTAAAGCTAAACATATGATTTCAATGGGGTCTGATGATATACCATGTTGCCTGTTAAACAGCTTAAAATCGGGACTTGTCAGGCCCATTAGTATCTTTCTTTAACAACAGCCTCTGGACTGGCTTTGTCGCAGTAGAATGGAGGACAGCAACAGCCATCCCTCTGCATAAAAGGTGACTAAGTACTGACCTAGGAAATTACAGACCCATAAGTTTGACAATTCTTATATGTAAGGCTATGGAAAGAATAATCATGGACCTGATAAATAATGACAATAGGAAACTTCTGACACTGGATCTAACCCAATTTGACTTTGCCAGTGATAGGTCATGCCTAATGAATCTTGTGGATTTCTTTGAGAACATCATCAATGCCATGGATGAGGATAAAAGAGTACATGCAGCCTACCTCAACCTGGCCAAGGCATTTGACACAATTCCCCACTCAGGTATTATAAATAAGCTCACAAAACTGGGCATAAATCCCTACATCACCAGATGGATAGCCAGTTGCTTAAAGAACAGGATACTTGTGGTTAAAATGGGTGAATCCAGATCCAGCAAAAGGCCATTTACTAGTAGTCTGCCACAAGTCACAGTGCTGGGACCTCTCCTGTTCAGAATATACTTCATACCTCTCAATCTCTTACTGCAGGAAATTTGGACAAAGCCCAACAAAACAGGGGGACAAAAGCCCAAAAATAGGGACATATTTTAAATATTGTTCTTATAAACCTAGAAAATTGCTGGAGTAACATCATTTTCTGAAGGATTTAACATCTGAAACTCATATGCATGTCATTATTTAGTGACTTCAGTCCTCAGATCATCCAAGTGATTTGCCAAAAAAAAAAAATATGTGGAACAGACTAAAAGTATGAGCCAAAACTGGACATTTTGTGAAAATCTGGACAGTTGAAAGCTATGCATACTTCTCTGAAGTCAAGGCTAATGTGGAAGGCCTCTGTATGACAAAGTTTGTAGATGACTGCAAACTGGGGGCAATCATTCAGGCGGGTCTAGATCTGACAAATGATTGCTGCCAGAACCATGGCCTAAAACTAAATGTGAAAAAATCCATTATCATATCCTTTGGGAAGTCAAATACCCCTGCAAATTACAGCATCAATAGCACATCCCAAGAGTAGACCCAGAGGTGAGATATTTAGGTACACATATAGATAGTAACCTGAACTTTGTCCACCGTGTGTCCATAGTGGTGAGGAAGTTCTTCTATATGGCACAACTTATAAGTAAAGGTATGGCATCCAGATCGAAGGAAATTATAGTCCTGCTGTATTCAGCCCTCATTAGACCAATATTTGAGTACAATGTGCCATTTGGCACATGCTTGACTAGGCACTTACAGCAGATGGTGCAACCTCAGAGGTTCCTCACAAAGAAAATACAGGGTGTAAACAACACCTCCCATGTGAATAGACTAAAAGCCTTATCCCTTTACTCTGTCTCCTACTGACTATTAAGGGCTGACCTATGTCTGATCTGCAAGGCACACAAAATCCAGCCCTAATGGAGCTGCTACACATCTGCAAGTCAAACAGCATGCCGGTCACCTGATATAGAGATCTAAATGTAGTCAACGACTCAAACAAAATATGCTGGAGAGATAGACATGTAGCTGAGAGATTTTCCCTTCTTTGGAACAGGTTTCCTAGTCACATTAAGCAAAGCCCTTCCCTGGCCCTCTTCAAATGCAATTTAGATCAATGGATGAGGAATCTCAAATTCAAACCAGGGGTAATGCTTATGTCCCTTACAGACAGGGGCAATCAGTAAGATACTCAATTTATAGGCACAAATCCATGCCATCCTCTTGCTCCTAGGGTGCCATATATATTGAGTAAAATCAGATTTTATTGGCTAGACTTGTAAGGGTTCTTAAGCCATTAGCCTAGTAATCTCCTATGAACCTAGAAACCTATGAAATATTCCTTCAGATGCCTTGGAGATTTATGGACAATAAATATCCATGGATCACCGTATTCTCAAAAATTAAATTAATAGAGTCAAAATTTAAAATAAATGAAAAGTTACTAATGAACATACTCTCTAAAAAAGCTGTTTACACTTCACGGAGACTCTCAAGCAGTGGCCTATTCAGTCAAAGCCAACTATATTATGAAAAAAGCATACTCACCTTGCCAATCCCCTCAAAGCTTATGGCAAACTGTAAAATAATTAACAGGACTGATAGATTGAATACCAAGCTCCAAAAATCCCCTAGAAGATACACCCTCTATGCTGAACTTCCAAACTTGAAGAAAACCTTAAAAGTCTCCCTACTCTGAAGCATTCCATGTGGCTCAATTTTCCTTTTGAAGAGTCATAACTAAAGTTGTTAAAAGCTTTTAGAACAAGTGGATTTAAACTGGAATCCTATGCTATGAGCACTATATCCATCCTTTTTTAAAATAGCTGTACCCATAATAGTTTACTTGTTATGTAGATATTATCACTATTCACAAAGATACCAAAACTATTAAAGAGACAGAGAAATAAACTAAAATGTGTAATAAGCATAGCTCTCAACTTCTTAGTACAAAATATCTGGACAAAGACAAAAATAATGGAGGATGAAGTCTCAAAAACAGGGACAATTTTTAAATACTGCTATTATAAACTTAGAATGTTGCTAGAATAAAAGGTCTTGTGTTATCATGCATTTTACTAAAGGATATGAAGATTGAAACTCAAATAACTGTCATTATTCAGGGAATTCCGTACTCACTGATTTGCAACAAAAATCCAGAAAAAATACACATTTTCTGAAGAACAGACCAAAAATATTAGGTAAAAATCTGACCAGTTGAGAGGTAAGCTTTTTAATTACAACCTTACTGTCAGACTAAGGGAAAAAAACTGCGTCATTTGGTGGCCCAGACAGATTAAGGAAAATAGCCAAATTAAAAAATAAAAGACTTTCAGCCTTTATAAAATGCTAATGAAAATATTAATCAGTGTAAATTTTAATTTACCTGTTATTAGTCTTAAACAGTAATGTGCTTCAAACAACCTTAAATAAAACATCTGTCTATAGCCCTATTCAGTTCAGGACAGCATCCCCGCCTTTCCCTGCAGAAACTCATATATCTGCCTTCTACCCACTACAAGTGCCTCACCCTAGAGTACATTTTATTATCTTCAAATTGGTACAGCTAGAGATTTGCCCTCCTTTTACCAACAGCTTAAGAATGCTGACTCCTAACTATAATGTGCAGTTCAACAGTCATGTATCCCTAATATTAAAAAGACATCCCTTTGGCTATTTGCTGTGTAAAGCTCCTTTTGTAAATTAACATGCATAGCTTGAAAACTAATGACTGTACCTATCAGGAATGGAAAAAAAATACAACTTCAGGAAATAACTACTGAGTTTATAAATCCAGAATATATGGATGAATGCTGCAAGTTTAATAAGTGAAGTACTATTTTAAATGGGGTACAAAAATAAAATGTCTTATGTAAGACCATTGTAAACTATACATATTATTAATATATCTTGCAGTACTATTATTATAGTATTATTAGGGTGTCTCAGTGGTACAGCAGTTAATGTCGCCTCACAGCAAGAGGTTCTCTGGTTTGATTATCAGTTGGGGTGACTTCTGTGCAGAGTCTGCATGTTCTCCCTGCATTTGTGTGGGTTTCCTCTGGGTAGTCTGGTTTCCTCCCACATTCTAAAAATGTGTCTGGACTGTTTCTCCCTGGGTCTCAACTGAAAATAGACTCTGTCCTAGTCAGACTTTAGGTCATTACTTTGACCAGTATACCTTCATTTATTTGAAAGGAGGTTGTACGATGCACCAAAGTGCGAAAGTACAACCTCCAGATTTCTGAAATGTCGAGTGACAATGTTGCATTCGCTCATTTGAATTCGGCATTTCAGATGCAGATCGCACTATAGCAGGGATCGGGAAATGAACCCTTTCCCTCACTGTAGTGCGATCTCAGAGTTTGTATATTAAAGTAGGGGGTGTGGGGGTGCAGGTAGCTGCAGCCTTTCCCTCACTGTAATCTTAGAGTTTGTCTATTAAAGTAGGGGGGTGTGGGGGTGCAGGTAGGAACAGCCCCCCCTGCATAACGATGTTCGGAGATGTTTGTAGTTCGAAAATGGTCTAATCTGGTTTTCCAGATTACCATTTTCGATATTTTGTTTTCGGGACATGTTGATTTTTGAGATGTAAATTTGCACAATAGTGCAATTATACAGCTGCCTTTCAAGTAAATGAATGTATACCACTTTGACCCTACCCTAAGATTTAAGAATGTATACTGAAAATTGAACTGATTATAAGGCAACTAAGGTTGTATAAATAAACTGGAAAAGCTTATTTCTTATTATGCAAGAAGGACTGCCTGCACTGACTTTCTGATTTCTAGTTATAGTATAATTTACCTGTCATTAGTCTTAAACAGTAATGTGCTTCAAACAACCTTAAATAAAACATCTGTGTCTATAGCCCTATCCAGTTCAGGACAGCATCCCTGCCTTTCCCTGCAGAAACTCATATATCTGCCTTCTACCCACTACAAGTGCCTCACCCTAGAGTACATTTTATTATCTTCAAATTGGTACAGCTAGAGATTTGCCCTCCTTTTACCAAAAGCTTAAGAATGCTGACTCCTAACTATAATGTGCAGTTCACCAATCATGTATCCCTAATATTAAAAAGACATCCCTTTGGCTATTTGCTGTGTAAAGCTCCTTTTGAAAATTAACATGCATAGCTTGAAAACTAATGAGTGTACCTATCAGGAATGGAAAAAAAATACAACTTCAGGAAATAACTACTGAGTTTATAAATCCAGAATATATGGATGAATGCTGCAAGTTTAATAAGTGAAGTATTATTTTAAATGGGGTACAAAAATAAAATGTCTTATGTAAGACCATTGTAAACTATACATATTATTAATATATCTTGCAGTACTATTATTATAGTATTATTAGGGTGGCTCAGTGGTACAGCAGTTAATGTCGCCTCACAGCAAGAGGTTCTCTGGTTTGATTATCAGTTGGGGTGCCTTCTGTGCAGAGTCTGCATGTTCTCCCTGCATTTGTGTGGGTTTCCTCTGGGTAGTCTGGTTTCCTCCCACATTCTAAAAATGTGTCTGGACTGTTTCTCCCTGGGTCTCAACTGAAAATATGCTCTGTCCTAGTCAGACTTTCCCGGTTAATAAATAAAAACTATTTAGTATGTCTGTAACTGACGTCTTTGCTCCTGTTTGATTTCTGTACTTAGCTGGTTTATATAGTCAAACAGTTCATGTACTTGACTTATTTCTATACTTTTGGATGTGGCCTTAGCAGGTCTTCAGACCAGTCCACCTATCTGGTTATCAATTAACTACCTAAAAAAAACTGACTGACTAACCAACTAACTTAGTAACGTATTAACCAAACATAAAGCCAAAATGGGAAACATATTAGTGAGTTTAGTGCATTCCTTCAATAGAACACTTCCTTTTTTGTACTTTGCACCACATAATTAATACTTGCCATTCTTATTTTAGTGACATTGGGAATTACAAAAATTAGGGGGGGGGGGGTAGCAGGGCAAAACTAATATAACTGATACAGTTATGATTTGTGTAAGTAACACTGTTTCATTGCCCTCATCTACAGTAATCATATTTCAGTATATCAGCCTTACTCTTGCCAGAGGCTAATCCCTTACTCATGAGATATGCAACTATATCACCATTCTCAGACGTTAAAAAACATAAAACAGCCATTGACTACAGACCGGTCTTAATAGTGTGAACACCTAAAACTGGCCCTGACTATAGATGAATCTCAGTACTTGGTCCAGTAGCTAAGGTTATGGAAAAACATCTGTACAACCAGTAAATAGAAGATATTACTAAATATGACCTGTTAGCAAACAGACAACATGGAGTTTTTTTTTAGCAAATATAGTGCACAAACACATTGTTTTGCATAACTAACCACACCTATGAGGAAACAGGTATAGGACAACTAACAGTAGCTCTACTTATTGCCTTGAAGCAGGCATTTGTGTCAGTGCATCACACACATTTAAATAAAACACTAGATAACTTTGGTATAGGTGACAGCACCCTGCAATGGCTCTTTGGATATCTAACCAGAGGAACTTTCACTCTCACTTTCACTCAGGGGGGCGTTACTTTTGAATGTCATAGCTTTTCATTAGAGGTGCTACAAGGCACAATCTTAGTTCCTCTATGCTTTTCTATATTCTTAACAATTTACCATTTGACTTATCTACCCTTACCCGGCCCTTTACACAGATGATATAATCATATTACACAGAAGTTGCAAGAAAAACTACAACTAGATTTCATTGAAAATGGCTCGTCGGCATATAGCTTGTACGAAACTGTAACAAAAAAAAAACAGCTACTATGATGTTTGTCACGCACCAAAAATTGAACTTCAACCCCACATTACAAATCATTAATCTCAAAGGTGGTTCACTACTTAGAATAATAGACAAAGATACCTAGAAATAACTTCTGATCAGCAACTTACTTTTACAGCCCATGTGGAAAATATCACTTATGTTGAACTCAGATGACTAAGATTAACATATAAGTACTGTTACCTCCTAACTCTGAAATTCAGGAAAGTTCTAGCATTACAAATGATAATGCCTAAATTACAATATTGCCTACCATTATTTGCACTGCACTTATCAAAGAATACCAATAGTCTGTTGATGACCACAAACAGAAACATTAGATTTCTAGAGAATGCTAGTTTTACTCAGTGGATAGAGCCAATTGACTACCAGTGATCGCCAGGACAACTGTCCTCCCTAATTCCCCATCGAAAAACTGCTTAACTCCTCCTACTTGCCACCCTGCACATACACTGCATCCTAGACATGCAAGCTACTACCTAACTCATCTACAGGTAATGCAATCTCCCTTTGTAGAGCACAGTTCACAGAAGCAATAGATGAAGCAGCTGTCTCAAAGCTTGGAACTCACTACCAGAAAACATATGGACCATACAAGAATTTAGTGAATTCAAAACAAAGCAACTTCTTGTTCTTAAGAAGGAAAACAAGCATCAGTGTTTCGACATCAGGTATGTAGATATCAAGCAGTTAGTTAAAACTGACACAGATTTCTATGCTTTTGCATCTACTAACTTAGGGGAGAATGTATATGTATGATATACATATAAATATATATACATGATAACCACAAAATAATAACGACTGAGTGTTCAGTATGAAACACCCTTCATACAAGCATGCATTGTATAACAAAACTGAGTGCTAAATACCTTTACTTTCTGCTTGTGAGATGTTCATTTCTTATCTCTGTGAAGTACCTGTAACAGACTAATCATGGTAAAGTACTACTGAATGCTATCTATGGAACAGTACTATTGAATGCTTGCTCTCTACCCATGCTCCCTTTATTTGATCTGTATTAATGTCAATAATTTTTGTTTCTATACATGACTTTGTTACGCTCACTATATTATGTACTAACACTGAATGGTAACTGTATGCTCATTGGATCATTGGATGATAGGAGATTACTAGGTTAATGGCCCTAAAGGCTTTTTAATTTTCTCAATTAGAAAGTTCCATGGGCTAGAATGACTTTAGTGTATGCCTGTACCTTAGGTCATCTACAAACTGTCCCTGTCCCTAAGAACCACAGGAAACAAGTCAGGGGTGAATTTGTGATTTCCCATCCATTGGTCCAAACTGTATTTTAATAGGCGTATGGAAGAGTTCTGTTTCACATGAATGGGAGGACATTCCAGAGAAGGGGTAATCTCTGAGACACATACCTGTCCCTCCAACATGCTTTATTTATACCACAGACAAGATTTAGATCCTTAGATCAGTTAATTCTAGTGCTGTTTGTTTTGTGAATGTATAGCAGATCCATCAAGGCTTGACTGGAAAAGGCCTTTAGGTTAGGCATAGATTACCACTTAGTGGTCTGTAGGAGACTGGGAATAGGGACAGGCCTTTGAGGCAGTCTGCATAGGACATATTATTTACACCCTGTATTCCTTTAGTGTGGAACCTCTGTGGCCACTCCAGATGTTGAAGATGTCTGGTCAGGTACATGCTGAAGGGTGCGTTGCACTCAAGTATTGTTCTAATGAGGGCTGAGTATAATGGGGCTATGATCTCCTTACATCTGGATGCTATGCCCTTACTTTTAAGTTGAGCCACATAGAAAGATTTTCTCACTACCATGGACATATGGCGTTCAAACTTCAGGCTACTGTCAACCTGAGTTCCAAATCCCTTACCACTGGGTCTACTCTTAGGGGACTGTTATTGATGCTGTAATTTGCAGGGGTGGTCGTATTCCCAAAGAGTATAATTATACATGTTTTTGCACTGAGTTTAAGGCCATGGTTCAGGCACCAGATATTTATCTGTGTCAGACCTTACTGGAAGTTATCTAAATTTTTTGGAGATTCAGTGATTGCACCCTCCTTGTAGTCATCAACAAATTTGGTCAACCAAAGGCTCTCTACATTTGGCATGACTTCAAAGAAGTATATTCTAAAAAGAAGAGGTCCGGTAATGAACCTTTGGAGTACCACTAGTAACAGACCTCTTGGTGGAGGTGGATTCCTCCACTCTAACATCGTGTGTCCTATCTGTGAGTCGTTTGGCTATGCATTGCGTGACATAGGGATTTCTGCCTAAATTTGTGAGTTTATCTATAATACCCAAATGAGGTATTGTCTCACATGCCTTTTCCAGATCAAGGTAGGCAGTATGTACCATTTTTCCATTGGCCATGGCTCTAGTGACCTTCTTAAAGAAGTTCACCAAGTTTAGTAAGTATGACCAGTTCCTGATAAAACCAAACTGGAATGGTTCCAGTGTTTGAAGATTTGCTCTGTCTTTGGTTTTCTGGTCAGAGACATGGAAGAGGTTTCTGATCTTGTAGCCCAGGCAGGTATGACCCTAGCCCTTTGTAGCATCCTGCCATCACCCAGAATGATACCTCAGTACAAGGACAAAATGATTGACTTCAATTGGCTAAGCTTCTGGTGTCATTCAAAGGGGATCCAGTATTTGTCTGCCTGGGACGACATGGTCAACAGACCACAATGCTTTGCCAGAGATGGCCTGCACCTGTCGCCCCTGGGATTCTGGATACTGGCTAAAGGTCTTGCTGCCCCTATAGTGCATTTTGTAGGCAAGGTTCAAATGACAAATTCACCACTGTTACAGGAACAGGCAAGCAACAACTGAGGGTAATGCTAATCAATGCTAGAAGTTTAAATCTCAAAATGCACTCACTCGAGGAACTCCTTAAAATGGAGAACATCGATATCTGTGCAGTGACTGAGACCTGGTTCAAGGCTCTAGAGAGCACCCCTGCATTACCAGGTTATAACTCATACCACACTTTTTGGCCATCTAACCCAGACTAGAACACAAAAGGCGGAGGTGTGTCCATATTCATTAAGGATATCCACACCTCCAGGCTAGTTGCGCAGCATAATGCATCTGAGGTTATCCAAGTGCAACTAACTCTGGGCAAAACTGCAATCCAAATTGTCACTTGCTACAGATCCCCCACTATGCCCCAGGATTTCCCCTCCTTTTTTAATGATATACTGGAAAATGTTAGGGTTCAACCAAACACTCTAATAATGGGCAATTTCAACTACTCCACCATTAACTGGGAAAACTACTCATGTACCAACTCCTTTGCTCAATGATTTCTGGAATTCAATAAATTCAAATGCCCTGGATCAACTTATCCACATCCCCACCAGGGTCAACAATATCCTATACCTAGTCATTACCAACATGTGTGACCGGTATTCCACACCTGAAGTCAACTTCTTATTGGTCAGATCTGACCATAAGATAATCACCCTAGATATCCGCATCCCTCCCCCACCCACCATTAAGGAAACACTGGTAAAACATTTCTCCAAAGTCAACTTCATGCTTCTTAAGACAGAAGTGGCAAACTTCATGACACCCATGCAGATGGACAATACAGTTACAACTGCTGAATCCTACACAAATGCAGTCTATAAGCACTTACATGAGTGCATAGATCGTGCTATCCCAAACAGAACCAAGATGCTATCCTCCAAAAAAAGGAAGCCATTCTGGTAGTCCCCTGCCATAAACAAACTCTACAGCAGAAGGAAGAAACTGTTGCAAAAGAGAGTGAAATCCCATGAGTGGAGGAGCTCCCTGGTCAGCCTCCCTAAGAAGCTGAAATCCCTTATAAGATCCTCCAAAGCTAGCTAAGAAAAAAAAATCACCACTGATTCTAAAGGCAACCATAAAGCATTCTTTAGGTATGTCAAGAATCTCAATGGCAACACCCAGATCTGCTCTGAGTTACAGCACAACAGCATGAAAATTACAGAACCAGCTGATTTTGCCAACATCCTGGCAAATAGGTTCAGTGCTAACTTTACCCCCTCTCACCCCCTAAAGGGCCCATATCTATACAGGAAGAATGCAGAGTCCCTGTAATCACATCTATGCATGTAAAAGCTGCACTCTCTAAAACCAAAAACACAGCATCCATGGGACCGGACAACATCCCAGGCTGCATTTTACATGAACTTCAGAACGAATTGGCTCCCCACCTAAGCACCATGTTCAATCATAGTCTCACTTCAGGCTTTGTGCCCACTGAATGCCGCACAGCAACAGTTATTCCACTCCACAAAGGGGGAGCCACCACTGATCCTGGGAACTATCGCCCTATTATCCTGACGAGCCTGGTCTGCAAGGCCATGGAACATATCATCATGGAACTCATAAACAAAGACATTGGTAACCTCTAAACTCTGGTCCCCACCCAGTTCTGGTTTATGAAAGTCAGAGCATGCCTTCTGAACCTGACTGACTTCTTTGAGGCAGTCACCAAAGCCGTAGACAAGGATAAGGTGGTTCACACAGCCTATCTTGACCTCGCCAAGGCTTTCGACACCATCCCCATTCTGGAATTATAGCTAAACTCACTAAACTAGGTATAAATTCCTATGTTACAAGATGGGTTGCCAACTGGCTCACTGACAGAACCCATATTGTAAAAGTTGTAGACTCCAAATCTGACTTCAATTCAATGACAAGTGGAGCACCACAGGGTTCAGTCCTGGGACCTCTCCTGCTTGGTATCTACTTCTCTGAAGTACAGGCTAACACAGAAGGCCTCTGGATAACAAAGTTTGCAGATGACTGTGAACTAGGAGCCATAGTTGAGTCCACAAATGATGTGGACATCCTACAGAAGGGCCTCACTGAGAGAGATCCCTGGTGTCAGAGGCATGGCCTCAAACTCAATGCCAAAAAGTGCATTGTCATCCTCTGGTAAAAACTCTGTACCCATGAACTACCACATAAACGGCAGTCTACTTAATGCCAAATGTGTGATAAGAGACCTTGGGACCCAGCTGGACAGTAGTCTCTCCTTTGATAATCACATCGCCACAGTAGTCAGGAAATCCTTCTATGTGGCACACCTCATCACAAAAGGGTTTTCATCCAGGAAAAAAGAGGTCATTGTTCCCCTCTACTCGGCACTCATTAGTCCCATTATAGAGTACAACGCCCCTTTTGGAATGTACCTCACAAGACATCTGCAGCAGCTGGAAAGGCCACAGAAGTACCTCACAAAAAGGATTACTGGCCTCAAACAGATGTCCTACACTGACCGTCTCAAAAAACGCCAGCTTTACTCTGTAGCATATCACCTACTGTGAGGGGATCTCTGCCTAACATATAAAGCTATGTTAAACCCAGAGCTTTTGGACATGCTACATCTAAAGAAATCCCAATCCCTCTGAGCTACATGCTCTAGGGACCTAAACCTTGTCACCACAACAGGACATGCTGGAGGGATAGATTCCTGTCCCAGAGACTTCCTATACTCTGGAACAAGCTACCCATCTATGTCATGCAAAGTTCCTCATTATCACTCTTCAAGAAAAATCTTGATGAGTGGATGGGAAATAGGAAATACACCCTGGGGATCACTTCTGTGGCTCTGCATGACAGGGGCACAGGAAATTAACTTTCTTGGATGGCGTAAGCCAGGAAACCTTGTTGGCTAGGATTACTTAGGCCCTTGGGCTGATAGCCTAGTACCTACCTATGAACCTATGATAATTCTTTCCATGGCCTTGCATATAAGACTAGTTAAACCTATGGGTGGGTCAGTAGTTCTCTGTGACTATTGATGATTCACCTTTGTGTAAACTGATTCCTTAGGGACAATGCCTCTCTGGTGTTCAATAGAGATTCTAGTGGGGCCTGACAGCTCATGATTCAAGCTATTCAGGAGTCATCCTGAGATATTATCAAGACCCAATGATGCAGTGTTTTTTCAGCTCTGGAGAGTGCAGTGAGAACCTGTTTTTTGGTAATAGTTGTGGTAGATATGGTAGAGGGTATTTCCTGGATGAGGGATATGGGGGTGAGGGGGTTAAATTGGTGCTAATTTTATTGGGCAGCAAATTTGCTATATCCGTCAGTGCAATATAGGAAGTTACATTTACTATCAGCTCTGCACACTGTTGGGTGTTCCCTTCAAATTTACATACATAACTGAAAAATGGCTTATGGTTATCCTTAGGCTGGGAGGCTAGTTTTGCCTTGAGGTTGGCTTTGGTGGACTTGATTAGTCTCATGAATTGTTTGTTGAGAATAATGAGGGGTTTTTTTTGTGTGTCTTTTGGGCATCGCCCTTCTTAATTTTGGACAGGATCTTCTTTCTTTTGTTATACAATCTATTTATATTGGGTGTCCACCAAGGAGGATTGTTTTTGGAGTTTGTCCTAAGTTTATTTTGGTTTAGTTTGGTACTGTTGCTTGTATACAGTTATTTACATGTTCATACAGTGTTTCCATTAACACTTACACATAAGACCACTGTGTTCTCTGAGTCTGGAGTCTTGGAATTTAGTTATACCATAGTTAAATAGTAGGTAGTTAACCTTGGAAAAGATCTTAATGGTTATGGGGTTTTCAGGGAGTTTGGCCTTTATATTTAGGGTGACAACTTTATGGTCTGATCTGACCAGTGAAGACATTACACAAGGCGGATGCAACATTCCTTCATATTTGTCCAGGATATTTGGGATTTATATCATGTTATCAAAAAATCAAAATGTTGAACAGCACAACAGCGAAAGTGCCAAAATGTCAGAGGTCCGTTTTTGAGATCGCAGTACAGTGAAAATTAGGATATTTGTCCTTTCCTCACTGTTGTGTGATCTCGGGGTTGGAATATATATTTAGCGGGGGGCGTGGAGGGCACAGCCCCCCACAATACCGAATTCGAGTTTCAGCATTTTCGCTCTTGTGAGTGTTTGACATTTTGCGTCTTCGATGTTATGATATAGACGCGATATTTGCACCCCTTAATAGGCATGCAGACAAGTTGTTCCAGGGTTCTTGCATTGACAAAATACAAGGATCTTTGAGCCTTTTAGTGCTTGTGTATTTATCCCAGTTTATGTTGGGATAGTTGAAGTTGTGTATGTATCCCAGTTTATGGTGGGATAGTTGAAATCACCCATGAATATGGTGTTGGGCTGAACTCTGTGTGAGCCAAGTACATTCAAGTATGTGGGATGGTTCTTCCTGGGTCATAGATAGGGGCCTATAACTAGCAAGGATATGGTATTAGACTTACCTAAGGTTATTATGACATAGAGTACCTCAAACATGTCATATTGTTTGACCATTCTTGAGGTGTGCTTAATTTTTATTAGAAGAATAGACCCTCATCTGCTGTCCCTTCTTGTGTGGTAGCTGTTCTAAATGTGTGGAAGGCATTATAGCCTTGTACTGACAGGATGCCTTCCACAACTTTAAACCATGTCTAACTAACTGCACAGATGTCAACATTCTCCAAGATGAGGAGGACTTCCAGTGAGTTGAGCTTCTTGTTAAGACACCCCTTGAGCAGTAACACCTTGGCATTACCCAAAAAACGCACTTTAGGCCTGGATAATGTTTTGGCAAATATCCAAAAGCCTAATGGGGACAAGATGCAGACCATCCTTGACAAAGCAGCTTGGTCTCTCTATCATGTCCTCTCAAGCTGACAAATATTGGGCCCACTTAAAATGATACCAGTAAATATGCCTATTCTTAAAGTCAATCATCTTCTGTTTATATTGTGGTATCATCCTTAGAGAAGGTAGAATGTTGCTCAGTGCTAGGGCCATACCTACCTGGGACCCATATTGTGAAAGCTATATCATGTTTCTCTTCATATAGGCCAGAGAGGTGCATTCCAGGTCATTAACACCCACATGGAATATGATAGAGTCATACTGGTATCAATGTCCTGAGTGCATGTGTGATCTGGCAGATCCTTGCCCCTAATGGACAACTGACTGAGACTGTCTCCTTGCTCAGCCTGGTGGGGGGGGGGGCATCAGTGTGTCTCACAATAGAGTCTCCAATGAGCAATATACTGGGTTGTGTGGTAATTTGCCTTAAGTACTTAGAGACTGAAAATTGTGAGAGGTGGTTGTATGTGTCCTGAGGAGTCTTGGCTTTCTAGAGCTTTTAGGAATTTTGCTGAGGGCTGCGTATTGGAGACCTTTGAGTTCTGAGTAGATTGCATTTAAGAGCCTCGGCATATGTGAGTTTATGTGTCTGATCCATAGCAGGTGTAGTGTGTTTGTGTTAGTGGCAACCTGTTTGGAGATATAAGTGTCTGTATGCGAGAGCTTTGCCTCCAATGACATACTCTAATTGCACCTCTTACAAACTGTGTCAGTCTGCTTAAGAATAAGGTGGTTGTCAGTAAACATGAGACAATTGCTATATTGTCTCAGGATGCCCATTTCCACTATGCTGTCTACAAGGACAGTAAGAAAGTGCATATCCATGGCTGTGGGTCCTGCTTTTGGTGATCTATGAAGGACAATGCAATCAAGATTTGGAGTTATTGGGATGAGGAAAGGTCTAGGACTGATCTAAAACAGCACTCTTAGTGAAATGCTTCTTAGTGAGCAAGCTAGCTACTCTTCACTCTGCTAGATACTTGAGAAAATAGCAGAGGAAGTTTTATATGGAAAATTACAATTCTAGGTACCTGCAGCTATACAGGGTACTGTACAAATGCAGTATAAGTGTGTGCGTGTGTGTATATATATATATATATATATATAGATATATATATATATATATATATATATATATATATATATATATATAGATGTGTATATGTAAGACTCAGATCCTGCAAAAATTCACAATTCCCTCACTATTGTGAGTGATACTACAAGACTAAGGTTTCCAGCCTAAATCAAAAGCAAACAGAAAAAAATGCAGTAGAGATATAATAAATGAGGCTCAGATCCTGCAGCAATTCACAATGTTCTCACTATTGTGAGTGATAATATAAGACTAAGGCTCCCAGACCAAGTAAAATGCAAAAATAAAAATGCAGTGGAAATATAATTAGTCAAGGTCAGATCTTGCAGCAATCCACAATTCTCTCACTATTGTGAGTTATAATTGTAATGTACCAGACCAAATAAAATGTAGGCAGTGAAATACAGTAGAATGTAATAAATAAGGCTCAGATCCTGCAGCAACTCACAATTGTCCAGATTCTCACCCCACAAAAAAACACAACCACCATCTTGGCATAAGACAATCTTTATTAATCAATTATTAATCACATAATTTATTAATCACAAAATGTATCACTCACAAATGTAATACATGACTTCAAACATGACAAAATTCAGTATGTAGCATTACCTGCTCATTTCCATCCCACCATGATGTCAGCAGCATTATCTCAACCACTCACTTAAACTTCCCACCAGAAGCAGCGTGACACCGCTCACTTCAATAAACAACCAACCACTTTGTAAGATCCAAAACATAAACACCAGAGGGGAGCAGAAGAGACACATTCCAACCCCTCTTCTCTGCCCATCAGCCTGACACAGGCTGTTTCCCTTGAAAAACTGCTACAATGCTTCCACCAAGCTTTTCAAAACCAACAACAGGTGCACATTGAACACTTCCAAGCCCATGTCACTCAAGTGTACTCCATCCTTCCTAAATCACACTGGATCCCTATCATCAAAGCCCCTATGGTCAATAGTACTAATTCCCAAGTGCCTCAAGTACCTTGACAGGCTAAGATTAACAAAGCACCGGGTGTATTCAATACACATGAAATTGCTTGCATTCTTCCAAAACAACCATGGCACAATTTCTGACCATACAATAGACATGGAGGGAAAGCTACTCTTTAAAATTGCCAAGTACCTCAAAACTTTAAACATTAACTACCATTTTGGAATCACCCCTAAGTCATTCCCTGCTACGTTGACCACTAAAATACATGGGATCCCCATCTGAACTCATACGTCTGTGAACTTGGCCTTGAGCTGGTGCTACCTGAGTCCTTTAACACCATACCAAAACACTCTCCACCTGTATTGCTGTAACCCCAGCTCACTTCCAGCTGGCCTAATCATGGCATGCTTTGCAACCAAATAAACATAAGAATGGCCCAATATGACCACTTTTCTACCTAAAAAAAAAATATTATTTAAACGTTGCAGATAACATACATTTACTTATCCAATATAAGACAAAAATACCCCAGATAACCAACATCCCACCCTCTTTATAGCCTACAGCAACTTGCCTTCTCTCGTCACATCCGATGCTCTTCCAATGTGAAAAGAATGGGTAGAAAACCTCTCTCCCCAAAAGCCTACACATTGAAAAGCCTCACTTATCAAACATAAAAACTGAGTGTCTTCTATCACCCTTTCACCCTTCCACCAAGTGATCAAAAAACTAAGTATTGTGGCCTCCCACCACATGACAACTACAACCTCTTGGCCCATGACACTGGACACATGGACTCATCCTCTAACACAATCTGTGCCCCCTTGCCGACCTGATCTATTTTCAAGTGGTACAACCATGGCTAAACTAAGGAAGGAAAAATAGAAACATCCTGCCTCAACAATGAACCAAGCACCTAATTCACCCTAAATTCTCTGTAAATTCCTTTTCAATAAATGCAAGCCTATCAACAACACATTAACTGCCTATCTTTTAATCAGCAACCACATATCAGTCTTCCTACCATTAATTTGACTTCATCCTTTAAACACCTGAGCTAATGCCCATGACTTTGTCAAATCCTGCATATCCACCACCTGCGCAAATATGCTAATAACAGCCAAATCTACCTTAACTGACTGAACCACCCTTCCCTTCATCCAAGCTTTTGCTAAGTATTTCAATAATGACTTCAACAACCAAACTGTCTCCTTCTCAGGCAACTGCAATACAAACTCACCAAATGCAGATAATGCCCTACCATGACCCTTCCTTGTCGAATCCACCCATGATTGCTGAATCATCCATTCCGTCACTTCAGCCCAACTCACCACACATCCTCTGGCAATGTGACTGGTTCACCTTGTGCCTACAGGGCCAACTGCTGAAACCTGTGAAACTGAAAGCAAGAAAGGCTGTCAGCATTCCCATTTGTAGTACTCAACAAAGGTACACCTGAAAAAGAAACATTTATCAAATAAATCTGCAAAACCACTTTTCATAAAACTAACAAAAGCAACCTAGATTTGGACATTTTTTATGTTAACTGCCAGATTCTCAGTGTTAAAAACAACCTTCTGGTCACATAATCAGTCTAGCCAAAACAACAAAGCCACCAAAATAGCCATCAGTTACAAAAATGCCACATCCTTCTTCCACATATCCTCCCAATCATCCAGCCAACAAACTGCAAACCATGCCCCACTAAAATACACCCCCTCCCCTCCCCCCTTGGCATCTGTAAAAACCTGCAACTCATCCTGATTGGCCCATTATTTCTGCCAAAATGAAATGTCATTGAAATAGTTTAAAAAGGACAACCACAGTTCCAAATCTGCTTGCACCAGCTTGCTAACCTTCAAACAATGATGCTTGCACTCCCCCTTTTAACAAAAATGCCACTGACCTACAAAATGTTTGACCGGGTCTAATTGCCCAACAAGTAAAGTTTAAGAGATTCAAAAGTTCCATGTCATCCCTAATCCACACTTTTTCTTTAGCCATTATCCACGCGAGCTTCCCTTTTAATCACTTTATCCTCTAAAATGGAAGACAAAACAAGCCCAGCATCACATACACTGTTAAACCCAAAAAGCGTTAAGCCTTAGCAGGGCCTTCTAATTTCTGCTTTGCTAACAGAGTTCCCAACTTTTTACACAAGACAAAGAATGCCAGCATACCTTCTGCAGACCCTTCAGAACTTTCCCCCACCCTTTGCTGCCAAACCCAGTGAAGCACATAGCTAAATTTCTCAAATGTGGCACAAGCCACCCAACAACCCATGGGCATGGCCTTGTCAAAATAAAACTTTTCATCTACAACCATACCCAGTAACATCCACACCTCTTTATGCACCAGCAACAAATGGAATGCACACTCAATATCAACCTTTACTAACCAAGGACCCTTAAATCTTTTAATCAGTGCCACTAAATTATCCAAGGATGCATACCTAACATTTGCATTTTCCCTGAAAATAAAATCATTCACCAATTCCCTTTGTGGAAAAGAAATGGTGACTCAACCAAAATCTATCCAGAGCCTTCTTAGGAACCAATTCCAATGGTGACATTTTAAAGGTGACAAAAGGAGAATACTTGAAAGGGCCCAGCAACCTACCCGTGCACAATTCTTTCTCAACCAAACCCTGCAATACAACCTCATTCCCCTGCACTGAACCCTAATTTTTACAAACCAAACCATCCCCGCCAACCCCTGATTTTGATAGAAAATCCCACAGAAAATCTCAAAATCAACTCAGCCACAATCTCCAAATCTGGAAAATGCATCAACATCTGGTGAAATACTTCTACCTTAATGAGTGAATCTCCTCTCTGTCCCTGAAAAATACCCCACCCTCTACACTCTTGCAGCAGGGTGGGAAAGGACAAAATATTGATTAGCATAGAACCCTCATGTATTGGATTCCCCTCCCAATGGCCATACTGCAATGCCAGATGCACAACCGTACAAATCAAACATGTATGCACAAAACTACACCCAAAACATGTACACGGACCCACATTAAATGCCCAGCACACCCCGCCAACTCTCCCCAGCTTACTCAACTGGGAAAACCCACCAAAGCTATACATCACTGTGGCTAGACAAATGTCATGGTGCTTCACTTCCCATCTCCGTGACTGATCCATGGCTTTCCATTTGCAGAACTGTTGATCATACTACATCCATGCATTCCTGGTATGTAGTTGGTGATCCTCAGGAATCATAAGAAAATAAATTAAAAGCATTAAAGTCTGTTAACTATCCTTCTCTAAGTAAATCACCATATAATATATGAAACCAAGTGCCCAGTTCTCCCATGTCCTGGTTCTGAGCCTTCTAACCATTTTCTGACCCAGGGCCTCCAGCACTGTCAATAGAGCATTGTAATTTGAGATCTCAGCTTCCACCCATGCTGTACTCATCCCGCATCAATTAATTCAAATAAGAAAACATACTCATCTTTCCATATTTTCTTTTTGACAGACATATGAATGTATGGGGTGAGAGAAAGCCCTCCCTCCATATTAAACAATGCTTTAATAGCTAACCAATCTCTTGTTCAAATCTGAAATTCAGAGCCTGCGTCCTGCCGCAATGACTCAGCCTGTTCCAAACTCAATCCTGCACTCCCCAGTAATGAAACTTTCCTATCACTCCTACTCAGCACCCCTCTCTCTGTGTGCTTTCTTCAATATTTCCAAAGGAGTACCAATCATCCCCTCCACCCCTCATGTCAAGGTTCCGAATTATGTCCCCTACATCTACCCCCACCAAATCCCACTCCCTGAAACCAGCAATTCTGTGTTGCATATACCTGATCTAACATCAATACCTGTAACTGCCTCTCCCCTAACTGGATCATTCATGATAGGAATGACTGCTGACTTCCTGCTTCACTTCCCACTGGCAACAGGGGTCTTCCTTGCTGACTGTTTCCTCTTAGCTGTACTAGCTCCATCCAAAGTAGAGGACTCTGCTACTGGCACTTCCTGAAAAGGTCTTCTGCTTGAGCCATGATAGCCACCCATCTATCCTTCAGGCAAGACCCCACGATCTGCAAAAGAAAGAATAACATAACTAGGAAGAAGAGAGAGACAGAAAAAAAAAGTGACTAACTCCTGTTTATACCACAGAAGGTGTACTTAGCGGCCTTAGCTGCATACTTATTTTACTAAGTCAATTGCTTCACAAAGCCAAGTCATCAAAGGCTGGATGCATTCTACTACACATTTCCCTTGCTTAGCTGACTTCCTGTCCATTACCACCAATTTCTCATTAAAAGGCCTCCTCTTCCACTCATTGAACGCATACAGCCAAACAGCTTGTCTTCAATTTTTTTTTTTTTGCTTAGGGGGCCCACGCTCCAAATGACTCCCCTATACCCTCCTCCTTTATACTTCAACCCCTCCCCTCCCCATAACTGCTTTCTTTGGGCCCAAGGTAGTGCCTAAGTAACATGACAGGCACCCACTTGCCTCCACCCTCTCTTTACCCCTCTACCCCTCTACTGTGTGGCTCAACATACACCTCAACCTCTTAGTGCATGGATCTGACCCAGTTTTAACTAATGGGATGGCTCAACTAGGGACAATTTTTTACCTTTTGCTCTAAAAAAATCCTCACCCTGTGGAAGCAACACCCTTCCACAATGACACAACTCTATGCCATTTTTTAGTAACCTCCTCCTTGGAGCTGTCCCATCCCAGCCACAACAGCGACACAAATTTTTTATTTGAGAAACTGACCATAATTGTGAGGCAAGATCTGGACATACAGAGTAAATCCCCTGCTATTCTTCTGGATAACTGAGTGGCATATCCATTCCTCGCTCCTTCCCCCTAATGGTTAAAGCTGCTATTGTGCATGAGCAGCACGAGGCCATTACTCATGGGTGCTTCCCAGCCTGCAAACAGCCCCAGACTGCTGCTCCAAACACATGGTCTCTCTGTGTCACACAACCACAAACCTCCCACCAGACTCTGCAATACTGTGAACTAATTCATAGGAGAAAACAGAAAAACAATCCAGTGACGAGTGACCTGGAAAACCGATACTATTCTAACCTGAGTCACCAATGGAAAATACAAAAGAATGAACACTTACACTGACTCCTGCTCAACGGCCCCCATTACAAACCACAAACTGCTGCATAACAGAAACCAAAACCAAAGTCTCTAACTTTCCACTAGACAGCCAAGCTCACATCTATGAATATTAAGATATTAAAAGCTAACGAGCACCCCAAAATGTCCCAAACACAAAGCAGACCCCTGACCATACTCTACAACAAAATGCTTAAACACCTCAACACTCTTTCATCCACTTAACCCTTAAAGCTCCTCAGCCACCCATATCTCCCCACCCCCCAACCCCCAATCCCACAGGCATCTCTGGACTAATTAGTTTGTGTCCAAACTACATTTCTCCACTACTGTGAAGGATACTACAAAATGAAGATCCCAGACCAAATCAAAATACAAACAGTTGACTTTTGGTTAAAACAAGCAAAATATCACACTGTGCACTTGTTGAAATGGGATGATATGAAACAGAGGCTAATTCGATCTTTAAGTGTCTAATGGGAGTGTCTTATTAGTTTGAGCTATCAGTGTCCTGTGCAAATAGCACAGGAAGGGGTTGCAAACTCTAATTTGCAGTAGGGGCATGCAGCTAAAAAGCCATCAAATTTAAAAGCACAAGAACTGGGCAAGTGGGTGGGGAAAAATACAAAAATTGATGTAGTCAAAAAACAGTATTCAACTAAAAGAGCTCTTCTAGCTGAAGAGGAATAGGTTCATAGGTTCATAGGATGATACTAATGATACTAGGCTATTGGCCCGGAGGCCTTTATAAGCCTAGCCAAGAATTTCACCCATGTTCCCTCAAAGTCAGCACCTCTTTCACTTATCCAGCAGGGACACAAGTGGGATCCCAGGGGTGTATTTTCTGTTTCCCATCCAGTCATCCAGGTTCCTCTTAAACAGGGCTAGAGAGATACTCTGCTTGACATGGAGATGGAGTCTATTCCACAGATGGGATGAGTCTTTGGGACACAAATCTATCCTGCCAACAAGTTATATTAATGTCACAGATCAGGTTAAGGCCTTGCACGCCATTTGCACGAGTGGAGTTTGTCTTACTGATATGCAGCAACTCCATCAAGGCTGGGTCTGAAATGACCTTGTATGCCAGACACAGGTCACCTCTGAGCAGTCTGTATGAGACTGAATGTAGGTGAGTACCTTGTATAACAAAACTGTTTCTTAGCTCCTCCCACTATTTAGCTATATTTAATTCCTATTCAATCAATGAATGCAAGAAGAATATAGCAAAACCACTTTTAAGACTTCAAAGAAAAAAATTGAAGTAAAACAAAATTTAAAATACAAAGTACTAATCTATGAACCTATAATCTATGAACCTATGAACAAGCTCTAAAACAATAACACCAAAATCAAAATCTAATGGAAATATACTAACCTTAAATGTAGAAAATCCAAGCATCATTTCAGCCAAACAATACTTTTAAACTCAGTGCTCTTGTTAATGTTAAATCTGTAATTGCCTATTTGACCAGTTTTGTGGCTGAAATGATTTGAAGACCACCTTCCCATTCAATATTGATAATAAAATAAAATATATAAGCAACCTTCAGAACAAACAACCCATTTTCTCTCTCTCTCTCAATATACAAAGTGGCATGAATGTCATTGTCAAATTTATCACGGTTTATTCATCATGGTTAACTTTCCCTGTAGCACATACATTTGATGAAACTGTTTTTTGCTTTTTGAGGTACCACAGGCAACACATCTCTAATTGATGTGTTCTTGCCATTTCAGAAAAGATTCAAGAAGCTAAGGAGTGCTGACTATAAAGAATGTCATTGGTTCTGAAATGTGATACATTAAGTTGCTCTACCACCTTTCCCACCTGCCATGCAGTCAATCAAACATGCTATATAAATCTTAAACTTCATTTATGACAACATTGCTTCATATCATCCAATGTTCTTTCCAAGTCCTGATTGTTTTGTAATGATTTAAATAATACGGTCTGTGCTTTACTTATATTATTGTGGCACTCTTGTAAACCTTGCTCATGCAATTGAATAATGACATATGTCTGATCAATGAAATAAGAAACTCCTGACCTTCCCTGCACTGCTGTCTAGAACTGTATATGCTAACTGGCAAAAAAGTCAGCATGTGTGAGTGAAAATCAGCTGGTCACACATATCAGCTTTTCAAATGTGGGTGAGCTTGCAGTAGAGTGGGGATTGAGGAGTTTGCCTTTTCCCCGCTAAGTGTTGGTGGCCCGAATGCCGGTAATTGAGAGAATATAAGTGCCTGGATGTTGTCAGACTGACTGCAAAGCATCTGCTGCTAACTGAGCCATCAGCTATGTCATAGACCTCTGTATTCTTCTTCTTCTTTTGGCTTTTCCCAGTCAGGGGTTGCCACATCGGCTCACCTGCCCGCTCATGATTAGAAGTAGAGTTTTACGGTGTTGAGTTGCCAGCCCAGTGCCCAACCTACCACAGAAGGCACACACATGCACACACTCATACCTAGGGCCAATTTAGAGTATCCAATCCACCTACAGTATGTCTTTGGGATGTGGGAGGAAACCAGAGCACCTGGAGGAAACCCACGCGACCACAGGAAGGACATGCAGAATCGACGTAGAAGGCACCCCAGCCGAGGATCAACCCTGAGACCTTCTTGCTGTGAGGTGACAATGCTAACCGCTGCACCACTGTGGCTGCCCAACATTGCTAAGCAGTTAAATACATAAATACACTGACAGTTATCCGTAGTGTGATCTCTCTGCAGAAATATTGAATCACTGACAACATTTTACATGTACAAAATATTCAGACTGCCATGTGCTTTACATTATATAATGTGTTATTATAAAACAATGCACTTTGGTAATAATCCACTGACAAATATTGGTTGTTTGTCACTTTAAATGCTGGAAGGAAAGGTTTCTTAATGACCAAGGTTTCTTAAAGATCATGTGACCACCATTTTGGAGAGTTATTTAAACTACTGACTGTTAGGAGGTTTATTCTGAAGAAGTCCTGTGGATATACCGGATGAAAACATTTATTTTAATGTTTTTTATTTTAAAAAAGTTGGATTCAAAGTTTTAAACACTGTTTGGATTTATTTTAAGGAGCACTAGAAAGTTGTGGTTGGCCATCAAGCTGCTGACTAGTCATCTTTTGTTCTTGCAATGGTGAGTATGGTTAGTATAATTGTGAGAGTAGACTAGAGAAACAGCATATTATACTTAAGTTAGGGGAAGATAATAGTTAGTTAGGTGGAGGTTATATGCTATTTTTGTTACAGTGGACTGGGAGAAGTGAGTTAGGTGGGTCAGTGATATGAGTTTGCAAGATGAGGAGTTAGGCCAGTTGGATGCCTCAGTGAATTAGGTTGGTTGTTTTGTTGTAGGGGTGGGGACAGAATGGTACCAGCCTGAAAGTTATATGGGAACAGGCATTTCAAGTAAAGTTCATAATTTCATGCCTGCTGCCATCAAACCATCTGCATTTTGCTTCCGACAGGAGTTGTGATAAAAAGGGTTTCTGGACTAGCTTATAATCACCTGATAAAAGCTTGAACTGGCAGGTGGCTGTCACAGTTCCCTGAGTCACATACAAGCAAGACTGCAGTGCTCATATACTGTTTAGCTAGTTATCCAATCTCAGCTTCTCAATGCAAAAAGCAAAACTGACTTTAAACTACCTGCTATTTTTTTTTTTTCCTAAGACACAGTAATCTCAGAGTGCAAATAAAATAATGAGGTGTGAAGGGGCAAAGTCCCCACAAGGGCAATCAGAAGGTGGCCTGCCTTCCTGCAAAAAATGATTTTGTTCATTACATAGTGTGACAAATAAGAGTGCATTTGGTGCAGGAATGTGTGTACTTGAACTCTTCATGTGTGGACTGTTGTTGCTGACTTACTGTGATATGTTGGTTGCACAGTGGAGACACATAACTTCTTGGTCCTGTTTACCTACCCAGTTAGGAAATAAATACCACACAGTGATGCCTTACCACAGTGTCTCATTTTTACCTCAACTTTCCTCTGATCTTTATATGAGTACTTATACCTAATCTCTCATAGACCTCTGTGAAGGGAAAAAAATGTTCAAAAAGTATTTTATTTAGACGGCTTCTTTCCATTTCTCTGATTTTGATTTCAGGAATTATCTTGATAAAGCTGAATTAAGTATTTTAGCTTCAGAAATGCATGATGTACAATTGCTGTTCCAACACTTTATACACATGACAATTATTTAAAAGTAAGTCTGGAAATAGATATGGCATTAACAATCAAAAGGCACACCAGTATAAAGGTTATCATTGCCATGCATCATAGAAGTACATCTGGTAGGTACTCCTGTACTTATGAAGTAGACTTGGTAGGTATTCATGTACTCAGGAAGTACATCTGGTAATTATTCATGTATTCCTGAAGTGCATGAAGTACATTTAGCAAGTATTCATGTACTTAAAAAACAGACCTGATAGGTTTTAATGTACTCAGGAAGTGCATCTGGTAGGTACTCCTGTACGGGTCCCTATTAAATGATCAAAAAGACTGTTCAACGAACAGCATTTTTGGTGCTCTTACATCGAACATGTCATTCACCAAACTGTTCTAGTGAGATCATGATACAGGGAGGATCGGAAAATGTGCGCCCTTAATCTACTGCAGTGCGATCTCTGAGTTGGTATATATAATTAGCAGGGGGTGTGGGGGGAGCAGCCCCCCACAAGAGCAGAAATCGATGAACAATGTTTTCAATGAAATGCCGTTCATTCACGGGAGCTTTTGATAATTTAATATAGACCCCTCCTGTACTTATGAAGTAGAGCTGGCAGGTATCCATGTACTCATGAAGTACACCTGGTAAGTTTTCATGTACTTATGAAACATAGCTGGTAAGTATCCATGGACTCATGCTGTTGAATAACAGTGCCTTAGCATCACGTAATACACAAGCTTGCTGACACTTACATTTTTCATGCAACCAGGGGACCATGCTGCAATGAGAGACTTCATTCATACTGTATCTGGTACATAATGCTTCTGTGTTTCATTATGAAGTTTGATTATGAGGTTGTGCTGCTCCTTGGTGATGGTGTTGGTCCTGGGGTTCTGATTAAATCTTTCTTTAACTTGATTTGTTTAAAAAAGATAAGCATTGCCAATGAAATTATGTAAATTAAACACTCAACTATCGGCGACATTTTCCTCTTTGACCCTGCAAAATAAATATACATTAGATTCCAAATTTCAGAGATCCCTTTAACTATTATTTGATTTCAACAATAATTCAGGAATTCCTTCAATTTCAAGGACATTTATTCTGAACTCCTGACCCAACTGAGACTTGCCAGTAGAATGTCCTACCTGATGAATGTATTTGCCTTTAGCATCTTTAACAAACTTACTTTTTTAATATCTCTGTCTTTCAGATCCATACATTTTTTGTCTGTAAAAAGTATAGCACATCCATTCACTTTATCACAGCAGTATGTCATCTGAATACTTTACATTCCCTGTGAGTGATTTGGTTTTGTTAAACAGCTGCAACAAACAACACAGCACTGGCTTTTACTGTAGATAAATAATTAAGAGTAAATCATTCTGTGATCATATTACTCCTTCTCCTCTGCATGATTAATCAAACACTGATTAATTGTTGTTACAGCTGCCAGTCATTGTAACTTTGCTAAACCTGCTTCACTAGTGTGTCTGATTTGGAGGTGATATATTTTGATAGCTGTGATTCATGGACTATAATTGCTACTTTTCTTCTTAATCTATTAGCTATACTTTATAATTACAATTATGGTTTGTTCATCACTTGATCTGATCCTGGGTCAGTACTTTTGGTCCACCCTGTCCATCAATTAAACGCAGTCACATCTCTTATCTGTCCTCCCACCTCCATCATTGCCTTATAATTTTTACACCTATCCCTCTATTCCTCATACCTTAACACCTTTTCTTACTTGTCTCATAGCACACCAGTATTTATTTGTAGCAATAGTCTATTTTTTCTAATAGATTTACTTCAGCAATTTTTGCAGCCCACATATCATTTTAGGACTGTATTCATTTCCTTGTCTATAGTGAGTCCATCTACCATCTTGCCCAGCCATCCATCCTTCCATACATTTATCTGTCCATCCATCCATACAATCAGCCACACTTTCATATGTCTGTCCACTTTGTACAACCTCTATATTAGGTTCAGGGTTGAAAAGAGCTTGGCCCATCCAAGCAAGCAAAAGGAAAAAAGGTAAAAACCCATGGAAGATGGTCTCTTATTCAGTCAAAGAGGGAACACTCCCAAATACTAACATTGAAATGTGTACATGTGACCAAATTACCATCACCAGTCTACATGTCAGCAAATCTTTAGAGTGGGGGGGACCAGATTGAATTGCAAAAACCTATGCAAATGCAGGGAACCATGTAAACTATGCAGAGACAGAGTCCCACTCATGAATCAAGTTGGATTATCAAATGCTGTCTTTGTTTTATACATTTTGTCAAGTCTGGCAGTCTAAACTATACAGATTTTCAAATTTAGTTTTGTTTCATTTATTTGATAACTGGGTAATTGTAATGGTTTAGATATACTTTTTAACCAGTGTCAGAGCAAAAGGCACAAGCAGTTCAAATGTAAAACAACGTGTAAAAAATAGGGATATTTACAACAATGTCAAAAGATACTGTATTACAAAACTTACTAGGCAGATTCATTACACTGAATTATGATACTGTAAATGGCCCAGGTAAACCAAATGTATACAGGTCTGTGAAATGTGTCATGGAGATGGTAAAGCAGTGGTACACATTGTATTAATATTTAATTCAGTGGTGGTAAACTATCTAATTTAACAAGTTCTCGTATAAAAAAAGAGCTGCAGTTTTATATATATATATATATATATATATATATATATATATATATATATATATATACACACACACACACACACACACACACACACACATATATATATATATATATATATATATATATATATATCGAGAGAGAGAGAGAATATCTTTGATTGTTTGTCTCACTTCCTAGGTCAGAGTGGTGTACATAATTTACAAATGTACCTGTTCTGCTCAAATGATCCAGCTAGAAAGAATTAGTACCTAATATAGTAGGAGAAAAAGCAGAGACTGGAGAAAGATCTATAAATTATACTGCAGTTGTTTATCTACAGCAATGGTCATAATGACCAAATACATGCAACTTAATTAAAGAATTAATTCAATTTGTTATTACAGTAAATGTACTTAATGTATTTATAAATACACATATGCATGCATGTATGCATGAATACATGTTTTGATTTACCATGTTGCCCATTGAGTTGTGTCTCCTTTTCAGCAGAGGGCCTGGGTTGAAAATTTCCATAAGAAAAAACATAAATTTTAGCACAAGTCATTATGGAACTGGAGATAAAGACATGTTTTCTGGAGTACCTACACACTTAACTTAGAATACAACATACAGTATGCAATATATAATACTTGTACATCACAGTACAAAAATAAATTGAGTTTTTTTTTAGAATGACAAACATCTACATAGCACTAAAGCATATTTCATATCCTCGTAATGAAATAAATGTGAAATGGTCATGAAAATGGAGTACAGAACTCACTAAGATGGACATGCAGATTTAGAACTGTAATCTAGGCTCCTCCAAATGTTGATGAAATTCTAGTGGAAAAACTGTTTTATACAACATAAACACAACCATAATAGTGTCATTGATAGAAAATGTCAACTCACTGTAATGAAAAAGAACAGCGCTACATGGGTAAATATATACACTATAGAAGTTTTCCTATTCTGGTAAGAGTTCTAACTAGGAAGGAATAATTAAATACCATTAGAAAATTACTAAAATGTTCATTTTGGTTGACTGGTATAGTTCATCTAAGATAATTTCTCCCATTAAGAAAGTATGTGGAGAAGGAAAACAAACAATGGCCCTTGTCAGAGTTGCATTGCTTTCCTAGAGTGATTTGGATAATGAATCAGTTAGGTCTGGAGCCAGAGAAATGTGTTATCTTTATCTATAAGAGATGACTAAATATACTTCATTTTATTGCTCATTGCCACTGCCTTAGTGGTGGATTTTTCATAATAACTGTCTGTTGGAACAACTTCAGAAAATAGGTAGTTACTCAGCCCTCATTAGGCCTTTCATTGAGTATGATGCCTGCTTTGGCATGTATTTGTCCAGACACATGCAACAACTGGAATGCCCATAGAAATACCTTTCTAAAAAGATACAAGGCCTAAACAATATGTCCTACTGGGACTGACTCAAAGCCCTGTCACTATACTCGGTATCCTACAAACTGCTAATAGGTGACCTGTGTCTAGCATACAAAGTATCCTTCGACCAATTACTGATAAATTTACTGCACACCAGGAAATGAAATTACATCAGAAATGCAGTCAAGAGATCTGAACCGTACCTCTCAACTGTACAGATTTTCACAGAATGTCCAGATTTTGGCCTCATATTTTTGGTCCATTTTTCATAAAATTGTGGTTTTCTGGCAAATTAGTGGCAAATGATTAAAGACTGAAGTTAGAAAATAATGGCAGACATTTGATTTTCAGACTTCATAGCCTTCAGAAAATTCATGCTAACGCAAAACCCATTATTCTATCAACTTTCTAAGTTTGTAAAAGCAATAATCAAAAATTGTCCCTATTTTTGGGCCCTTGTCCCACTTTTTCTTATGCGTTGTCCAGATTTTTTGCTCTAAGAGATTGAGAAGTATGATCTGAACCTCCTCTGCAACATCAACAAAATGGCTTGGAGGGACAGCTATATTTCTCAGAGGATACCACTGCTGTGAAATAGACTCCCCATCCATGTAAAACAAAGCCCATCCTTGTTCATATTCAAGTGCAACTTGAATCTTTGGATGGAAAACAAATCATTTACCCTAGGAGTGCCTTCTCTACTAATAATGGACAGAGGCAGCTCTTAAATGATTTATACCATGTATGAGCATCCTCAAATTATCTGTGATATGATCCCAGTAATTCTCATTCAGGGTAATATATAATTATTGACCATGTCATGGGTAAGGCCAATATAACACCAAATGCGGTTGTTTAATTTGAGCATCAAAACGAAAATTGGATAGACTTAAAATGACCTGTAAGGGCAGCTAGCATAGTACTTACCTATGAACCTATGAAGCTATGAATAGCTAAAGAGTAAAGCGGGGAAAAGAGTGAGAGAGAGGAGGAGTGGCTGTCAGAGTAGTGGTAGATTGGAAATGCTAACAATGGTGGGGTAAGGGAAGTGATGGTGCTTGGTTTCAACTCATGAACTGAAAGTTGAATTGTCTGGTTTGAGTTTGCTTGAGCCAGAATGTTTAATGCTGTGTTTATGTTAGCACTATGTGTAAGTAAATGTCAGCTCTATGATAGTACTGTATTAGTCTTGTTCTGAGATCATGGCATCTTGGAGAAAGAGCAAGTACTTTTTTCATTAATGCTCTTTAATAGAGCTGCAGTGAACTCAGAGTAACAATAACAAAGTAATGTGGATGGAGGAGTAAGCTTCTCATGGGGTGAATTGTAGCATATTGCAGACCAAAACAACGTTGACAGGGCATGCGTTTGCACAGGACTGTTACTATTTTGAGCATTAGTGAGTCAATGTTTTATATAGTCTAAGTAATAATTTTATGTGGGTATGTATAAACAGATGAGTTTCAGAAGGCTGCAGATCGAGCTGACATGGTAAAGACATGGTGCTATACTGATAGCTGAAATCATGTCAAAGTAAGAATAGAGATATACATCAGAAGTAAAAATTGACCATGTTTAGAAAACCTCCATTTAATTGTCATTAATATGCATAGTGCTCTTTAAGTGTCATAATACCAGAGTTAAATGTCTGATTACATTTACGAAACCAGGCTGACGTTATGAAATATTTATTGCATAAATTAATGTTCTGTAATAGGAAGCTTAGTTTAAATTTTATCCATTAATGTATGGAAGCATTAGTCCCCTGTCTAGTTAGAGGAGCAGGGGTTGACCGAGTCCGTGTGCTTGGATATGGCATTTGATGTCATATCCATTTTATTGATAAGGAATAAATCAGCATAGCCAAAACTGTAAAACAGATATTTTGAGAAAGGTCATCATCTTTGAATAGCTGAAGTTATACCCAACCTTTTCCAACATGGTCATGTAAAGAACACCCTTTGTTCCATTAATAGGTAACATAATATAATGAGAATGCATGCATATCTGGGATGCCAAAAATTAAGAGAACACCTGAATGTAGTGAAGTTATGTCAAATAATACATAGTTGCCACTGGTCCCCCCTAAGAAATGACAAGTAAAGTTAAGTCAAATGACACACTCTGCAGTCAGCCTCAGCAGTAAGACTCCTATATACACAACAAAGAGTTCTGAAGTGTTATAATAGTTCTGGTAGCCTGAGAAAGAGGCAGTTAGAATTCAGTCCTTCAATATATTCACAGTAATGAACTCCAAGGGTGACCCCCATTTGCATTGCACAGTTCAGAGTGGAACAAGGTTAGCATCTCACTCTGAGCAAACCATAAACCATGCATTAGAGTCAGTAAGACATAGGCTTGTTTGACACAAGGGGATGCGTTGGCAGAAGCTTCCACTTAGCATCTGATCCACATAAATGCTACCATGTCCCTGCAATCCAATTTACTGACTTTAATTTCAGGCGAATCCCAAGTAGCTGAAAGGTTGACAAGGGCTCAGACCAACTTCCAGATTCCAAGTATAATCAAAATCCACATCATGGGATTTTAACTGTAGGAACTTGGTTAGATATGGCTAATGTTATACTATATATATTTACTTGTTTAGTTGTTTGCTTGATTGTTTCGTTCATTATTTATTTATTTATTTATTTATTTATTTGTTTATTTATTAACCTTTGTTAAGCAGGATAATTTTCAGCCAAAGCCCAGGCCTGAAAGAGCAATATGTGGATATATGTCCCAGTAAGTGTATAGCTTGATCAGCATATTATAATGTATAAAAAATTTTGTTTCTCTCACACCATGCAGCTATCTAATCATTATTTGAATCTCATTTAAATTTGCCCTGCCTAATGACTATTCATTTCCTAAACTAGGAGTGATTCAAATTAGAACTGTGTGGACTGTTATCATACTGCAGAAATTAGGAGCTTCGCATGTGCACAAACTAATTCTCACAAAGATATTTTCTAAAATTTCTCAGCCAGTGTGAAAGAACTGATGTAATCTGGGAATAAAAATGAGCTGAGCATGCTTAGAATATACATCGGCATAGATGTGTGGGGCATTGGAGGAAAGGATATAACTGATGTATTGTCTGGCATGTGAAAACTGAACTCAGAGCTGCAGTTTCATTTTTGAAGGCCTTTTTCTCAGTATCACAGTTCACACAGGTAGTCAGGATACATTATAGAAATACAATTGATAAGAAGAATAGTACAAATGTACCTAGTCAAGATCAAAATCACACACACACACATATATATATATATATATATATATATATATATATATATATATCATTTCACTTCGAAACCTCGACGCTCCTATTATCGAGTCTGAAAATTTTGAGATGAAAATACTGAAGCAACGGAATCCCGAATGGTGAATGTCACACATGGTAAGTAAACTTTTGGCCAGCTTACACCAAAATTCACACCAAGGTAAATAAAACTCACCTAGACATATACACACTCATTATGAATCTAGAACAGGACCCTGTATCACAGATAAGTGCAAATGGCAAATGATATTACATTGTATACAGAGAATGGGACCAATACTCAAATTTTGTTCTCATCCTAGCATCCTTTGCTATACACAATTAACTTACATGACATTTTTCTCCAGGTAGGTTGAAATATCATAATAAAAGGAAATATTTTGTTGGTAATATGGTGCCATTCAAGCGTACTATTTACATATGATATGGGAACATGCAGAAATATAATTATTAAGGGATTGGACTACAGATAAAATTAAATGGACCATGAGACTTATTTTCCCCATGCAAGAGACACTGATTTCTATCTTTTAAACATCACATCCACATAGCTTAACTATAACCATCTTTCATTGTATTTTATATATATATTTATTTATTTTAGTTTGATAACTAAATAAGTGGACTGGTCAGCTGACTCTTTTCAGCCATGATCCACCACAGTGCAAGACACAAGCAAAAAAACAATCGTACATAAATGAAGAATAGACAACGTTGTACAAAGTTGTACATAATACAGTGACAAAGCAATGACAATACATGTTTATTTGTAATTATAAATGCAAATTAAAGTATCACAGTATATACAGTTGATAGTCATTCAGCCAGTTATCATTTGTTAAAAGTATATCTTTACAAGAAAGATGTGACTACAACAGGAGCTGCAAGGATTAGCTGTTGTCATAGAAGCAAGAATATTTGGTGTTCTTAAACAGATGTTCCTTTAGTTTATTATTAAATCATTAAAGCATTACTCCTCCCTTCTGTCACCTCTGCCCCTTAGAGAGTAGAATTTGTAGATTCTACATGAACGCAAAGAAATTTAGTGGCAAATCAGATTAAATAAGTGTAACCCCCTGACTCAAGGAGACTATTTCCACTGAAAGTCACCTCCACCTCAGACCACTGCAATATATAGATAACTACTAGACATTCACCTAGAACTAGCAAGGGCCTTTTCATACAAACACATCCAGGCAGGATGTACACGGACCACTTCATCAAAACATACACAAATTAATAGGTGAAATCCCATTTGTGACTGCCCTTGGACTATGCAGTGATGTAGTATGGGTAAACAAAATACTTACAAACTGATAAGGTCTCCATAGGTCGAACCACTAATAGTAAATAGCAGAATGCAGATGCATCCTTGGTATTGCTAAATCCCACCCATAATTTAACTCAAGCAAATTAGACCCATCTGCCACATGATAAATACAGTGGAAGCTAACTTCCACTTAGGCAAGAAATAGTTAGAGATGGAGTCAATGGCCACATGGTTTGGACATCTAGATAGAAATAGTTCCCTTTTGCTATTGAGCACCTGTAAGAGAACTTCTGCTTTCAAGTAATACATGCACTTTTATTTATAGTTGATAAACGCACCAAGCTAAATGTAAATCTCTATGTAATTTATTGGATAACAAACTGACTCTCTAACAGAACCCAGGAAGTTAGGGTGGGTGGCTCTATCTCCCCCAAAATACCTGTTACTAGTGGTATAACCCTGGGTTAGTCCTTGGGCAACTCATCTTTAACATTTACTTCTCAGAGGTCAAAGATAATATTAAGGGTTTATGGCTGACCAAGTTTGCAGATGACTGTGAATATGGTGCCATCATAATCTCTCTAGAAGAGAGTACTGTCCTTCAAGAAGGCCTTAGCCAAACATGTTGCTGGTGCCAAAACCATGGTCTAAAATTAAATGTCAAAACATGTATAATAGTATCCTTTAGCAAGCATGATATCCCCTGTAATTATTACATTGTCAATGCACCCCTCAAAAATTATCCAGTAGTTAAGAGACCTGGGAACTTATATAAAAATGTAGTAGGAATTGAGCAATGTATGTAATATTGGATTGAGTAATCATTAAAAAGAAAGAAAGCATATATGTTATGCATAGTGTATTAATATGACAAATGTTAAAAACGGTCTGTTTTCTTTTATTCTCTTTTAACCTCTACTATCAACAAAACCTTTCTTTTTCACTATGCTTTTCTGGGACTAGAAAGCAGTCATCTGTTAATACAAGTACCCTTAATCACTGACCCTTCAGTTTCCACCTATATAAGCAGTCAGAGGTTCTTAATAACTAGTAGAAATAAAGCTAGTAACAAACAACACCTTTGTTTAAAGACATTGTATGATGAGAAAGAGGAAATCTGCATATGCCTCATTGTACTTGGAAATGGGAGAAGTCAGAGCACCCGAACTCTAATAAATGTAGTAGAGATGCATTAAGAGTCACGTATCTCCTGTACCTAATCTTTGGGTAAGGAGCCATTTTTTTTGAAAGTCAAATAAAATGACAGCAGCAGGGTAAAAAATGTTTCTGCATTCTGCATTTGCAAATGTAAGATAGAGTGTGAGTGTGATCCACAGTTGATCTGACTTTGAGAAAATCTTCCTGTGCTGGGTTGGTAACTTGTAAAAGATTTTGTTCATATAATTTGTTAAGACTCTAACATAAAGGTTTGCCTCAGCATTAATTAGTGATATGAGGCAGCAGTTATCCACTCTTATAATTCCCTGGTTCCCTTAGTAACATTTAAATGAGTCCTATGTTTTTCTTCTTTTCTTTCAGCTTTTCCCAGTTAGGGGTCACCACAGCGGATCTCCGGTCCGCTAATGATTGGCAGTAGATTTTTATGGTGCAGAGGTGCCAGCTGGACGCCCAACCTTCAACGAAGGCATGCCCATTCATGCATGTCTTTCGAATGCCACTCGACCATGGGGAGGACATGCAGACTCCACACAGAAGGTGCTCCAGTTGAGAATCGAACAGGAGAACCTCTTTGATGTGAATCGACAACGCTACCACTGCACCACCGCAGTATGGAAATGAGTCCTACTAACAGTATTTATTTATGCATTAACATTTATTTACTGTGAATGTTTGACTGAGCAGTGCCCTTTTTCAGAGGAGGCTGGGGGACTCTATTATACAGAAATTATGGACATAATTTGCATTGTTTCATTATTTACAGCCAGTTTCAGATCAACAGGTCTGTTATTCTGATATCCTTGACATCAGTTACTACAATTACAAATAGTTCTGATTAAAATAGCAGTTACATGGGTTGTATATGAATATATTTTTAAATACATGGAGATAAATGGAATGCAATAGCATCAGTATGCATAGATTGCCAGGTTTTATGCTAGAATATGTGTTACTATAAAGACTTGTTCAAAATCTAGGACATAGGAAGATAAGCTAAAGAGTTAAGAGTAGCCCAAAGAAATGAAAGAAAAAGGAGGAAGTAGAAGGAAGATAAAGGAGACGAGATGATACAGGAGCATAGTCTTGTGATAACAGTGCATTAAATTTTGTGCAGAAAAGAGTTATGGCACAAATTCATGCAGCTATATTAGTAGCAGTTTAACAGGGGTGGTGCAGGTGCACAGCCATTTACCTATTGAATGTTGCTTCAGTGGGCATTTAAAATTGTTCATGTTGCAGACTGTTCTAACATGGAGTGGAATAGAATTACAGCTATTATCAATGCTGTGTGAATACAGAGAGTATCCTGCATTGTTGTTAGGCTTAGTTATGGAGGGTAGTGATTTGTCAGTGGCATGTACAGTTCTCTCTTAGTAGTGTAAGGTTGAACAATGGAGTCGAGACATGAATTTTTCAGGGCTATTCAGAAGATTAAAGGCTGTAATTAATTTTGAGTACAACAGAATTATTTCATTTTAGCCTGTTTAATTGTTTTAGAGAGAGGTGGTGATGGGGTCTAAATTGTTGGTTGGTTGTGAATTTGGCTACTTGAAGCACACTTCAAGAATGCCTCATGTATTCCGTGTAAAAACAATATGCAAAAACTGGCACTGAGAAATATTTTTTCCAAGATTTTATAAAATCTTGCACCTAGGCCATCAAAGCTGGGAGCTTTCCCTTGCAGGGTGGATAAGATGACAGTATTGATTTCCTCTTGAGTGAGTTTTGACTCATCTACAGCTGATCCTCTTACAGTATTTTGGACATTTTAGAAAGATCTTGCAGGAAACATTTGCCTTATTTTGTAATAAAGTACAGGAGTTAGTGTAATGATTCTACCATGTTTCTGTGCATTGTTATTTTCAAACGATGAGAAATGGCTTACTCCTGTGTATGAAGTAAATGGATTATTAGCAATATATGGGGTTTTACTGACACTCTTGAAGTGTGCTTCCATGATTTGTTCTTGTAGGTAGGACCATTGTAAATAACTCATCCTCATATTCTTTTTTTTTTTTTTTAATGTAAAGCCTTCAGCAGGATTTCATAGAATCTTAAGAGAAACATCAGTATTTTCTTGAATCTATGACAATAAAAAAGCATCAGGGTATTTTACTGTGCAGGTCACATGGCTTACTTATTGTTACATGCTTATAAGTAGGAGAATGTAAAGAGCTCAACCAGCTGACAGCAGAAGATTTGGCATAATGGTTAAAGTCTTTATCTCATAGATGCAAGGTACAGGGTTTGATTGTGATCTCTGACTATGACTGATCATATGAGCTGCATGGTACAATACACTGCTGCCCAATAAAGAATACGTTTAATTATTAATCTTTATTAAAGGTAAATGTCTTAATGAAGAGGAACTAGTTGCATAATTAGATTTCTATGTTTCACTACACACTTCAAAGCACTTTGACACCTTCCCCTCCATCCTTACTACAAAGGAGTTCCTCCTAAATCCTTTTATGTGAACACCTTTTGAAAATGCATGCAAGCAAACCCTTTTTAGGTGGCAAGTAAAGAGTTACTTTAGAATTCACATTTAATTATTATTATACTTACTATTACTCACTACAAAACTACTCAGATTCCAAGGCTAACATCTGTCTGGAATTGAACAGAGTCTGAATCATTGAATTATGCTACCATTATTTGTTATGCTTATGTTAGGAGGTCATTGTCACAGCTACTAAAGTGAAGATCTATAGTCAAAAAAATGAAAAAAGGAACCAGACCACAAATGAAGGCGTAAAAAAGCTTTATGTACTAGCGCTTTAGTCTAAAAAAGACTTCTTCAGATACAAAAAACACAGGTGCTACACATAACTTATATAATTCCTCATGGAACATCCAATTCAAATTTAAAGAAACACTGCAGCACCTGTGTTTTTGTATCTGAAGAAGTCTTTTTTAGACGAAAGCGCTAGTACATAAAGCTTTTTTACGCCTTCATTTGTAGTCTGGTTCCTTTTTTCATTTTTTTCAGTGTTTTTTTGTTTTATGAACTTTGAAGATCTATAGTCATTTGAAGTGAAAAGACTGAAAGAATTAATGTGCCACCATGATCTCCCCCCAGAGTGTGTGTGTGTGTGTGTGTGTGTGTGTGTGTGTATATATATATATATATATATATATATATATATATATATAAAATTATTTTACTTTAAAACAAATATTTATTGACTTGACAATGGATGGAAAAGATGGTATTTTAATTCATTGCTACAATCTTTTTCAGCAATAGAAGGCCTGTATCTACATTAGAATATTATACTTCTAAATGCAGTCAGGACACATGCATCTTTTGATTTGGTAAGTGAGTGTCTTTCACTGAAAAATATACGAATAATCACAAAAATATTATCATACAGAATATGTCAGAGAACATTGTCCACTAAACAACTGTGATCTTACAAAATTTAAATATTGACATTAGAAAATATTATATTAAAGTATTTACAAAGATTCAGATGCAATTGCACACATTGCTAAACATTATACACAAGCATGTTCTGTTGCTAGAAGGAACATTTTAGTCATACTGATTTTAGTTAGAAAAATAACAAATGAAGGGTGCCCTGCTTCTCCATACTAGGACAAAATCATATGCATGAACATTTGTAAGGTGTTATGAAAGATTCATGAATGTTCACATAAATATATTTCATAATTTGATTTATGTTACACATGTGCAATTTTTTGTTCCCTGACAGGATTAGGCTGAGCGATACTTTAGAACTGGTTAGCATTAACTTATGCTGACCGGAGTCAGAAATAAAACCTTATTATCCTGATCTGTTATATAGTCAAGCTCAATGTCCATGATTAAAATCAAGTGAGTAGCCTTTTCCAAGACAGACATGGATTTACTGATGCTGTATAATTATCAAGGCCTAAACAATGAGGTTTGAACAGGAAAAACTGTCTCTTCTTCTCAATCCAAAATGACTGTAAAAGCACTCTGACACATGAGCACTCCTCTGCAACTGTATTACATTAATGTGTATTCTGTATGTTAAATGCCTTATGCTACATGTTATGAAACAGGAGGCTTAACATATATAAATCATACACAAATAACAAAAGTGTAACTAAAGAGGAATCTCCCACATTTGCTATGATTTCACGATGTCGGTCATTGTTTTGTTTTGTGATGCTGTGAAACTGTAAAAGAACACTGTCAAGCCTCTGGATCTGTCAGAGAGGAGAAACAAAATACGTATTTATTACTTATTATGTATTTCTATTTGTTGACCAGGACAGTCCAATTGAGTTTATTAGAGGTCCTTTTTCCATTGAGTACCTGGAAAAGAAGCTCCACACATACAGCAATTTAACTAACTAACTAACTAACTAACTAACTAACTAACTAACTAACTACGTGAATAAATAATATTAAACAAAATAGAGAAATAGAGAAATGTAAACAATCACAGTGTACACAATAAACAAAATTCCATATTCAAAATATTTAGATATGCTGAGCAGACTTACAGTCTTGAAATATAATTCTCTGAATAACAAGATCAACTGTAATAGATAATTTTGGAGGCAACAGCAGTGGAAGGAAACGTGTAAGCATAAAAAAGATAAAGGATGTGCAAAATCAGTATTGAGGCTGAAAAATACAGGTATTAATAGTACTAAAAGAAGAGTAAGATTGTTTATTTATATTTATCATTGATTTATTTTTTGGATTGGATTTCTTTTCTTGTTTTACATTATACTTAGACAATCCTGTGTTGTTACCAAGTAACTTATGTTTAGAAATGCAATGTGTTTTGTGCCAGACTCATTTTTTTATGTGCATTGGTACAGAATTCCATCTGGAGATTATAAAGAAAGAGTATTGTGAGTATCCATGTCTGTTCTGTGATTGATCCACGACTGGCTGTCAGTATATCAGGATTTACCCACAGATGGTGTGGTTTGATCACAAGGGCGAAGACCAAGTGATCAAACAAAGCCATCTGTGAGTAAATCCTGATATACCTGCACCCAGGATTCGATTTTTATTTATTTATTTATTTATTTTATATTTGTTGACCGGGCCAGTCTAGCTGGATACATGTCCATTTTCAGTAGAGGCCTGGGGAGAAAAGCTCCAATCTGTGTAATATAACAGTAGTACACAATGATAGACACCATAGAACAGATCAAAACTAAAAAAACATAAAAAAAAATACATTAAAGTATAGGCTAACATAGAAACAACTTGACGTGTGTACACACAAAGAAACACACATTAGTATAGGCTAGTATTATACAAACAACATGCTAAGAATCATAGGTATACTGTATAGCAATAGCTTTTACTATTATACAATGACATTATTTAAGAAATAAGTTTTTTACCATTCTTAAATAATGTCTTTGCATAATAGTGGTGTAGTGTTCCTCCACATTTTTCCTTGTTACTGATGTACATAGTATGGGGAACTTAGTTCCCATGCTTCCACAGTACATCAGTGCAATGCAGGAGAAGCAAATGAGAACAGAGCATCACCATTTGCTTGTATTTTTTTTTAACTGCTGAGATTTTCCAAGTGACAGTATAGAAATACAGGAAAAATCAGGTACATTTCTGATTGTTACTTTTGCAGTATGTATCTGATATTTCAATGGTTCTTCAGCAGCTGGACATTTTTCTGTTGGTAAATGCTTGATTTACGATGTGTACACTAGTTGGGCTGTAAAATCAGCATTGCCATTTTTGAATAGCAATGAGCATTTATTGTATAGTGGTTATCAATTGATTTGGTTAAGTGACTAAGAGGCCTTACTGCAGTGTACATCTGTATGACATTTAATAGAGGTAGACATTTGATTTATTTGTGAGAGACGATATAGACAAATTTTAGCTAATGTTTAAGTATTGTATTGCATTCTGCAGCTCTACCTAGCCTATTCTTGTGTTGGCTGATAATAATAAAGAGAGTGAATGATCGTATGTGTGCTCTTACACTGACGTCGTTGGTGTGGAGAGGTCACATGACCATGTGCTTTGTAATAAAGGAGGAAACGAGGGTTGTTCCTCTCTTCCGTTTTTAACCAGATTGATTGCCTTCACGTGTGTTTATTTTCCTCTGTAAATGTATGTCTTTGATTTCCAACAGGTTATGGGCCCAGGAGGGAAGTAGGAAGCCAATGACACAGACTATGTTTCGACGGAGATGAGAAGAATTACGAGTTGTGGGATACGAAGTTTCTGGGGCACTTGCATTTGCTAGGGCTGAAGGATGCCATTTTGCGAAATGTGCAGCAGGACGCAGAAGACGACGAGAATGAGGAGGAAGGAGACTACTATGCTGAGAAAAATGAAGCGGCATATGCAGAACTAATGCAGTTCTTAGATGACAAAAGTTTGTCCCTTATCATGAGAGAGGCCGCAGATGATGGTATAGAAGCGCTTCAGATCCTGAGAGACCATTTTGCTGGGAAAGGGAAGCCAAGGTTAATTAGCCTGTACACCGAATTAACAAGCCTCCAGGAGGCCATCAGTGAAAGTGTCACAGACTATATTATTAGGGCTGAGATGGCCATTACGGCACTTAGAAATGCTGGGGAAAAGCTCAGTGATGGATTACTAATTGCGATGATCCTGAAAGGGTTGCCTGAAACTTTTAAACCGTTTGCAGTACACATCACACAAGATGATGAAATGTTGAGCTTTGGTGAGTTCAAAACAAGGTTGAGAAGCTATGAACATACCAAGAAATTTAATGCCAATGTAAGTAATGATAATGTGATTAAAGTAAGTGGCCTTGGGGAAAGAGTAAAAGCAGAGATTATATGCTATGGCTGTGGCCAAAAGGGACATAAGGCACGAGAATGCCGGAGAGAATATAAAGGCCAGAGACAGTGGTGCAGTTTGTGTAAAAACTCTAACCACAGGGACAGTAACTGTAGATGAAAGAAGAAAGATAATAGGTTCATAGGTTCATAGGTAGGTACTAGGCTATCTGCCCAAGGGCATTTATAAGCTTAGCCAGAGTGTGTCGGCTTTCGCTGCCCCATTGATTAATTAACTGATCCTCTGTCAAGCAGAGCCAATGAAGTGATCCCAGGAGTGTATTTTCTGTTACCCATCCACTTGTCAAGGTTTCTCTTGAAGAGTGTTAGTGAGGGGCTCTGCCTAATGTAGTTTGGAATTTTGATCCAAAGCGTGGGGAGTCTCTGTGACAGGAATCTATCCCTCCAGCATGTTCTATTTATTGTTGTGGTGAGGTTTATCTCACTAAAGCATGTGGCTCGCAGTGACTTGGATTTCTTTAGGTGGAGCATGTCCATCAGTTTTGAGATGGACATGGCTTTGTAAATCGAGCAGAGATCACCTCTAAGTAAGCAATATGCCAATGAGTACAGCCGGAGTATTTCAGTCAGGCTGCATAGGACATATGTTTGATGGCAGTAATCCTCTTGGTGAGGTACTTTTATGGTCTTTCCAGCTGTTGAAAGTGTCTTGTGAGGCACATCCCAAATGGGACATGGTACTCTATGATGGGTCTGATGAGTGACGAGTAGAGGGGCACTATAACCTCTTTATTTCTAGATGCAGACTCTTTAGTAATTAGATGGGTGACATAGAAGGATTTCCTAACTACTTTGGCAATATGATTGTCAAAGGAGAGATTACTATCTACCTGGGTCCCCAGATCTCTTATTACCTCTTCTGTATTAAGGGGGCTGCCACCTATGTGGTAATTCATGGGTGTTTTGTTTTTTCCCAAATGGGATGAATATGCATTTTTTGGCATTTAGCTTGAGGCCATGACCTTGACACCAGGTGTCTGTCTCAGTAAGGCCCTTTTGGAGGATGTCCGTGTCAGCCAGAAAGTCAATTATGGCTCCCAGTTTGCAGTCATCGGCGAACTTGGTTAGACATAGTCCTCCTGTATTTGCCTGTACTTCTGAGAAGTATATGCTGAACAGTAGGGGTCCCAGGACTGAGCCTTGTAGGACACCACTTGTGACTGGTTTAGAGTCGGACCTGGAGCCCGCTATTCTTACTGTGTGAGTTCTGTCTGTAAGCCAGTTGGCAACCTATCTTATGATGTAGGGGTTTATGTTCAGGCTGGTGAGTTTTTCTGTAATACCCGAGTGGGGAATGGTGTCAAAAGCTTTGGCAAGGTCAAGGTAGGCTGTGTGAATCACCTTTCCCTTGTCTTTGGCCTTAGTGACTGTCTCAAAGAAGTCAACCAGGTTTAGTAGGCATGATCTTCCCTTAACAAAGCTGAACTGAGTCAGGTCAAGTGTTTGGAGGTTCCCAATGTCTTTGTTAATGAGTTCCATGATGATGCACTCCATAGCCTTGCAGGCCAGGCTAGTCAGGCTTATGTGGCGATAGTTACCAGGGTCAGTTGTGGCCCCTCCTTTGTGGAGAGGAATAACCATTGCTGTGCGCCATTCTATGGGCATGTAGCCTGTGGAGAGGCTGAGGTTGAACAGTGTGTTTAGGTGGGGAGTTAGTTAATTCTGTAGTTCATGCAAGATGCAGCCTGGGACACCATCTGGCCCCATCGATGCTGTGTTTTTGGTTTTTGAAAGGGGTGTTTTCTCCTGTGCATCTGTGATTTCTGGGACACTACACTTTTCTGGTATTGTTGTGGACCCTTTTGGGGGTGAGATGGGGGTGAAGTTTGCACTGAATCTATGTGCCAGGATGTTGGCAATATCAGTAGGTTCAGTATATTTTGTGCTATTTTGCACTAGGTCAGTGCATATCTGTGAGTTGCTACTTAGATTCTTAACATAGCTAAAGAAGGCTTTGTGGTTATCTTTTGAATCCCTGGCTATTTTTCTTTTCAAAGTTAGCCTTGGATGATTTTATGAGGGACCTTAGTTTCTTACTGATACTGATCAGGGCTGTCTTTCCTTCTTGGGATTTGCTTTCTTTCTGAACTAGTTTCCTCCTTCTATTGTATAGCCTGTTTATGGCAGGGGTCCACCAAACTGGTTTCCTTCTCTTTGGGGAGTGAGTCTTGGTTTTACTAGGGATGGCACGATCCATGCATCCTTGTAGGTGCTCATAGAGTGCATTTGTAAAGGTTTCTGCATCTTGGGCAGTGTTATCCTTTAGCATAGGGGCTGTGAAACTTACCACCTCTGTCTTAAGTAAGGTAAAGTTTGCTTTAGAAAAGTTTTTTACTGTGGTTCCCTTAGTTGGGCATGGTGGTGGGGTGTGGACATCCAGAGTGATTAGTTTATGGTCTGATCTAACCAGTGACGGCTTGACCTCTGGTGTGGAACACCTGTCGTCCATGTTGGTGATGACCAGGTCTAGTATGTTTTCACCTCTGGTAGGGGATTTTACCAGCTGATACAGGACATTTGAGATGATGAATTCCAGGAAGCGCTGGGCCTGGGAGTTTGTACTCTAGTAGTTTTCCCAGTTAATGGTAGGATAATTGAAATCCCCCGATATCCGGGTGTTCGGTAGGACCTTTATGTTTTCCAGTGTCTCCAGAAAGGTGGAGTGGTGGTCCTGGGTCATGGAGGGTGATCTGTAGCAGGCCACAATTTGCACTGCAGATTTGCCCGATGTTAGTTGCTCATTGATGATCTCAGAGGTATCATGCTGCACCACTAACCTGGAGGTGTAGGTATCTTTGATGAATATGGATACACCCCCCCCCCTTTTGTGTTTTGGTCCATGTTCTGTGGCCGAAACATGTGGTATAAGTTGAAGCCCAGTAGTGCTGGGGTGCTCTCATAATGTGAAACAAGCAACTGATGCGGATGATCACACATTTGTCTTCAGAATAAATGAGCATCAAATTCGTGAGTTATAACAGAAGGGATTAATGGTGGACACTGGTGCCACGTCACACACAATTAACAACCTGAAAAAGTTTAAATGCTTCGATGCAACTTTCCAACTGGAGGAACACATTGTGGAATTAGATGATGGAGCAAGAACCTGTGGGGCCACACAAAAGAGAGGTAATGCAGAGGTATGGCTGCTAGACACAGAGGGTGCAAAGTAAAGGTGATGATGACTCAGGTGCTGTATATCCCAATGTATCCACAAAGCATTTTTTCTGTTACGGCAACAATGTCCAAGGGGGCCTCTATCAACTTTAAACAAGGCCAGGACCAACTCACCTACAAAAACGGCACCAGGTTTGACATAAGTGAGTGTGATAGACTCTATTATTTAGGCAATATAAAAATGGCACCAGGTTTGACATAAGTGAGTGTGATAGCCTCTATTATTTAGACACAATAAAAATGGCACCAGGTTTGACATAATTGAGTGTGGTAAACTTTTATTTAGACACATATAAAAACAGCACCGGGTTTGACCTAATTGAGTGTGATAGACTCTATTATTTAGACACATATAAAAACGGCACCAGGTTTGACATAATTGAGTGTGATAGACTCTATTATTTAGACACATATAAAAATGGCACCAGGTTTGACATAATTGAGTGTGATCGACTCCATTATTTAGACACATATAAAAATGGCACCAGGTTTGACATAATTGAGTGTGATCGACTCCATTATTTAGACACATAAAAACGGCACCAGGTTTGACATAATTGAGTGTGATAGACTCTATTATTTAGACACATATAAAAACGGCACCAGGTTTGACATAACTGAGTGTGATCGACTCCATTATTTAGACACATATAAGAAACGGCACCAGGTTTGACATAATTGAGTGTGATCGACTCCATTATTTAGACACATATAAAAAACGACACCAGGTTTGACATAATTGAGTGTGATCGATTCCATTATTTAGACACATATAAAAACGGCACCAGGTTTGACATAATTGAGTGTGATAGACTTTTATTTAGACTTATATAAAAACGGCACCAGGTTTGATATAATTGAGTGTGATAGACTTTTATTTAGACACATATAAAAACGGCACCAGGTTTGACATAATTGAGTGTGATAGACTTTTATTTAGACACATATAAAAACGGCACCAGGTTAGACATAATTGAGTGTGACAGACTTTTATTTAGACACATATGATGAAGAAAATGATGGTGAGATACATTATGATGCATCTCAGAGCTGTTATGACATTCAAGCATGGCATAAAATTCTTGGTCACTGTAATTTTGAAAATGTGTCAAAAATTAGAAAAAGTGGTAAAAGGAATGAAAATTAAAGGTAAAGTTGAGAGACCTAACCTAGATTGTGAAACGTGTATGCAAGGGAAATTTGTACAGAGCAGAAACAGAGAACCAGATGCAAGAGCAAAGGTTGTGTTTGAACTAGTCCATACTTATTTGGCAGGCTCAGTTGAGCAAGTAGCAAAAGATGGCTTTAAGTACACTTAAGCGTTTACTGATGATAACTTGGGTGTAATATTTGTCTACTTTCTGAAAGCCAAGAGTGATACAGTCAAGGCGACTGAAAAGTTTATTGCAGATTCAGGCCCTTATGGGAAGGTAAAGTGTATCAGATCAGATAATGGGACTGAGTTCATGTCGAAAGACTTTCAGTCACTATTAAGTGAAAATGTTATAAGACACGAAACATCCGTACCTTATTCGCCCCATCAGAATGGGACAGCAGAGAGAAACTGGAGAAGACTGTTCGAAATGGCAAGGTGTATGTTGATAGAGAGTGACTTACCTAAAGAGTTGTGGACATATGCAGTAATGACTGCTGCTTTTATTCGCAACAGATGTTATAACAGGCGTGTGGGGCAGACCCCATTCTTCATGCTAACAGGAAAGAAACCTGATCTTTCAAGGATGAGAGAATTTGGATCAGTGTGTTATGCATACAGACAAGATAAAAAGAAGTTAGACCCAAGACATGATAAAGGGATCTTTGTCGGATATGATAAAAATAGCCCATCATATCTGCTTTATTATCCTGACACAGGAAGGGTCCTTAGACACAAGGTTAGTCAAGTTCTTTACTAAGAATATAGCTGAATGCCAGATTCAGACAGACTCAGACATGATAGATGAAGGTCTTAATACCAGAAGTGTGCATGTTAAGTCAGAGTCAAAAGCTGACAGTCAAGACACAATAGTAAGGCAAGAAGAGGAAAGGCAGGTACACACTACTCGAGAAAAGCACCTGCATACCTGAAAGACTATTAGTGTAAAGTTGAAAATGATGATTATGTGACAGTTAATGTTGACTATTGTTACCGATTAATATGCAACACACCACAGAACTTTAAAGAAGCCATGTCCTCTTCTAACTCGGAAAAGTGAGTCAAAGCTATGAAGGAGGAACGTAAGTCTTTAAAAGGAAAACAACACATTTGCACTCACCACACTTCCAGAAGATAAGAATGCAGTGGGGGGGGTAGGTGGGTTTTCATGGTAAAAGACAATGCAGATAATACAGACACTTACAAAGCTAGATATGTAGCTAAAGGCTACGGTCATGTCACTGGTATAGATTATAATGAAACATTTGCACCAACTGCGAGTATAACATCTGTACTAAACCTAATGCAGATGGCAGCTCAGTATGATTTAGAATTGCACCAGATGGATGTACAAACAGCTTATTTACATCCTCTTATAGACTGTGAGGTGTATATGGAGCAACCTGAAGGTTTCAGAAAGAAATCAAATAACGATGAAAAATTGGTTTGTAAACTGAATAAGCCATTATATGGATTGAAACAATCAGAGCATAGCTGGAACAAAATGTTGCATAATTATCTTTGTGAAAATAGTTTTATCCAAAACCCCGCAGACCATTGTGTATACACTAGACAAGCTGAAAATGAGAAAACAGTTCTAATTATATGGGTGGACAATCTCATTATAGCAGCTAGTGGCAATGAATCACTAAATGATGTAAAGGAAATGCTCAAGGCTACATTTAAAATGAAAGATCTGGGAAAGCTAAGACATTTTCTAGGCATTGACTTTACCCAAAATAGAGGTGAAGTAAAGATGAACATTACAAAAATTTGGTATGTTAAATTGTAAAGTAAGAAGTACCCCTTCCGAACAAAAGCCAAACTTTGAGTGTGACAGTGAATTTACAGATCCATGAAAATATTGTGAGCTTGTGGGTAGTTTGATATATGTTATGACAAGCACGAGACCTGATCTTAGCTGGATTGTAAGTAAACTTTCACAATATTTGTCACAACCGAGTGAATCTCATTTAACACTAGCCAAACATGTGTTAAGATACTTGAAAGGTACATTGGACAGAGAGGTGTGTTACAAGAAAAGTGAAGGAAAACTTCAGCTTATAGCATACAGTGATGCAGATTGGAAAACAGATCAAAATTATAAACGTAGTACAACAGGTTATTACTTTAGCCTCAATAGCGATGGGCCTATTATTTAGTGGAAATCGAAGAAGCAACAAACGGTAGCTTTATCTACATCTGAGGCAGAGGACATGGCATTAGCAGCAACAACACAGGTGCACCTTGTGCAGCTGTTGAGTGGAATGGATGAAGAGTGCAAGTATATGCCAGTAACAATATTTGAGGATGCTTTGTCAAAGAATCCAGTAAGCTGACAAAGATGTAAATATGTTGACATTAAGTATCATTTTGTTAGGTCCGCACGTAATGATGACAAAATAAGCATTGAATATTGCCCGACAACTGACATGGTTGCAGATGTCTTTACTAAACCTGCTATGAAGTTGAAGATGGAAAAGTTCATGTATTACATATTTGGAATGTGAAGGAAAAATTATCCAAGAATATGTTCTTAAAATGTATTTTGTGTACAGCGTAAGAGCAAGTAGGGGTGTTGGCTGATAATAATAAAGAGAGTGACTGATCATATGTGTGCTCTTACACTGACGTCAGTGGTGTGGAGAGGTCAAGAGAGGTCACATGACCATGTGCTTTATAATAAAGGAGGAAGCGGGAGTTGTTCCTCTCTTCTGTTTTTAAACTGATTGCTTGCCTTTACATGTGTTTATTTTCCTCTGTAAATGTATGTCTAACCCAACTTTCTTACCCTTAAGATGATACCGTCAACATCTTCTATAAGGTCTGTTAGTGATAAGTTGTTTAAGGTACACTATGGCAATGTCACTATAGCATTGATTTACTTTGCTTATTTGGGTTTTGTGAAGATTTGCCAGGATAGGGGATGCATTGCATAATGATGGCAGCATAAATGTTTGTCTGTGGTAGGCAAAACATATTATGAGATGTAGTATTTTCATAGGTATTTATGGAGCTTACAGTTCAGTGGATGATCAAGGAGCCTAGTCAAAATTTCTAGTTGTCTGGTTACGTGACATACTCAGGTCTATATTGAATTAGCAAATGCTTAGACAAGCGAACGCTAATTCATTGACCCCTTTTAAGTGAAATCTTACAATTGTGAACACCCGGGACAGTGATTTTTTCCACATGGCAAAAAATCACTGGGCCAGTTTCGGGAGTTCACCATTTCCTCCACTGTGGTGCGATCTCGGAGTTGGTATATTTAAGTAGGGGGGTGTCGAGGGCAAAGCCCCCCACATTATATAATGTTTTAAGTTTTTTTTTTTTTTTTTTTTTTTTTTTTTTTGTGGACCAGCGATTTTGTTCCCTGGGAAAAAAAATTGCTGCTCTGGGTGTTCAAGATTTTACGTTTTCGCTTAAAAATGGTCGATTAATTAGCGTTCGCTAATTCAATATAGGCCCACATGCTCAAGGTCACAAAGTAAGCACATAAGGGCTGGGGGAATCAAACCATGTACCACAGTAACTACACCTCATAGAGTTAACCCTCTGCACTGTCAGATTTGATTTATATAGCTTGCCTAATTTCTGGTTTGCTTTACTTAAAACATGGTCAATATATGTATCAAACTTAAGGTTTCTGTCTGTAACACCCAGTAGTTTGCTATACTCTATTACTTCTATTATTGTGCTGCACAGCAGTTTTATCCCGATATTCTATGCTTGGAACATAGTGTGGTTTGTGAATGATATACAGTTTATATTGCTGGCATTTGGTAGAAGTTGTGAGTTGGCTAGATAATATTCGAGGATGGATAATGCATGTGGTGTGGTATTAAATAGGTTGCAAATCAAGGTGCTATTATAAATTAATGTAGAATTGTCTGCATAGTGGACCAATGGGGTTATGGGAGAAACTTTGCACATATCATTTTTTAAACATATCAGACAGAAGTTGACAGTATTGATTCCAGAGGCATTCTAATAGTAGCTGAAAGAAGGGTAGAAATAGAATTTTGCCATCTAACAGACTGTGTTCTTTAACAACGACAGCTTGAAAACTGTAATGTAGTCTCTATGCTTACTTAGCTGAAGGACAAATAGCTGGTGGGCTACCGTGTCAATGGCTTTGGAGAGGTCCAAGAATATAACTGTGAGCAATTTTTCTTCATTTAACAGTTTATTAGTGTGATCTAGGAATATCAGGATGGCTGTTTCAGTGTTGTGATTGGAATGAATTCCATATTATGTATGGAGATAGTAAGTACATTTTGATAAGGAGCTCTAACAGTTGTTTGTGGATGATTTTAGAGTGATTGGTTTTATACAGTGACGTCAGTATGGGTAATGGTCTGTAACATGTAAGTTCTGTGCATGTGCCTTAAAACTGAAACTATTGTGAATAACTGATTAACTAAATACTTTGATTTGTCTTATCCTATACAAAGGAATCAATAATTCAACTTTGTTTTTCAGCTGTGGGTCATTCAATATGGCTTTGAAGATCAGCAGCATTCATTCACTCAGTACACATTCTTTGTTATCCAATGCCCCCTTTATTGAGTTCAGGGTCATGAGAGTGATGGAGCTTATCTTATCACTCAACAAAGACAAGACAAAAAAGAAAGTGAATCCAGGATTAAACACCACAGGCTTCACTAACACACCCACACATGGTGTTATACTGACAGCATGCCTATCAAGTGTGTATGGATATGATATCTCCCACTGCAAACCAATGTGAACACAGGAAACACAGGGCAGTTATACAGACTTTGCACAGAAGACATGCTATGTGAGAACCAAGCTGAAGAAAACAAGTAGCATGAGGCAGCAACAATAACCCCTACATCAGTGTGCGGACCAGTCTTTTATAAAAGTCTTTACCAGATAACCAGAATCACACAATATACTGAAATAAATTCCAGCAGTGGATGAACTTTGATTTTCAAGGCATAGTCTCACTAAAATAAATTCAACCGAGACAAACTGGCTGACCTGTACTTGACAGAGAGTATAACTGGTCAATAATTAAACAAAAATACAAAATAACAGTCATGTCATGTAGGAATAAAACCACATAGAACTCAGTCTTGGGAGAGTACTCTCTCTGCCCCCTCCGTCATATTCTGTTTTCAGGCTGGATCTTACCCCTGAAGAAATGCTTTGATAATAATGTTACCCTTAATGAGCTAACCACTGACAAGCTTTTTATGTGACAGTATGTCTGTGACTCATCAGGAAAAAGAAATAAATCCATCTGCCATACTCCTGATAGCTATGTTTCAAACTGCTTTTTTCTTCAAGAGGGAAAATGCCTCCTTGCCCAAAAGCTTCTGAAAATGATTGTTTTCACAAGCCACATCACATAATACTTTCCTGTTGCATTTGATGAAAAATACTGTAGTTGATTTATAGTATACTAACCACAAAATGTGACAAGAACTTTCTGATTGTCAGTCACTCAAAACATGGAACAATTTTATACACATTCTAAATAATGCCTAATAAAATAATAAATGCTGCAATGACCTGAATGATAATTTTGATTGAAAAACCTAAGCTTTCAGACAGTTCATCTTGTCACACACTTTTAAATGTTATAGCATCATATTCTAAGAAGGGTCTATACTAGAACATTGGGGTTTAAAACCTTCGAATGTTCTAATATCGAACCCTACGGAGTGAAAGCTTAAAATATCGAAGCAACAGAAACCCAAAATCTTTCCTAGGGAAAGATTTTGGTTGTCCGTTTCTGTTGCTTTGGTATTTTCAGCGCTGGTTCGGGTAAGTGTGCGATTGTGTGGATGTGAGGGTTAGGGCGGGTTAGGCGAGTTAAGGTTAGGGCGCGGGTTAGGTATGTGCGCGATTGTGTGGACATGAGGGTTAGGGCGGGTTAGGTGAGTTAGGGTTAGGGAGCGGGTGAGGTGAGTGTGCGATAGTGACGGACCTTAGGGTTAGGGTTTGGGTTAAGGTAAGTGGATAGTTAGTGGTGTGTGTATAGTTTAGTGTAGGGTTAGTTGTAAAATTTTGGGTGTATGTGTGTGGATTGCTGTTTGGTGTGCTTGTGTTGTGTGTATGTGTTTTGGAACAACAATTTTTTTCCCTAGGAAAAAAAAAATCGCTGTTCTGACAGTTCGAGATTGTAAGCTTTTGCTTACATAGGGTCGATTAATCACTGTTCACTTCTTTAAGCGGTCGGTGATCTAATGCAGACCCTCTAAGAAGAAATATCTTTTTCATCTCATGATTATACATTTGGTTGTCTCTAGCACCAACAAAAAGTGTCCGATCCAAATATTAGAACCACAGAGTTTTAGCAAAGCTGTTCCACAGCAGGGTTATTGAACCTGATGAAAGCCAAGCACATAACATACTCCAGAAATATATATTTAGCTTTATAGCTAATCTTTGTAAACTGAACCTTCCCACTGACACAGAAAATGCCACCAATATTTATTTCAGAGTTATTTATGTATCAGACTTGGAAATTATTTTTATCTTATAGATTAAGAAGGTACTGCGCATTCTATACTATCATCATGTGACTGTACAGTTTCCGTTCAGAAATAAAATTGATATGAAGACGTCATACCTTTAAAATCCAAATTCATGAAAATTCTTGGCTATTTCCAAGTTATATCACTTTCTTCCTTCTTTTCTTTCTTTCTTTCTTTTTTTCTTCCTTCTTTTCTTTCTTTCTTTCTTTTTTTCTTCCTTCTTTTCTTTCTTTCTTTCTTTCTTTCTTTCTTTCTTTCTTTCTTAATATTTGTTAACCAGGTAGCTGGGATGGTCTTTTGACATTTTCAGCCACAACAGCAGAACAGCATAATATAAAACTTTAGGAATGCCAGATAAAATGCAACAAAGTAGGGTTTTAATAAGGCCAGAAGAACATATACATCTAATATTGAAAATATATGTCAAATATATATAGTTTATAATAATTAAGGTAGAAACCACATAACTGTATGCATACAGTGTTGATTAATGGTGAGTGAAGGAAGCGCTATCAGATTAACTACTATCATGTTTGCAGCTACAAAGGGATTCACAAAGGGGGTTTCTGTAAGGGATTATGTGAAGGCCTTATAGCAATTCTTGCCAGATGTGGCACTAAAATATACCAATACTTTCAAAACAGCATTACATTACAAAACAAGAGTTGTCAAGTATTGCTACCATATGAGACAAGTAGTTAACTTCTAAGGTTACTTGATGTCTTTATATATATTGTTGCAATCTTAATGAAATGCTTCTTTCTCCTCAGTATGCTGAGGCCATTTTGGAATTTAAAATTGTCTCACATACTAAAATGATTGCTCTAATATGGTATACCATGTATTAGCCTACATTTTAGACTTTTTGATACATTTTGGTCCTGCATCTTGCTGTAATATGTTGTTAAACTTTGCTTAATGTTGTTCTTCTTTTGGCTTTTCCCGGTTAGGGGTCACCACAGCAGAACTCCGGTCTGCTAATGATTGGCAGTAGACTTTTTTACAGGTGCTGAGGTGCCAGCTCGACAACCAACGTTCAACGAAGGTACGCCAATTCTACGCATGTCTTTTGAATGCCACTCGACCATGGGGAGGACATGCAGACTCCACACAGAAGGCGCTCCAGATGAGAATCGAATGGGAGAACCTCTTGCTGTAAGGCAACAATGCTACCACTGCACCACCGAACTTTGCTTAATGTAAATCACTCAAAGGAGTCTGTAAATTCTGTTTGTTACTATCTTTCTACAGTAATCTGGTATAACTGTGATACTCTGGATTGTTAGTGACAATAGTTCTACAATTTTTACCCGATAACCACTTTATGTTTTGCAACATTTTGTATTTCAGTTATTGCTTTGATTTTCTTATGTATAATGCTGATTTATACAGCATCACTCATAACAGATTTAAGCTCCAGGTAAAATACAATGCATTTTGTTGAGTATTTGAACATAAAGGCTATTTGTGATGTGACATCTTGAATATTTTAATTGCATCCACCATAAGCAACTGTTAGGTAAATGCTTGGTCACTCAAATCAATTTTTTATTGAAATCCATTCAATTTGCAAGTAAATACTAATTTTGCTTTGAAACCTTTAAAACTCTGCTACACTCCTACCTTTCATCTAACAGGAAATGCAACTGTTCTCTCCCCACATAGCCTAATAGTCTTTCCTCCCCTTAAACTCTTCTCTAACACTGAGCACAAACCTAACTTAACTTAAATGTAAATAATGTAAATATCACAACTGTACAACCTACAAATAACCTCTACCACCTTTTGCTCCCTTTCTCTTCTTAATCTTTTCCCCCTCACATCTCAGTTTCCTCTGCCTTCTTAAATTTCAGATGCCTTATAATCAAGGAACTTATTCCTGTTCTTTTGCTTAAAATAAAAATCTAACCATGATTTCTTTACTATGATTTATCTGTACCTACACTATATAATGCCATGCTAAATATTTTGATACTATGTACCCAAAGAATTTATTTTGTTCTCTGGCACAAAATGATATTTAATTGTGTTTTCTTTACTATGATTGTAACTGTGAATACATTATGTAATGCGGAGCTTTTTGCCACAGGCCTCCACTGAAAATGGGCTCGCTGAGCCCAGTGGACCTCCCCGGTCATCAAACTGAAATAAATAAATAAATACATTTCTGAATTCTGCATGATAATTTTGGGTGTACATCTAAATTAACACAATTTAAAATGTACTTTTGCTAAACAAATTGTTTGTTGGAACACTTACTGTGGTGAATTTTAAGCTGTGGGTCAGTACCTGCTCAAAAGTGTGTATTCAGTGTCACCACACTTAACCCCAGCTATGTGTCAATGTACAGTTTTTACTTACCTGAAAGAATTGTTGTCAGTTTTTCTTCATTTGCTTGTTTTAATTTTAGTTCTCAGCATAGTGTAAAAACTACAGTATGTGAAACAAATTCAGTCATTCAAAAATCTACAATATATAGAAAATAAACATCAATGGACTCACAGAGCAGTGGATGAAACCAGATTTAGTGAGCTTAACCTTCGTTGATTAAACTTTTCAGTCATTCAAGAGCCAAAGACCATAATTAAGACTAGGAAGAAAGTTTGTTCAGTTGTAAATTATATTAATTCTTGCTATTTCAAATCTATTTTGTCAAATAAATATGTTCATAGAGTTAAGTATTTGATATACAACTGTGTTAATGGAAATTACTGAACATTTATTTTATTCATTTTTTTTAATTATTTGTTAACCAGATAAACCTGAAAGGCACAAGTGACCCTTTTAGGTAAACCTGTGAATGCTAACATGCTAAGTAACTTACTCAGTGTTTAAACTGTACTTTAGGAAGGAAATTATTACCATCTCTGAGATTTGCTTTGTGATTGAGTAATAAACTGACTCGCTTATAACATGTTAACATGTTCCAATGCTGTATTATATTGTATTAAACTTGTTTTACTGATGGTATATGTGTATTATTCTATGTTATTATTTGTGTAAATCTGTGTATTTACAGTATTTTATAACATGACTATAATATATCTTATATTCTCCCCAGGCCTCCAATGAAATGGATACAATTATCTAGTTGGACTTTCCTGTAAACAAATGTTGATAAATAAATAAATCCCTGACCCCTTAATCCTCACTGCCAGACACTTGAAATAGAAATGGAGTCTTTAATTATATACAAACTCACAGCCTCTGATTTAATAGACAATTGCTCTAAGACCACAGGTAATCAAGGGTAAATTAAAAGTTATAAAAATATACATGTCTTAACCATATACAATAGCCCTAATAAAACGCATCATTGCAAAAACAGTATACTTTTCAGCATCTGCAACTGTAGGACCCAAGTAGAGTTTAATTTACTCAGCCGTTTTCCTATAAAAAAATACCCTTTGTTATCTTTCATTAACACAAATTATGCACTGATCTATAATTACAAACTTACTATCTGCATTGGCTCACCAAAGGTAGGTACCCCCACATTTTATGATCATCGTATTTTCCTTGCTACATTTCCTGACTGTAAATGTATGTATCTTATTTAATTATTCATTTGCTTGGTTGTTTGTTCAATTATTAACTAATTTCTGGACTGGGTAAGTTGGACATTCCCCTGGACACTTGTTAGCCATAAACCGGATTTGAAACACAATCATTCTATAGTAAATTGAAAAAAACAGCTAAGCTATATGCAGACATACTGAATGCCACATGAAATAATATACATTTGCATACATCATGTCCTCTCATTACTTTAACTTATTCATTAATAAAATGTGCACGTGAATACAATAGGGCTAAAGAATACACATAGTCTAAGAAGCAGAGTATTTTACTATATACCCCAACATATACCCTTTAGCAAAAGAACAGATCAATTTGATTGATTATTGGCTGATTTTTATCCCATAGGTTTACCTTTTTCTCTAAAGCATTTCTGTATAGTTTTTCCTATAAGTGAGATGGTAAAGTAGCTTTAATCATACCTTTGTTCATCTGATACCATACATAGGAGTGGAATAAGGTAGTCTTGTGCCTGTTTTAATCAAAGGGTTCAAGTTATGGTAAACATATTCATTGCAAGCTGTGTAATGACCCTGTCTCCCAAAAGCTGCTGCTGATTAAATGAATGAGGAAGGGTTGGATTTTTGTGAAGTTTTTGGATGCCTTAAAATGGAACAAGTAAAATGTGTTACATCCAAGTATTAATGCCTTATAATTGTTAAATGTGACATTTGTATAGTTCAGTATTCATTTTTCATAGATAAAAGAGACATTTTTAGTTTCAGTGTTCCATTCAAATAGTATGATGCATAGGGATTTATCAAAATACTTGCATCCATATTTTTGACCTGTTCAAACTATTTCATACAGTTTCATATACAATGTTATTCCTTAGACTGAATGAACTAAGCCTCTCAAGCAATACAATCAGTTGGTTTAAAGGTTACTGCAGCCATCAAACACAGTGTGGCACTGAGCTAATCCACTGTCAACTGTACAACAAATAACATTAAGTGAACCACAAGGTTCAATATTAGGATCTTTATTCTTTAATGTATTTATAAATACAGTGCATATAGGCTCTTACCCAGTGAAACAAATCAAATACACTGATGATTTAAAACTAATATTTGCCACCTCTTTAGTCAAACAGATCTAAGATGACCTGCAACATTCCTTTGCAAAAATTGAAAACTGACTGGAGCAGAATAAACTACTCTTAAAACCAAATAAAACTAATGGCATTTGCACCTCCAATCCAGCAATCAAACTACAGTGACTTAACAATATTTTTAGTCTATAATGCTAGAATTACAGAAGTACAAAATACAAAACTACTGGGGAGGACAATAGTCCACAGAATAAAATTCAGTCAACACATCTAACATAAACTAGGAGCTCTCTATGAAGTCAAAACAGTTCAAACAAAATATGCCCATACGACTATGACATAGACGTATCTACTCCATAGTATCCTGTATGCCTCATCTTTTCTTTAACCTACAGTCCTCTCAACTTGCTAAACTTGATCAACCATATAATAAAACTGCAAAAGTTGTGAGTTATCGCATTAACTGAACACAAAACTGTGTGGCACTTCACTGCATGTTCACAGCTGAAGTGCTAAAACACTCAGTGTGTGGTTATTTAAATGTAGCAAGCAGTTTGATGCATTTGTAACAAGCAACTTCATATATTCTCAGAGCCTTTTTTTGTCTTTAACCTTGAGAAGACCTTTTTTTCTCTCTCAGTTTTTAGGAACCTGCACAGGGTACCAGGTCACCAAAGTGTGGGGCTGGCTGTTGAAAAAAAATTCTTATTTGAACTGCTGCTACACATGAATTGACTACGGCCTTATGCAGAAAGGAATAACAAGAGCCATTAGTGCCTAATTATACTCAAGTGGAACACAGAAACTGTATGCTCTTTTTATTTTTTATTTATTTATTTATTTTTGTGACAACACTTGAAAATCAATCTTTTGTTATGGGTATCATTGTAACCTCAGTTAGTAAGGAGTTCTTTATACAACACAATTGATTTAAGGGATGGACATCGCCTTACAGTAAGACGTTGTCCTGTTCGATTCTCAGCGAAAGCGTTTTCTGTGGGGAGACATGCGTGAATCGGTGTACCTTCATTGAAGGTTGTGCGTCAGGGCTGGCAACTCAGCACGTAAAAATCAACTGCCAATCATTAGCGGACCGGAGTTCCGCTGTGGCGACCCCTAACGGGGAAAAGCTGAGACACAACAACAACAACATGATATCAATAATAATGCAAGTCTGTTATATTACAACTTATTTTCCTTGACTACGAACCAATCCTTTGCAAAAGTTTTGTGCACGTTAATTATATGTGATACATGTTTAAAAGTATTGAATTCATGTTTACTCTTGCGTCAGTGCTATTCAAAGGCATAGGTAAAGCTAGTTTTTTTTTAATGATGAGGGTCTCAGAATATTATATTTCTGTTCAGCTGATGAAGATTTAGAGGGTATATGTAGTTCATGGAGGGATATTATTAGTAAGGTCAAGTACGTGATAACAGATTTTAAAATCCATGCAGTGTAACAATAATGCCCTTGATGAAGGAAATCGCCATGAAATGGTGATTTAAAATACTTCATATAGGTCTGTCAATCAGGATGGACATGCTATTATTATAATGGTGTCTTTATTATATTATGAATGTCTATCAATGTTATTCAAAAAGATTTGTTAAAATTAGTTTTGCATAAAAAGGTTTTGAAATGTCATAATCATGTTCAGATCTGAGTCAATGTCATTTAGAAGGCTTTGTTAAAAATAGACTGCATGATGAAGGATTCAGAATGTTATATTCATCAATTCTGAACTGTAAACAGTGTAGCAATAATGTCCTTAATGAAGAAGGAGTTGTCCAAGCAAGTAGTGATTTAGGGTTACTATTCTTTAACTGATTATAGTACTTTGGTTAAGCCTTTACTGAAGGAGTTTTCTATGAAAACAGTGCCTTTAAAGGCCTTTGTATAGGGCTGTCATTCTGAATAAGAATGGCATTAATATAATTGTGCATTTGCAACCTTATGACTGATTATTTTATAATGATCCAGAATCTCTGCTATTTATAAGGTGTGTGAACATTGCTTTTGCATGGCAGGTGCTTTAAATGCCATCATCGTCATCATCATCATCATCATCATCCTCATTACCTGCTAGAGGCTAAGCTTGTTATATATGAGATAATTAACATAATTAACAATGTTTAATTAGGGTTGAATTGTTAAGGATTAGTAGGCTTTACATGTTGATAGTTTGCAATTTATTAAGTCAAGCAGATGTAGTTACTGACAAAAACTTATTTAAGTGCATTCAGGACTCTTTGCTAAGCAGTATTACTATAGACATTTGTTTTTGAGGAGAAAAACTTAAGTAAAATGAAGAGTGAATTGAATTTTATTATTATTCTACTGGGAATAAGAGCTGGAAGACTTACTGATGTTAAAATTGCATTTGATATGAAAGTTATTGTGTAAAAATGATAAACATAATTGTAAAATTTGTCCGACATTAAGAAATTACAAAGATTATGCTATAATGTGATAGGGCTGGATGTTCAGTGAGAGTTTTAGTCTTAGAAAGGCCAGAAAGGCATGTTGACTGCTAAGGGTGCACCTGCAAGTTGGAGGCCTGTTTAATTCACCATCTGCAGCTGTTCCGTGGTTGGAATTGTATGACAAAACGCTTTATCAGCGATTTGACCCGATGTGCTAGTGACATTAGACTGAGGTCCTTGGTGTGTTGTGCAGTATGCAGTGAGCTGTTACATGGGAAACATCCACACACAGGTATGTTACGATTCATAGTACCCACTAAATCTACTGAGCAGTGAGGAAAATGGCACAGGAATAAGCAAAAACAAACAGCCGTGTAATGACATGCTGATGAAGACACACAGTTTAATAAGAATGTAATGAGAGGCAAATGTGTGCCAATAAAAGCAGGCTGTGATATATAGATGCATAGAGTTATAAACGCACTGCACCTTGCATATCACTATAAGTGAAAAACATGCCTGGTAATTTGTGGATTTGGAACAAGCAAAGGTATTAGGAACAGCAGCAGTGATCAAGCAGCAGGACTTCTTGTCTATAAGGTGAAACAAACAAAAATGCTACCAGAAACATATCAGTTACCACCAGCTACCTGAGCCACAGCCCACAAACTGTTTTCAAGAAGGCAAAAGTTTTGTATAGGCATTTGCTGATGTGGACTGCAAGCAAGCAGGATCAGAAAGAAAACATGAACTTTCTATAGCAGGAAACACCAACGTATGTATACCCTTACAACATTAGTTACAAGAACTTTCCAGAGGAAAAAAAAAACATGAGTGAGTGATGGGACATATCACATGTATCAGTCAGCAGAGTACTCAGTACATTTCTTGCTTAAAAAAAAAGAACATTTCCTACTTCACTACTTCCTCATGTGGCTAAGCACGTTATTTCACCCAACACATCTGGAAGAAAGGAATTTACCATGAGTACTTTCTATGACACTGAGCACCTTTTCAAAGTACTGGATTCTAAACATTTCATAATTTGACTAAAGGGACTTCCCCTGATTTCCCTGGATTACTTTATGTCAACAGGAAGGGCTACTATTCTATCCATTGCCAGGTAATGTGCAAAGCATAGGGGTCAATAACCAATGCATCTGCATAGTACCTTGACAGTGGCCATGACTCACACATATGGTCTACAAGTTAGTTATCACACTGATTTTTGTTTAGTGAAATTCCACAGGGCCACCTCATGTGTAAGCACAGACACTGTGATAACCACACAAATACTGATCCAAAGATTGTATTCAATAGTCTCACCCCCTAATATGTTACCACTGTGCTAGATACTCACTGGAGTCCTGGTTGATGAAGCCCCTAAGAGCCCTCCACCACATGGTTGAACTGCAGTATAAAGTGCCCCACAGGCAATGCATAAACATTTTAGAGAACGTGTTTAGAATGCTGACGGCACTGTTCTGCAGCTTGGATGGCTGTGCTGGCCACTGTACTCTACAAGATGCTTATAGCATGCTGCATGCTACATAATCTGATTACTTAGAAGTACAAAGAGTAGCTTTCAATCCTGGGAACCTCAAGATCCACTACAGCAACCCCTGTCACAGACAATATGCCATCCTCAGTTAGCAGCAAAAGTGACTGTGAGTGACATTGAGCAGAAACCATACTGAGCTATCCAAACAACAATGGGTACTGTACATGGCAGCATAGGTGAGGCAGCAGCATCTAGTCCAACTCTATTGGCTATGATGAACACACAGTGACAGAGGGGAATCACACGGTGCAAGCATGGCACAGGAAGTGTCAGTTACAGGCTATGCTGGGCCGTGCATGGCTGAATCAATGTCTATTAAATGTAGGTTATAGCTATTATCATTGCAATAGTGCCAAGGCAGACAATGGCTGAAATCACCACCTGGTTGGTGCCCATATCACCAGAGATGGAGACAAGAGCACTGTGACAAGGGATGCTCTGTGTCATATACAATTTCCTCTGGTGACAGGGAAGGGTCCGCACAACAGGGCCAGAGTCAGAGATGGGGCCCTTGTGGCATGCATACTTTGACACTGTGTCTTAGATAATCTCTGCCACTGACAGGAAGGGTTGGTGCTACAGGACCATGAGAAGGAATGAGTGCCAGTATATGACTAATATCTGGGATCACTCCATTGAGTTGATGAGGCACAATGAGTGGCCTCTGCAGCAGGGATGTTTCGCTGCAGAAACATGACCAGACTGGATTCCACTGATGAGGTGTCCTGTCCCTGGTGGTTGGCAAGTGTTTCAGCCTATGATATAAGGTGGTGAAATGAGATGCAGGAGCAGACTGTGACCCCTATGATAGCTTCTAAGTATGAGCACCAGATGTAAGTATACACCCCTGGGTCTACTTCATAGGATCGGAATTTCAGAACATCAAACCTCTGACGAGAGTATCAAAGTTTTGAAATATCGAACCTACAAAAAAAATCTAAAACATGAACACTTCATATTTCACATTTTTGCAGGGGGTTAAGCCCCCCAGCAACTCCCCACACCCCCTGCTACTTAAATATACCAACTCGGAGATTGTACTACAGTGAAGAGAACAGTAAAATTCCCATTCTGCACTGTACGGTGATCTCCATTCACAAGGTTAGAGATTTCAAGACTTTGATCCTCTGCTCTTCGATGATCAGAGATTTGATGTTCTGAAATTTTGATCCTATGAAGTAGACCCACACCCCTGACCATGGGCTACAGTGCTAGACAGATGCCACTTGCTATGCTCTACATTTAAGTGCCACTGCCACAATAGTCCTGATGAGACCAGTCATGGCATTGTGCTGGAATTCCACAGCCTCATCAAGGCATTGACAGTACTGGGTGACATCCTCATGGAAGTCACTCACCACACTGATCATTTCCATGTTGACATAACTAGCAACAGAATGTGGCCAGATGATAGCACTGCAAACATGCTGATTGAACCCTAGCCCCACCAGCATATCAAGGGCTAACTATGACATGTAACTTTTCTTAGAACTCCTATTAGCCTGCTGTAAAATGGGCACACCCATATGGGATGCTATGTGATCCTCTGCTGTTGGTGCCAGAAGGGGAGCAGTGCTGGAGCCCCTCACAAGGATGTGGGCACTCATGCTATACAAATTGTACTGCAGGCATGATTGAACCTATAACTTCACCCTAAAAAAATGGGTGGAGGACCATGAAGGAAGTGGACAGAGTCAGTATATTATCTGACTGACTTGGTCTATGGTATCATCATCACCATCAAAGACCCTGCACAGTTGCACACATCGCAGCTGACTCAGTTGCATATCTAGTCAGCATCCTGATAAACAGATCACTGTCAGACAGTCCAGTTCTTACAATATGGAAAATGTCACACATAACACTAATTCAGAAAGCAGTACACTCCAATGAAATACCCAATTTCTGCCCAATATCAGTTCTATCCCCTTTATCCAAAATCACAGAAAGGTGTATTCACTAACAATTAATGAAATATCTACTCTAGAACAACCTGCTCACTCACGGTTTCAGGCTAGATCATTGCACATCCACTGCACTATTATCCTTTACAAACAAAAGTTTAATGAGGCCAGGGACAAAGGGTACCTAGTATCTGCAGTATTCCTGGACCTCTCAAAAGCCTTTGACACAGTTTCACATGCTTTACAACTAGACACACTATCCAACCTAGAATGCTCCACTACCACACTTCAGTGGTTCCAAAGCTACCTACATGATCAGAAGCAAGCAGTCAAATGGTCTAATCAACTCTCCCCCTTTGGGGGACTCCTGTAGGGTTCTCTAGAAAGTACAGTTTTAGGACCCCTACTGTTTAACATATTCAACAATAATCTATATACTGCCTCTTCCCCAAGAACATTAATTAGGTATGAAGATGACTCAACCTTAATCTGCACCACTCGTATTCTCCCAGAACTGCTAATCAAAACCCAACATTTGCTCACAGCAAATGAAGCCTGGCTCACACAGGCCCAATTCTTCCTAAATCCCCCCAAAAAACAAAATTATAGTCTTTCACCCCAAAAATACCAGCCTCAGTCCAGACCAATTTAATATTTTCACAGCTGACAAAACCATCTTAGAAAATATACAAAAAAAAAATAAATGTCTAGGTGTTATTATTGATGGCAAACTCAACTTTAACCTTCATATCCAAAAAAACATCAAGAAGACACATAAAAACTAGGACTCCTCTACTGAAATAGAAACCTCCTTACAACTTCAACCAAGACCATCCTGAGTAAAAGTTCCTGCACCTCTCCCTGTTCTATGGTTTCTGTATTCTAACCAATCTCCAAAACTCCACCAATACTAAAATGGGGCAATGCTACAACAAAGTAGTAAAATATGCAACAAACTCCAATGACCGTACACATCACTGTATACCATTATACCATTAAAAGAACTAAATTGGCTGGAACTATCAAACCAGTTTACATATACACACCTAAGTACAATTCACAGCCTATTCTGTAGGCCCATTGCCGGTCCTGTCCTAGTTAACCTAGTTGAACAAGTTGAGCATTACAAACCAAACAGACCACTCAGATCTGAAGACAAAAACCTTCTTGAAACCTACAAACCTTTCAGAAATCAAGGGAAATCACTATACTCATACTGTGTCTCCAAGTTATGGAATGCCCTCCCACCTAACATTAGGCTAACTCCTAGCCTACTTCTCTTTAAAGCCTCCCTAAAAGAACACCTAAAGAAATCATGGCAATGCATATGCCTTACTCCAGGGTAATTCACTTCTTTCCCTCCTTATACATCCTCTTACTAAACTAACCTCCTCCTCCTAAATTAATCTACTAGCTGTCACCATAAAGTTATGGAAACTATGCATTTTCTTTCTCTAGTATTTTACTCGGTTTAGCAGAGGACTAATATTCTGACTGATCCACTCCAATCTGTGACAGGTTAATCAAACACACTCTAAGCAAATATTATTTACCCTAAGAAGCTTATTTCAATTTGTGTATGAATGTAAACTGTAATTATTCTATTATTACAATTTTAGTGCTATATAAACAACTGTAACTGCCTGCCTACATGCTTTAGCACTACAAATGTAACCCTAAGTGCTTGCCTATAATTTTTCCATCAGTGTATTCTTATATAACTAACCAATTGTATAATATGTGTAACCAAGTTATAAATGTGGAGCTTTTCTCCCCAGGCCTCTGCTGAAAATGGGTTATGTAACCTAGATGAACTATCCGTGTAAACAAATGTCAAATAAACAAGCAAACAAACAAACAAATACATAAATAAATAAATCAGGCTGTTTTTCTGACCCAGGCTGTACAAGTGTTACCTTAGCAGTGGTCTAACCTCAGAGTACATTGTACAAGATGGAACATAGCAAACCTGAATAGCAATGCTACATGTGAGGCTCTGTGCTGTGCAGATGCAGAACAGATACATACTGCTGATGTAGTTCGATGTGTCTGCACACCTGATACAACTTTGTTGAACATAGGCATTGGTTGAGGTAGCCTGTATACATCTTTCATGTGAACTGTTGTTATATACGCATTCATTGTTGTTACTAACAAACTAAATCTCCCTTTAGGACAAATGAAGGTTGGCTACTCGTTCAACCTGTGTCCACTCTTTCAGGTATGATATGTCTGCCTTCATCATCTCCATGCATGAACAGTAGGAATGCCTCATCATCATTTAAGCTTACAGTGGGACACAGCCTCTCTCAGGCAGATGACCCCCTCCACATACTGCATACCTTCCCTCCTGCATACTCATCTGCTCATGTCGGTGATACTCTAACATTTCTGATTTGAGTGATTCCATTCACTAACAGCACTGATGGAATCTTATGCTAATTGTTTGTAATTCTGATATTCACTTCTGGTTCTTTGAATTTGCTTGTGTATGCATTCTTACGGGTCTATATTACATTGTCAAAAGGGCTGTTCATTGTACACCCTTTCATGGACATATAAATATCGAAGTACCAAAACTCCGAATGGTCACTTCAGTGAATTTTTTTCCCAGGGGGAAAAATTGCTTGGCCAACAATCAACAAAACAAACTGTCAGACTCCACAAAGTGGGGGACTTTGTCCTCCACACTCCCTGATGTGGGGGCTGAGCTCCCCACACCCCCCTAACTAAATATACCAACTCTGAGACTACATTACAGTGGAGGAAAGGGCAAATTCCTGATGAAAACCAAGTGATTTTTTTTCCCTGGGGAAAAAATTCGCTGATGTGGCTATTCAGAGTTTTGGTACTTCGATGTTTACGTGTCGATGAAACAGTGTTCGATGAACAGTCCTTTCGACAATGTCATATAGAACCATTTTTCCAGGATCTTAAATCACTGTGATAGTTGTAGTTTAACTGAGTTTATCACCTTTAAGACATGGAACTATTTAAGATATTTTTACATAATAGAGGTACATCATTTTTGTATTGATTTATTAATAAGTATAGTCATGTGATATGGCAAGTGAAGGAGAAGGTGGTATAATATCTAAGGTCTTTGGCTCACAAATATCAGTTCTAGGTGGCTGTTGTATATCTTGGTCTTCTTCAAGTAGATTAAGTGGAGAACTAATTATTTTGTGGATAGGATGTTTATAATGCAGATCAGACAATATCAATGTATCCTATCACAATGACATCCTGTTTAACGCTAGTTGTGAGTCAGGAAAGAATGTCTTGCAGTTCTGGGAATTGAGAGGTATATAAATTATAAGAATGCACAAAACACAAGAGATCTACATCTTCATGCAGGATTACAGATCATATAACTTTTTAGCACAAAAATTCCGGACAATGCCAAAAATAATGGGGAGGGAACAAAGTTGCACAATCAGTGACAGATTTTAAATCTTGCTCATCACCTTAGTAATGCGTGCTAACCCTAACACTAAAGCTATCCCTTCTCTCAACCCTAGCATTATACCATAACTTAAGAAAAACCTTCCCATACCACTGCCGCTACACAAGACACACTCATACACACAAACACACATTGAAACCTCTACATGTACCCTCTTACCTAACCCTGACCCTCACCCTAAAATGCAAACACTTGCACATAAACATAAAAAAAACTATCTTCCCACTTATCCCTGACCCTAACCCTGACTATCACAGACACAAAGACACAAACACACACATGCAGACGCACACACACACACACACACACACACACACACACACACACACACACACACACACACACACACGGACACACACACACACACACACACACACACACACACACACACACACACACACACACACACACACACACACACACACACTTCTTACCCTCTCCAATCCCATTTTTCACAACTAAACAGTCCCTCAACATCTTGAATGTTCAGCTATCCATCCATTTAATATTAAGCACCAGACCTATCACTCAGCTACCAAACTCTTGTTTGATCAACTCAAGGAAAGCCAAATACATTTATATATATATATATATATATATATATATATATATATATACATATATATATATATATAAAACACAGGGAAGCGGCGTCCCAACAAAAATAAAGCCTGCCTTCCCCACTTACTATTCCTTTGTGCTTTTCTTCACTTGTTGATTTCCTCCATTTTTTACTGACCGATACTCCTGCCCCCTCCTTTATTGAGCCAATGTGTATCCACGAGACTGGACACCAAAGAGCAGGTGCTACACTATCCAGTAAGTAATTACATGTAACGTGCCAACATTGTGCTGCGACTAGTGCTGATGTGTGCTACCTGCTGCCACCTGATCTCATGTGATTCATGCTAGGAAATATATGGCTGACCATTGTTTTAAGGAATACTTGTTTCACTGCTCCACTTTGGTTGGCTTGCACTTTTATAACTTTTTTCTGATATTCACATCACAGCACAGCTTGTTGCTCATGTGTGCAGTTTTTCACCATTCATAGTTATGTATACCTTACATTCCAAAGATTTGTTTTTTTATGAAGTACAAGCCCTGCTCTGATATGCAGTGCATCTTTATGAATCTCAGCTTTCATTTACTGAAATGTTGGTCAATATAAAACTTTGTTTACTGATTACTGTCCTGTTTTTAGCATTGATTTGATTTCGGAAAAGTTTATGATAATGGTGCCATTTTACATCTGACGTGGTAAGTTGAAAAACAACATTGTGCTTTGTGGATGAAACTATACTTATCATGGTAAGCAAATGATAACTAAGACACCTAGGAAGCATTTACGTTGATTTGATTAGTGGGTATTGTATTGGCTAGACTCCTGATAATCTTCTTCAAAACAAAAGCAAAAAAACAAAACAAAAAAAAATTCTACTCTGCGGTAGCAAAAGAATCTATTCAAGAGACAGTTCTCTCTCCTAAAGACTGTCCAAGCTATAGAATAAGCTTCTTCTTCATGTCAAGCAAGTTAGCTATTCAACTACTTGGAAAAGTTAAAAAGAAAAGAAAAGTGTGAGGGAATATTTTTTCTTTTTCACCCTTAAAAATTTGTGAACGAGCAACTCCTCTGCATTTGGACTAGCTGTAATTTGATGGAGGATGGTAATTTCAGCAATTTGGAAAGTGTTTTTTTTTTCCCATTATTAATGCAACTAGCTTTTTTTCCTGCTCTTTTTTTCAGAATATTTTGCAAGGGACAACTAGGAAACTACTACTTGCAAGTGTGATGAAGCAAAGTTGTGGTTCAATGGTCCAGTGGAGTGCATGTGTTATTTTGTTATTGGTTTTCAACAAACTGGTATTAGTTGTTCATGATGAGAAGTAAATGAAATGTGTAGGTTTAAGATTATCGTATGGATAACATGGTAACTCAAGGCCCAATCTGCACGAGTTGCAGGTAGCTCAGGTGGATGCAAGAGATCCCACAGCACCTATCAAAAATAGTAGGAGCTCTTTATTTATATACAAACATAGCTCTTATTTACAAAATATTTATATATTGTCAAATATTTACAAGTGTTCTATATATATATATATATATATATATATGTATATGAATAGATATGTGTGTGTGTGTGTGTGTATGTATGTGTATATATATATATATAGATATATATATATATATATATATTGTTTTTTTAGGGATAATGAATATGTTTGGTATTTGTATCTGTTTAGGAGTTAATTAATTATTTAATTAATTAATTAATTAATTAATTAATGTGATGTTTTTGGAGGGATATTTAAAGGATGTAGTGTGATTACTGTTTTGTCTGATGAAGTTTGCTTATGAAGTTAACAAAAGCGCTTACTACATATTCAGCTGGTCTGGCATTTTTTTGGCTTTTTGGTTTTTATATATATTTATAGTTTCATAGGAGTTTACTTGGCTAGCGGCCCTAGTACAAGCCTAGCCATGTTAATCCCAATTATTCCCATTTGTTCTTTTTTGGGTAGTTCACAGAACAAATTTATGAACAGAGTCGGTCTGTGATCAACACCAGCTACCACTATCCATGAGGGTCATGGGTACCACCCCAGGGGTGAATTATTGTTGGCTAGGGACGTGGTTTTAGTTTCGTAATTTGCTTTAGAAGATGTTACAATATTTCTGATTTTCCTGTTTAGGCTTAGGAGGGAACTCTTCCACTCCAGAGTGTTATCTCTCTTGCTTTTGGATAACAGTTTCTTCCTCTTGTTATATAATCTGTTTATACTTGAAGTCCACCACAGTGGCTTGTTTTTACAGGGAGACCTGGTTTTGATCCAGTCAGGTACAGCAGAGATTATGCAGTCACTTAAGTGTTTGTAAGGGACATTACACAGACTTACACTTCTGTATAGTAAACATTGGTGTCTTTGATTGTGGGTGGTATGGAGCTTTTTATACCATCACTTAGTAAGCTGTAGTTAGCTTTGGTGAAGTTTTTTTATAATTTTTGTTCCTGTGAGGGTATCAGTTCCAGTAGTTACTTCAAACAAGACTGATTTGTGGTCTGACCTAACCAGGGAGGGCATCATGCATGGGGAAGTACAGTGACCCCCCCCATATTAGTGAGTACTATGTCCAGAACTTTACACCCCCTAGTGAGGATGCAGACTATCTGTTCTATAGCATTTGTGTTAACAAAGTCGAGGAACTTCTGGGTGAGCATGTTTCTGCTCATGTATGTCTCCCAGCCTATGGAAGGATGCTTGAAATCTCCCATGATTAAGGTGTTGCACTGTATGGCGAGGGATTCCAGTTAATCAAGGTAGGCCGTGTGCTTATCCTGGCTCATGGTGGGGGATCTATAGCGAGAAATGATGTGGTATGGTACTTTCCCAATAGTTAAATGGACATGGAGTACTCTGAAAGAGTCATGCTGTTTGACCAGTCTGTAAATGTATTTGCTTTTAATGAGGATAGATTCACCTCCACTTTTGGTTCCTTCATGCTCATTTTGAGGTTGGAACGTGTGCAAAGCATTGCAGCCTTGCATGGCCAGGGTATTCTCAGCAGCCTTGAACCATGTCTCAGTAACTGCACAGGTGTCAGCATCCTCCAAGGTGAAGAGTGCTTCCAGGCAGTACAGTTTCAAGTCTAAACTCCTAGCATTAAGCCGCACAACCCTGGCTTTGTCTCGATTAGATTTTGTTACATTGGAAAATTTGTTGTTTTGACATTGCCTAAAAAAACACTATGAGGGAAGCAAGAGTCTTTGCCAGTATCTGAAAGCCTAAGGTGTACAGGTGCAGATGATCTCAAGCAAAGCAGCAAGGTCTGTCTGCCATATCCTCCCAGACTGACAGATACTGGATCCCCCTGGACTGACACCAGTTGTTGAAGGCAATCATTTTTTGTTTATATTGTGGCATCATCCTGGGCATCATCCTGGGTGAGGGTAGGATACTGCTTAGAGTTAGGGACTTACCTGTCTGGGACACATAGTCAGAGAATTCCATCATGTCTCTCTTCATGTAGTCCAGAGAGGTACATCTCAAGTCATTTACTCCAACATGGACTGTGAGAGAGTCATAATGGTACTTGTTGAGTGACTTCAGTCAGTGCATGCGTGATTTGTCAAATCCTGGCACCTGATAGGTAGCTGACTGTGACATTCTCCTTCTCCAGTCTGGTGATGGAGGACATCTGTGTGTCTCATTATGGAGTCACCTATGACCAAGACATTTGATATGTTTTGCGTTAGGGGCTTATTTGTTGAGACATGGATATGTGTGTTGATATATGTAATGGTTTCTTTATGCTTAGTGGTGAGTGTGGATGGTGTGCATTTGGCAGGCATTTACTGAGTGCCTCCGCATATGTGGGTTTATGTGTTGTGACCTTAATTTGTATGAGAGGTGTGGTTTGTGTGAGAGGTGAAGCGTGTGTGCTGACAACCTGTTTGATGTGTAGTTTGTTTTTACATGTGAGAATTGACTCCCTTTCCAGAGTATATTTGCATCTCTCACATAGGATGTTTGTTTGATTTAGGAATAAATGGTTGTCAGTATACATGAGGCAATTGCTACATTGCCTGAAGATGCCCATATCAATCAAGCTGGCAGGAGAAATGATGGGAAACTGCCAATCCATTGTGGCAGGATTTTTCTGAATGTAGCATTTGGGAAGGAAGTGGGCTAGCTGGACTTGGTCACAAACAGCAAAAATGAAGCAGCAATTCAATTAAATACAGATGTCAAAGTGCAGTGTTGGCTTAAAATATACTTATTATTCAGTTTTTTTTCTTTCAGTGGATACCTTGGATTTCAGTGTAGATGCACTCCAGACCTCTGGCTAAAGTTGCTAAACATTGAGCAGCTCCAGTAAACTGAGCACAATCCCACAGAAACATGAGGCTTATATACAGGCAAATTTAAATAGTTTTAACACAACTACTAATGAGAAAGCCCCAAACTGAGCCTTTCTCTTGCAATCCCCAACTCAGATGGGTCCTGAGTTACACACTTCTGCATCAAGGGTGCATGGAGGCCCTCTTAATATATGATGGCTGGTTTAAGAACACAAGGACACAAAACAGTCTAGGTTCAGCAGGTTTGAATATAGCCTATGCTATATAAGGGAATTAAACACAATTTCAAAGTGTAGTGTAAAAAGTGGTCACAAACAGCAAAAACGAGGCAATCATTTCATTTAATACAGTTAACAAAGTGAAGTACTGGTTTAAAATATACTTATTTTTCAGTTTTTTTTTTTAATGAATGCCTTGGATTTCAGTGCAGATGCCTCCATACCTCTGGCTAAAGTTACCAAGCACTGATCAGCTATGGTAAACTGAGCACAAACCCACGCAAATGTGAGGCTTATATACAGACAAATTTAAACAGTTTTAATAAAGCTATCATAGGTTCAATGGTTAGTACTAGGCTATCGGCCCAAGGGCCTATACAAGCCGAGCCATAACAATTCCCTGGCTATTTCTTCTCACAATATTTACTTCCCTGGACCCCTGTCTAGCAGGGCGACTGATGTGATCTCCGGGATGAATTTCCTATCTCCCATCCAATTGTCAAGGCTCCTTTTGAAGAGGGCCAAAGAGGAACTCTGCTTGACATGTACGGGCAGTCTATTCCAGAGTTTGGGGAGTCTCTGGGTCAGGAACCTATCAATGGGAAAGCCCCAAACTGAACCTTTCTCCAGCAGTCCCCAACTCAAATCAGTCCTGAGCTACATACTTCTGCCACAAGGGTGCAGGGAGGCCCTCCTAATGTAATATGGCTGGTCTAAGAGCACAGTGATACCAAACAGTCTAGATTCAGCAGGTCTGAATCTAGCCTATGCAATGTAAGACAAGGAAACACAATTTTTAGATGGGAAGGAGTAAGGGAGAGTAACTTAAAGGTCAAAGTGAGAGTGTTTATTTGTACACTGTTAGATGACCTGCAGTGGTACCACCCCCTGCAAAAACTGGCAGCTCTTCAAGCAGCTGAGAACAGTGGGAGACTATGGAGAGCATTTCCTATATAGGATTATGAACTGGAGAGGTTTGCTTATATGCAAGCATGGGGAACAGTGTTTGTGCATCGCACAAGCATGACACTTTTAAATGAGCAAGATGAAAGACATTTATAAAGTTAAACCCTCAGGCCAATCAGATAAAAATACAGTAAGCTATTGACCAGTGGATGAGTTGAATTAGCTCTCTGCTCCCACCAGAGTGCAAAAGAACCCTTCCAATGTAAAACAAACTGACTTTGAGCTCAAGTGCAGTAACAAATGCTTTACAACAGAAGCAAGAATTCCTGCAATATCAGGAATCCTTGGAAATAAGTTCAGTAACCCTGAGAAATGTTCACAACACACAAAAACTTTGCAAAATAAGAAATATTTTGGCAGACTCACTCAGAACAGCTTTTGCAGTTCCAGAGAAGGTTAGGGAATACAAAAATATTGTTAAAACAACCTAAAAGCAGTACAGTAACAAACATATGAAGTTTCTTTAACACATGCAGGCTGGAAAACAGCAATAAATTCAACCAAATAAATAAATGCAGCACAGAAGTGTTAAATATCACTGAAACAGAGCAAATTAAAATAATATATACTTATATCAGCTTTGTAGGCCTGAAGATTTAGAAGCAATCCAAGTCTTGTAATCATAGGTGTCCAAGCCAGGCATAAAAAAGCTCTGACTAAATCAACACTAAAAGGAGCACATATTCAGAACTGCAGCACCCTGCCCCCTTAAAATGCAGCACAGTATCACCAATGCAAATACATGCTGTGGGAGTAGAACCCACAGCCTTCTGCATCAAAATCAAGCATGCTACCTGTTATACTAATAGCACTGCTTTTATATATGTATGCTCTGCTACTTACACTGCCTGTTTTATACACAGATACCCTCTGCACACTACTCAGCATAGTGCTAGAAAATAACTACTTCAACTTCGATAATACTATCTACAGGCAACTCAAAGGAGTAGCCATGGGAGCCAAAATGGCCTTAGCCTACGCCAACCTGGTACTCAGTTCCAGGGAAGCTGAAGTACTCACCAAGCTAAAGGACTTTGAACGCATAGCCCTATACAAGAGATATACTGACAATATGTTTCTTGCATGTAAAGGGACAGCCCCTGAACTGGAAGCCTTCATACTAGAAGTAAAAAACAGCATAGACTTCCTAGAGTTTACTACTACAGGCGCAGAGTCCAAAGTAAACTTCCTCGATATTACCCTTACCATTAACAAAACAACTCAGCAATTCTCTTCCACCCTATTCGGGAAACCCACACATGAAAGCAACCTGCTGGACTACAGAAGCCAACACCCTGGCTTCATGAAAAAGAAGGGGGCAGTACGTCCGCCTAAGCAGGATAGTAAGTGATGACAAGCAATTCAAAACAGAATGCCTTGCATTAAGAGAAAGGCTACTAGAGAAACATTACCCTCCCAAGCTCATCGACAAAGCTGCCCAAGATGTGTCAGAGAACAGACACACTAGACACTGTCCCATCTTAATCTATGCTTCCCCAAGCAGACTAGTAATGATGACAGTTACATCCCCAGGTTCCCAATCCAAATCTCAATAGATGCACCTGCAATTAGAAACACGATCTCCAGAAACCGGGGAATCCTCCAAAGCAGCCCTGAACTTAGCAAAGTCCAAGGTGAACAACCCAGTTTCACCTACAAAAAAACTAACTCATTGAAATGGCTGCTGGAACGTAAAAAATGTAATGCAGACTACCCCAGCACTACAGATACCCCAGGCACATTCCCCTATGGCCACTGTGTTTGCTGTCAATACATCAACACAGACAACAATGTAGTCATTAGAAACAAAAAACTCCCATCCCACAAACAAGAAAAGTACAACTGCAACACTAACATCATAGTGTATCTCAGCAAATGTACCAACTGTGAGGCATTCTACATATGAATTAATACTCAGAAATTGAGTAACAGAATAAAAGAACACTACCAAGCTATTCGCAGAGGTGACAAGACAAATGCCCTGGCCAGACATAGTAACCAGTGCACCTCTTATCCACCTCCCCCCACATTCCTTTTCCAAATACTAGAACAGGTCTCTACTTTCAGCGGAGAATCCAGCACCCCACTAGAAGTCAGGGAACTAAAATGGCAAATTGAACTAGAGGAGACAACCAACCAGGCCTTAACAGCAGCCTCAACATAAAATGCCTACTCAAATGGATCAATTAACACTGCCCACATACCCTGACGTCACAGTTGCATCAAGATGCTAATTAACCTACTAGTTAAAAGTCAATGCAAATTACTCCTCTACGGATTTCTGATGAAGTTCGAGATGTAATAAACAGGCAAACGACAGCGCTCAAATCTAAGGCTGGCTCACGCGTGCTTCTTTCATTGCTTCCTCCCAGGTTCCTTTTTTTACAAATAGTCAAGACTCATACCTGGTAAAAGTGTTCTAAACCGCATAGTATTAGTATATTCTACACTAGGCGACCATGGAAGAAGCCACGACCAGCAATAAAGGAGTAGACTACAGCCAAAACTGTTTGAACCTATGATGCCCAACAGTCCATTGAACACAGCGGGACTTGTAAAAGCCCTATCCAATACATCACACATCATAGAAAGCATGCTGAAAGTCTTCAGACTGCCCAAAGAAGGAACATCTGAAGCAAATACAAATCCAAGTAATTGCAAAGCAGCCCAAGCAACTAAAAGGGCCAGAACAACAGAAGAACCGAATGGTAACTCAGCTACACTGGAGCAATTACTCACAAGAAGAGACAATAACCCGTTCACCGACTTCGTACCCACAAGACAAGGCAGAAAAGCAGCAAACACAAGAGACAACAACGATAACAACTTCACAATAGGGGACTGCTGGTTTCTCCTACACAAACTAGAGAAACTACTCACCAAATTCAAAAACATCGAGTACGATAATTACTACTTTGCGAAATGCATAAGTAATGAAATCGTACCCAAAGGACAGCGAACTTACAAGTTCCCCAATGGACTACATACTAACAGCGAAATCTACATTTCACTGTGTAAAATATACAACACAGCTGGACTAGAAGCCATGCAAGTGTTAATCACACACAATAACTGCAAACTTGTTGAACTAAAGGAAGAAATACAAGCCATCAGTGAAGCCATCATCTAACACCTTTGCTTCAACCTACTAAGCATAGAATGGCTCAACATGAATACGAAAATCACCAGACATATCACGATGATTACAGCCAAGAAAAAGAAAAAGCTCATCTGAGACTGGGAACAATACCAAAACAACACCGCCTGCATCCTAGTCTCCAACACAACCAACACGGAGCTCAACTACAGCAACAGAAACCAAAACAACTGTAATGGGGATCCAAGAGTGCCAGCCCCCATGGACAACAACCACCACCACCACCACAATGATAACCAGCACCACAATGATAACCAGAACCACAGAGGATACCAACAAAGCCATCAGCCCAGACAGGAGACGCAGGAATACCAGCAGCCCAGACAAGAAACACAACAGGCAAGCAGCCTCCAGCAGCAACAAAGCTATCAGTCCAGACAGGAGACACTGCATGCAGGCCACCACCAGCAAGCACCACACCGTAGCCCCCAGAGAGTCACAGCAGAACCACATGGAAATGCCACTCAAACAGACATGGCACAAAACAGGACTAATGGCCATAACACAGACCACAGCAGGTTAGTGCAAAATCCCTCCCCCACCAGCCCCAACTAACGCCATTCAAACCTCTAACCAAGGCAACATAAACAGCGAAGACAGTAACTACCAAGGGGAGCCTTTTTTATGCAATGGCTCAGACCCAAGGCCACCAGATCCCATGAACAGAACCCAGACAGGGAGAGGCAGAGGGAGAGGGACAGGCAGGGTGAGACCGACATATGCACGGAGACCATGGACTCACAGCAGAATGACCACGTGGCACTAACTACCAAAAATGGGCCTAAAATGCCCGCCACCAGGTCAAAAGACCAGACAATCCACAACCTGTCAAAGTGCACAATGGATGCAGCCAACCAAGAACTACTCAAGAAAGGCTTCAACTTCATACCTGCTCAAAGAGCAAAGTGCACAAATACCATAGTGGATTTAAAATTATACTGCAGAAAACTTAACCTTAAGCACAAATTTGCAAGCAAAAACTTTGACTGCTGTACTCCAGACACAGCCACTAACACAGAAGATCCCACTATCAGCAGCACGGGCCCATCGGAGCATGAGTCAAGCCACCCTACAACCACAGAGGTTAACAGCGTCTTTAAAACTATCAATGCATCACTGTATTCCTACGAGCATGAATATGCCAACAATCCTAATGGATCTAACGCTACAATTCAGGGCAATATTTTCAATGAGGTGAATGACTCAGACAGAAACCTTGCAGACGTCTCCCATGGCTCCACTACAAGCCCAGACTCTATTATACCTACTGAGTGTGTTGATGTCAGAATACCTAACAGGGCAAATGCCCAAAATACTGTGTCCAATGCTAGCAATACAACTCTAAATGTATATGCGGTTAATGAGTGTGCCCACACAGCTGTGTCTAACATACACAGCACCAACAGCACACCTAATAAAGCCACCGCGTTCAAAGAGCAAAATATGACAACTGGCTGTCATGTATGGTATACAATAAACAAAGTAGATATCTCCAATGAACTAAATAACTGTAATACAAATGTAGCTAACCTTAATACAAATGTACCTAAGAGGCCTTACATAGTCTGCAATGATAGCTACTCAAATTTCTCAATTAATGCAATGTTGAAATGTACTGTAACTAACTCAATTCATGCAATGTCGAAATGTGCTGAAAATAACTCAAACAATGCAAGGAATAGAGTAGCTTTTAATGTACAAATGAACAAAAGTACCCCAGTTGAGACTTGCGATACAAAAGCCCCTAACAACCCAACGACAACAGGGCAAATTGTAATCACAGTATAATTCTCTCCATGCTAATAGAAACAGTATTTAATAATGATACATATGGTGCAATCGCACCTAACAGGCCTAACGTACCATTGCTCAGAGAGAACAGAGAACTGTTTAACCCCAGCTCTAGCCGCATGGATACAGCTCACCACAGTGAAGAACTGGTTCACGGAAACCACAGCAATGACGTAGCTCACACAAGCAGCGTCAACAACTGGAACTACGTCAACAGTTCAAATGGGGTCAGCCCTCCCATAATGGAGGGCAATGCTGTAAACAACAATACAGCCTCGGGCACAAATACTGCGAATCAAACACTGCATAAACGCAGTCAGGATATAAGAACAAACAGTAACAAAGTCCTAATAACTAACAGACCACAAAACATGGACACCAGATCTAATGTGCATGCAAATGTTATGAATGAAATAAGTATAAGAAATGTAATGAATGAAAAAGATAACAGACTGTGTCAAAGTAACAATACCCAAATGCATATAAAATCTCTGCATGTGTATGTACAAAATGCTAATGCAACTAACCAAAGGACAAGTACAAGACCCAATAACAGTGTAGGAACTCCCCCTAATCAAGCCAACCTGAACACCCCCAACATAAATCAAACCATACCCCAAAGGGAATGGACTGGCATAACAGCCCCAAGCAGCACCCAGAACAACCCACCCTAGTGCTGCACTAAGCGACTCACTACTAAGTGAAGACAACGAAACAGCACCACCCCTATTCAAGAGAGGGAGCACATTTAACCCTACTCTTAACACCAATATCAGCATCTTCTCTAAAGTTTGTGAAATGAAATCCAAACCATTATTCACAACAAACCCCTCAACAAATGGGTTAACGTGAACCAGCAAAAAAAACAAGCACTCCACACCCCCTGCACTTCAAAACAAATAAAAGTGCTGAAGGCAGACAAAGGAGCAGGAATTGTTATTATGGAAGAAGATGCATGCACTACGAAAATGCAGCAAGTGCTCTCAAACAAGTACAGCTACTGCATAGTAACCAAACAGGAGGTTTTAAGCAAATCTAAAACCATAGATACTACACATCATAGACCACTATGGCTTAACAAAATCTCTGAAGAAGAATTCAACTTCATGGCAGTAGACTCCCCAGAAGTAGGAAAGCTGTTCAGAATCCCTAAGATTCATAAAAACTGAACAGAGCCCCCCATGAGACACATAGTCTTATCTAAAAGAACCAAAACCGAATACATATCGGAGCTACTCGACTTCTACTTTAACCCTATAATCCAAAGCTCCATGTTCTACTTGAAGGACTCATGGGAATTCCTCAATGAAGTGTTCCTTCTAAAGACCAGCAATAAAGGCAAACTGACCCTAGTGACACTAAATATAGTGGCACTATACCCAAGCATCCCCCACAAAGTAGGGATCAAATTGGTCAAAAAATACCTAACCAGTCATAGAAATATAGACCAAGAGCATGCAGATACCCTCTGCACACTACTCAGCATAGTGCTAGAAAATAACTACTTCAACTTCGATAATACTATCTACAGGCAACTCAAAGGAGTAGCCATGGGAGCCAAAAGGGCCCCAGCCTACGACAACCTGGTACTCAGCTCCTGGGAAGCTGAAGTCCTCACCAAGCTAAAGGGTTTTGAACACATAGCCCTATACAAGAGATATATTGACGATATGTTTCTTGCATGGAAAGGGACAGCCCCTGAACTGGAAGCCTTCATACTAGAAGTAAAAAACAGCATAGACTTCCTAGAGTTTGCTACTACAGGCGCAGAGTCCAAAATAAACTTCCTCGATATTACCCTTACCATTAACGAAACCACTCAGCAATTCTCTTCCACCCTATTCAGGAAAACCACACATGAAAACAACCTGTTGGACTACAGAAGCCAACACCCTGGCTTCATGAAAAAGAATATTATCAAGGGGTAGTACGTCCACCTAAGCAGGATAGTAAGTGATGACAAGGAATTCTGAAACAGAATGCCTTGCATTACGAGAAAGACTACTAGAGAAACATTACCCTCCCAAGCTCATTGACAAAGCTGCCCAAGATGAGTCAGAGAACAGACACACTAGACACTGTCCCATCTTAGTTTATGGCTTCCCCAAGCAGACTAGCAATGATGACAGTTACATCCCCAGGTTCCCAATTTCCATTTCAATAGATGCACCTGCAATTAGAAACACCATCTCCAGAAACTGGGGAATCCTCCAAAGCAGCCCTGAACTTACCAAAGTCCTAGGTGAACAACCCAGTTTCACCTACAAAAAAACTAACTCATTGAAATGGGTGCTGGAACATAAAAAATGTAAAGCAGATTACCCCAGCACTACAGATACCCCAGGCACACTCCCTTGTGGCCACTGTGTTTGCTGTCAATACATCAATACAGACAACAATGTAGTCATTATAAACAAAAAACTCCCATCAAACAAACAAGAAAAGTACAACTGCAATGCTAGCAACATAGTGTATCTCAGCAAATGTACCAACTGTGAGGCATTCTACATAGGAATGACTACTCGGAAATTGAGTGACAGAATAAAAGAACACTACCAAGCTATTCACAGAGGTGACAAGACAGATGCTCTGGCCAGACATAGTACCCAGTGCACCTCTTATCCACCACCCCGAAATTCCTTTTCCAAATACTAGAACAGGTCTCGCCATTCAGTGGAGAATCCAGCACCTCACTAGAAGTCAGGGAACTAAAATTGCAAATTGAACTAGAGGCAGACAACCCCCAGGCCTTAACAGCAGCCTCAACATACAATGCCTATTCAAATGGATCAGATAACACTGCCCACATACCCTAACGTCACAGTTGCATCAGCATACTAATTAACCTACTAGTTAGAAGTCAATGCAAATTACTCCTCTACAGATTTCTGATGAAGTTTGAGATGTAATAAACAGGCGAACGAAAGTGCTCAAATCTAAGGCTGGCTCATGTGTGCTTCTTTCATAGCTTCCTCCCAGGTTCCTTCATATCTGGTAAAAGTGTTCTAAACCGCATAGTATATATACATATATATATATATATATATATATATATATATATATATATATATATATATATATATATATATATATATATATATATATATATATATATAAACACACACACACATAAATAAATAGAAATCTGTTTACACAATAATACTAAACTTTCATCCCTGTTAGACCCCCACCCCCACTCCTTTTTTGCTAACCACCATCTGATTTTACTTAGTATCGTTACTAAAATCCATTTACCATTTAACATAATTTAATTTATTCTTTAATTCCTGATAAACCATATAACATAAAATAACTTATCTATTCTTCTAACATATTTGTGACTTCTCTTCGTATAATATCCATATTTAATAAAATATATGTTTATTTTATCCACTTCTTTACATCTTCAAAAAATCTTCTTTAAATATTTTTCCCCATAACTTTTGTACTCTTTTACATTTCAAAAACGCATGTTCTGTAGTTTCTTCTTCTTGACAATGTAAACATATTCGATCATTTTTCTTCGTATATGCCATATTTCCTTTTACTGGCAGTTTACCTATTATCAATCTCCACAAAAATCTTTACATTCTACTTACTCTCCGATTACATCATTTGATTCTTACTTTTATAGCTTTAACTTTTTCATCTTTTAGATTTTCCTGTGGTTTTACATAGGAATGTTTTATCATTGCACCCTTTTACCATACTTTTCTATCTTTTTCTATATCATCAGTTTTTATTTTCCACAAAAATATTTTCTTGGTAATATTTTATGTCCTTATTTATACACTCTTTTATTCTTTTTTACCAACCCCCCCAACATTTATCATAGTTATATTTATTTATTTAATTTTATTTTGCATTTGTTTAATGGGATAGTCCGACTGGACACATGTACTTTTTCAGCAGAGGCCCTGGGAGAAAAGCTCCACACAGAGAAATAAAAGAACAAATATTTCAGAGAATCCTTAACAGAAAAAGAGATTACAAATAGTAGCCTGAATGAGACAGTATAAGTAAACACGATATACAATTGGATATAGAGTATAGTTTACATCGATTAATAGTAACAAGTATGTACAAAATAAAGATACATTTGGGATAAAAGTACTTAACATACAAGGTGTTAGGAAATAACTTTGAGTTATATTTACACAATTTGTGTAGGTTAGGAGAGTTCCCATTTCAGTGGGTACATCTAAGTCAGTAGTAGTAATAACAATACACAAATCAGCTGTGAAATCCAGGATAATAGTGTTAGTATGAAGAAAGGTTATCTTAGAGGAGTGGGAAATTCTTATTCAATACTATTTTTATACTATTTTTACTACTAATTTCTCATCTTTTTCATTTATCCCCTTTTATTTAGTGAAGGAGCATGTACCACTTGGTTAATTAACCGTAAACCACCTTCTTCTTTATTTACATACAAAACTCATCATTTTACTGGCTTTAATCTAGAACCTCATATAAATGAAAAAAACATACCTGCAATAATTCCTTTTTAAATACTGTAGGCAACATAAATACACTTGGTAAGTATGCCATTTTCCCATCAGTACTGAATTTATCAAATAAGCCTTTTTTTCTGAATGATAATATGTATATTCAGCAGAAAAGACATTTTTGTTGTATTTCTTCTATTGTTTTCCCCATTGATTTCTACTTACATCTTTATTACCAAATTTTATACCTAACAGAGAAATTGTATTCATTGTAAACCAATCCCTGATCTTTACTACATCACCTACACTTTTACTTTTCCCTTTATTTAAATTCATCCATATCATCTCTAGACACTCATTTGTGCAACGTTTTTTATCCAAATTTTGTTTTTTGGATTATTATAATGTCATCTTTTTATGTTAACAAAACTGGAATTCTTAACCCTTTGGTTGATATATACCCTGCTTCCTTCATTTTGTAATTAATTTCACATGCTATCATATTCATAACTAATGTAACGAATATAAAACTCATTGACATCCATGTCTTACACCACTTTTCATATATACCCCTTGGCTTAACTAGCCATTTACAGGTATTTTTACTTTATTATTACTATAATCTGACATATATAATTTTAAAATTTTTTCACTTTTATTATATTCAGTCATTATTACTCATAAAATGTCATGTCCAGTTGTGTCAAATACCTTATTAAGGTATTCTATCATATTTTTGCTTCTTTTTTCTGTTCATAATATCATCCACAATTTCTCTATCAATAACAATTCTTGGCAACTCTTACCTTTTATACTAAATATGCTATCTTCTATAATTTTTTTTTCATTTTGGTTTCATATCTCTTTTGTATTATTTCCATAAAGATCTTATAATCATTATTATTCAGTAATATGAGACTGCAGGTTTTTAATTGTCTTCTACCTTCCTTCCTCCATATGAATTTAAGTATTCCACTACATAATTCTTTATACACAAAACCTTTATTTAACCATTCATTAAACATTTTTAAAACTGATCTCTTTTGACAATCCCTTAATCTGGTCCTGCAATTGAGTCTATTTTTACTTGTCCTAATACCTTATCTAGCTCATTTAAAGAAATCTCTCTTTCCAACTCTTCATTTTCTTTGTCTGTTAACTTTTTACTTCCTGTCGTTTTTTTTTCACTGCCTTCTTTTTTTCTTTAAGCATTTCTTGTACATATTGTACTACACTATTAGGTTCATAGATTCATAGTTAGGTACTAGGCTATTGACCCTGGGGCCTATACAAGCCCAGCCAAAAAGGTACCCTGGCTTTTGCCACCCAAGAAAATTATTTTCCTGTGCCACTGTCGAGCAGAGCCACAGAAGTGATCCCCAGGGTGAATTTCCTATTTCCCATCCAATCATCAAGATTTTTCTTGTAGAGTGCTAATTAGGAGCTTTGTTTGATATAGATAGTAAGTTTATTCCAGAGTATGGGAAGTCTCTGGGACAGGAACCTATCCCTCCAGCATGTTCTGTTTATTGTGGTGACAAGGTTTAGGTCCCTAGAGCGTGTAGCTCAGAGGGATTGGGATTTCTTTAAGTGGAGCATGTCCAACAGCTCTGGGTTTGACATAGCTTTGTATGTTAGGCAGAGATCACCTCCGAGTAGGCGATATGCGACAGAGTAAAGCTGGAGTTTTTTGAGACGGTCTGCATAGGGCATCTGTTTGAGGCCGGTAATCCTCTTTCTGAGGTATTTCTGTGGCCTTTCCAGTTATTGTAGATGTCTTGTGAGGTACATACCAAAAGGGGTGTTGTACTCTATAATGCATCTAATGAGTGATGAGTAGAGGGGAACAATGACCTCTTTTTTCCTGGATGAGAAACCTTTTGTGATGAGCTGTGCCACGTAGAAGGATTTCCTGACTACTGTGGCAATGTGATTATCAAAGGAGACACTATTGTCCACCTGTGTCCCAAGGTCTCTTATCACACTTTCAGTGTTAAGTATACTACCGCCTATGTTGTAGTTCATGGGTACAGAGTTTTTACCAAAGGGGATGACAATGCACTTTTTGGCATTGAGCTTGAAAAAATGGCTTTGACACCAGACATCTGTCTCAGTGAGGCCCTTTTGTAGGATGTCCACATGGTTAAGAGTTTTGATTATGGCTCCCAGTTTGTAGTCATCTGTGAACTTCATTAGCCAAATACCTTCTGTGTTAGCCTGTACTTCAGAGAAGTGGATTCCAAACAGGAGAGGACCCAGGACTGAACCCTGTGGTACTCCATTTGTCACTGGTATGAAGTCGAATTTGGAGTCTGCTACTTTCACAATGTGGGTTCTGTCAGTGAGCTAATTGGCAACCCATCTTGTGACATAGGGATTTATACCTAGTTTAGTGAGTTTATCTATAATTCCAGAGTGGGGGATGGTGTGGAAAGCCTTGTCAAGATCTAGATTGGCTGTGTGAACCACCTTAGCCTCATCTACGGCTTTGGTAACTGCTTCAAAAAAGTCTATCAGGTTTAGGAGACATGATCTGCCTTTTACAAACCCGAAAAGGGTGGTGTCCAGAGTTTGGAGATTACCAATGTCTTTGTTTATAAATTCCATGCAGACCAGGCTCGTCAGGCTAATGGGGCAGTAGTTACCGGGGTCTGTGGTGGCTTCCCCCTTGTGGAGTGGGATAACCGTCGCTGTACGCCATTCAGCAGGCAGAAAGCCTGAGGTGAGGCTATGACTGAACATGATACTTAGGTGGGGTGCCAGTTCATTCTGTAGTTCATGTAGAATGCAGCCTGGGATGTTATCTGGTCCCATGGATGCTGTGTTCTTGGCTTTGGAGAGTGTGGTTTTTACCTGTGCAGACGTGATTACAGGAACTTTGCATTCTTCCGGTATAGAGATTGGCTCTTTAGGGGGTGAGAGGGGGGTAAAGTTAGCACTGAACCTATCTGCCAGGATGTTGGCAATATCCGTTGGATCTGTATATTTAGTGCCATTGTGCTGTAACTCAGAGCAGATCTGAGTGTTGCCATTAAGTTTCTTGACATAGTTAGAGAATGCTTTGTGGTTGTCTTTAGAATCAATGGCAATTTTGTTTTCGTAACTAGCTTTGGAGGATTTTATCAGGGATCGCAGCTTCTTACTGAGGCTGACAAGGGAGCTCCTCCACTCATGAGATTTTACTCTCTTTTGCAACAGCTTCTTCCTTCTGTTGTACACATTGTTTATGTCAGGGGACCACCAGATTGGCTTCCTTTTTTCGGAGGATAGCATCTTGGTTCTGTTTGGGATAGCATGATCCCTGCACTCGTGTAAGTGCTTATAAAGTGCAATTGTGTAGGATTCAATAGTTGTAACTGTATTGTCCGTCTGTATGGGTGTCATGAAGTTCACCACTTCTGTCTTAAGAAGCATGAAGTTGGCTTTGGAGAAATTTTTTACCATGGTTTCCTTAATGGGGGCTGGGGGCAGGATGTGGATATCTAGGGTAATTAGCTTATGGTCAGATTGGGCCAATGAGGCGTTGACTTCAGGTGTGGAACACTGGTCACTCATGTTGGTAATGAATAGATCTAGGATATTGTTGCCCCTGTTGGGGGTGTGGATAAGTTGATCCAGGGCATTGGAGTTTATGAATTCCAGAAAGCGTTGAGTAAAGGAGTTGGTACATGAGTAGTTTTCCCAGTTAATGGTGGGGTAGTTGAAATTGCCCATTATTAGGGTGTTTGGTTGAACCCTAATATTTTCCAGTACATCAAGAAAAGAGGAGTGGGAATCCTGGGGAATGGTGGGGAATCTGTAGCAAGCTACAATTTGGACTGCAGTTTTGCCCAGAGTTAGTTGCAGTTGGATAACCTCAGCTGCATTATGCTGAGCAACTAGTTTGGAAGTGTGGATATTCTTAATGAATATGGACATGCCTGCGCCTTTGGTGTTCCGGTCCAGGTTACATGGCCGAAAAGTGTGGTATGAGTTATAGCCTGGTATTGCAGGGGTGCTCTCTGGAGCCTTGTACCAGGTCTCAGTCACTGCACAGATATCGATGTTCTCCATTTTAAGGAATGCCACGAGTGAGTGCATTTTGAGATTTCGACTTCTAGCATTGAGTAGCATCACCCTCAGTTTTTGCTTGCCTGTTCCTGTTATGGTGGTGAATTTGTCATTTGAAACTTGCCTAAAAAAGGCACTATAGGGGTGGCAAGAACCTTAGCCAGTAGCCGGAATCCCAGGGGTGACAGGTGCAGGCCATCTCTGGCAAAGCATCATGGTCTGTCGACCAAGTCATCCCAGGCAGACAGATACTGGATCACTTTAGAATGACACCAGAAGCTTAGCCAATTCTTGAAGTCAATCATTTTGTCCTTGTACTGCGATATCATTCTGGGTGATGGCAGAATGCTACTCAGGGCTAGGGTCATACCTGCCTGGGCACATGATCCAAGAGCTCTTCCATGTCTCTTTTCATGTAGTCCAGGGAGGTACGTCTTAGGTCCTTCACACCAACATGGACAATGACAGAGTCATATTTGTACTTGTTGTGGAGTGACCTGAGTGTGTGAGTTATGTGGTGAATCCTGGCACCCGACAGGCAGCTGACAGTAACTTTCTCCTTGTTTAGCCTGGTGAGTGGGACATCAGTGTGCCTGACTATAGAGTCACATATGACTAGTGTGTTGGATACATTGTTGTGCCTTATTGGCTGTGGTTGAGTGGCACACTGAGTCTGCGGGCTATGTGTCATTTTGGTTGTGTTGGGGGGTGGAGGTTGTTTGCATTTCTGCTTTGGAGGCCTCTGTTGCTTGAGCAGATTATTATTGAGAGCCTCCGCAAATGTTTTTATGTTTCTATGTGTGGATTTTGGTGGTGTAGATTTAGTGAGACTATGTGATGAGTGTGGTGTGGTGCAAGTATTTACCTTCTCCTCTTGACTGTAAAGTTCAGTCTTGGTTGGAGAGAGCTTTACCTCCAGTTTGGCTAGATAAGTGCATCTCTCACAGGTTGTAGTGTTGGGTGGTAGGAGGAGAGGGTTGTCTGTGTACATGAGGCAATTTCTACATTTCCCCAAGATGCCCAGATTCATCAGATAGACAGGAGATAACACTGGGAGCTGACCCTTGGACATGCCTGAATAAAAAGTTATTTTCCTCTAGATAAGTGAGGAAAGTGAGTACAAGAGCTGTTTTTCTCTAAGCAAGTGAGGAAAGTAAGTACCAAAACTGTTTTCCTCTAGGTAATGAGGAATGTTGAGTGCTGTAGTAAGTAGTAGGTTATTTAGTGCTTACAACAAGTTCTGAACAAGTGCTGATCACGAATAAGCAAATTCAAGTGCTAAAACTAAGAATCCGTATCTGGACTAAACTAGTTACAGGAAAGGGGGGGAACAAGTGCAAATGCGGGCTTTTAAATCAAAAAGTTGAGAGAGATGGAAAAACTGCCCAAACAGCCAGTAACTACAATTTCTGGGCCAGAACCACACCTTATGTGGTAGATAGGTTACCTAGTGCTTACCACTCCCACTGATAAGTTAGAAGGCTTCCCTCCAACACAGAAAGCTTGGAGGGGGGGGGGCGGTTCAGAAGCTTACATACAGTCCTGGATACAGCAAATCTGAATCTGGACTACACTAGTTACAGGAAAGGTAGGAAACAGGTTTAGATTTTTTTTATATATATATATATATATATATATATATATATATATATATATATATATATATATATATATATACAGAAAAGTAGCTAAAACAGCAGTAAAAACAATTCAAATGCAGTGCAAGCTAGCACACTTGAGTATGTAACAATGTTAGACCAAACAGTTTAAAAAAATGCAATTAAATTAAAAATGACTAAAAACAAGTGCAGAAGGAGTCTATTAGGTAGAATGAGGTAAAGAGATGGGACTGGGGGGAGTGTCCCAGTCCCAGATCAAATCTACAGTGGGGGCAGGCAACTGCAAAAGCCTCCAAATTTAAACAACAAGACAGGAATAGAGAGGGTGGGTAGGGGAAAATCAACACCTTCAGCAGAGATCTGAAAAACTATACAGTGAAGCAAAAATAACAGTGCACAACTCTGAAGTCAGCCAGCAATGATATAAAATTAGTCAAGCAACAATTAACAGTACACAACTCTGAAGTGCCAGAAAAATATACTTAGCTCTGTATATCTCCAGATAGTTTGAAGAGCACTCTGTCAGGACACAGGAAGGCTCCAGCAGAGATATGGAATATCATGATATTCATAAACTTTTCCTGAGTTATTTCTATTTCTCCTTTTAAATTTATTTCTCTCATTATACTACAATCTTCCTTTACTAATCTGCTTAAGTAACTCAATATTTCGTCTCTTTTTCCTTCTAAAAATATGTTTGCTTGTAACAATTCTTGCATTTTTTCTTGATTTCTTTCATATACTTTCTATCATTATGTTCTAAATCTTCCAGTACATCGTTGTATTTCATTTTATATTTTTCTTTCCCTTCTTTTCTCATCCTATATTGCCATTGTCGAAATCATTTATTATATTTTTCCTTAAATATCATCCGCTACTTGGACCAATTTTTATAAAATGTTCTCACAGCAATAAGATCTTTCCATAACTGTATTACTAATCTCTTTCCTTCTTCCCTCCATGCTTTCTCATTTATCCTTTTTATTCCTTTGCCTATTTTTATTTATTTATTGTTTTTCTTTATCTCTAGCCATATTGCAAGATGATCAGAAAACCCAATTTCAACTACCTCCCCTTCTCCTATAAGTAAACCTTCTGATACTATAAAATAATCTATTTCAGTTCTGTAAATACCCCTTTTGTAAATCCATGATTTTTTGTCCCAGATTTTAACTTACCACATCTTATAACTTCTAATTGTTTTCTTATATAATTTCCTTATTTTTAAGCTTGCCTTTTAAATCACAATTAAAATCTTCAGTTATTGTAATATTCATATTCATCACTGCATATTCTAAATCTGATGAAATAAGCTTTCCCTTTCTTTACAATTAGTATAAGCATATAATGGTATAATTATATATTCTTGTTCCTTCCATTTGAAATGTACAATGGTTAATCTTTCCATTTTTGCTAAGGTTGCATCTAATAGCTTTACTTTATTTTTACAGAATATGGCTATTCCAGAAAATCTCTCATTTTCCAAATTCCAGACTCTCTCCTCCCCCCATAGTCTCTCTGTTTGTAATCTTTCTTTATTTTTAAAAAATCTTGTGTCTTACAATATAATATCTACTTCACATGTATTACACCACTCCAAAATTTCTATTCTTCTTACTATATTCTTAATACTATTCACAGTTACAGAAAGCACTGTAGTTTTTTTTATTTTCCTTTAATTCATAAGTATAGCTATTACTAGGCTAGCTTTCTTAATAAGCCATTCTAAGCCTAGTCAATGTCCTTTCCCAAGGTGAGAATCAAATACTGTATGTTGTGTATGTGAGTCAAACACCTTGACCATTATACAAAGCCCAAATCACTAGCTATATATATTCTTTTTCATAGGTTCATATGTGTGTACTAGGCTAATGGTCCTGGAGCCTTTACAAGCCTAGCCCAAAAAAATTGCCCAGGCACTGTGCCAACTGATGTTAGTTCACAGTACGTCTATCCAGTAGGACAACTGGAGTGATGCCTGGAGTGAACTTTCTGTTACCCGTCCACTCATCAAGATTTCTCTTGAAGAGGGCCAATGAGGTGTTCTGCTTGACATGAATGGGAAGCTTATTCCAGAGTATGGGCAGTCTTTGGCAGATGAACCTGTCCCTCCAGCATGTTCTGTTAATTGTGGTAATGAGGTTGTGATCTCTGGAGCATGTGGCACAGGAGGGATTGGGATTTCTTTAGGTGTAGCATTTCAAGTAGGGCTGGGTCAGACATGGCTTTGCAAGTCAGGCAGAGATCACCTTTAAGTAGATGACAAGAGACTGAGAATAGGTGAAGTTTCTTGAGTCTGTCCATGCAGGACATGTGTTTAAGGCTTAGGATCCATTTTGTGAGGTACGTCTGTAGCCTCTCCAACTGTTGTAGGTGTCAGGTCAGGTACATGCCAAACAGGGTGTTTTATTCGATGAGTAGTCTAATGAGGTATGAGTAGAGAGGGATGATGGCCTCTTTCTTCCTGGATGCAAAACCTTTGGTTATAAGATGTGCCACATAGAAGGAATTTCTGACCACAGTGGCACTGTGGTGGTCGAAGGTGAGGTGGCTGTCGACCTGGATGCCCAAATCTCTTATGGCCCCGTCAGTGTTCAGTGGGCTCCCATCAACTTGGTAATTCATGGGAACTGAGTTTTTTTCCAAAAGGGATGATGACCATTTTGTGGCGTTAAGCTTCAGGCCATGGTTCTGACACCAGTCATTGGTCTCAGAGAGGCCCTTTTGTAGAATGTCTGCATCATTTAGGGAGTTGATAATGACTCCTAGCTTGTAGTCATCAGTGAACCTGGTCAGCCAGAGTCCTTCTGTGTTGTCCTGGACATCTGAGAAGTAGATGGCAAACAGGAGAGGGCCGAGGACTGAGCACTGTTGGACTCCACTTTTGACTGGTCGACAGTCTGACTTGGAATCTGCAACTTTCACTCTGGGAGTCCTGTCTGTGAGCCAATTTGCAACTCACCCAGTGATGTAAGGATTGATGCCTAGTTTGGTTTGTTTACCAGTGATACCTGAGTGAGCAATGGTATCAAAGGCCTTGGCTAGGTCAAGGTAGGCTGTATGCACTGCCTTACCCTCATCCACAGCCTTGGTGACTGCCTCAAAAAAGTCAACCAGGTTCAGCAGGCAGGATCTCCACTTAACAAAGCCAAACTGTTTGGGGTCAAGAGTTTGGAGATTTCCTATATCTTTGTTAAGCAGGTCCATCATGATGTGCTCCATAGCTTTGCATACCAGACTTATCAGGCTAATGGGGTGATAGTTTCCAGGGTCTGTAGTGGATCTCCCGTTATGGAGCAGGATGACTGTAGCAGTGCGCCATTCATTAGGGACATAGCCTGAGGTAAGGCTGTGATTGAACAGGGCACACAGATGTAGTGCCAGTTCATTTTGTAGCTCATGTAGGACGCAGCCAGGGATATTATCAGGTCCCATGGATGCTGTATTTTTGGCTTCGGACAATGCAGCTTTTACCTGTGCCACAGAAATGGTGGGTACCAGGCTTTCTTCTGGTATTGTGATAGGGCCATTGGGAGGGAGAGAGGGGTAAAGTTGACACTCAATCTGTCGGCCAGTATGTTCACTATATCTGTTAGCTAGTATAGGAGTCAGAGCAAATCTGAGTATAAAGCTGAATTGCCTGTCTTGGTATTCAAACCATGCGCCTACTGCATGCAAAGCCAGAACTACTGAGCTAACTCACCTATTTCATTTCTTTTTTTCTTTTGCACTTATCCCTTTAAATTTTCTTTTTATATATTTTATTCTTTTACCAATATAATTATTTTTTCCCTTTTACTACTTCCCAATTTATCAAAGTCAAAGTCAAGTCAAAGTCAAAGTGAACTTTATTATCATTCAGACTGCACAGCAGTGCAACTGAACGAAATTGCATTAATTCGAAATCAATGTGCATACAACATATACTGATATTAATACAACATAACACATATTCTAATGCTAATCCAACAGTAACAACAGTAAGACATTTATGCAGTGCAGTAACAAGTACAATGACATGGACCAAACCTATTCCACTTGCATGTCTTCATCAGTACCCAAACAATTGCACAGATAATATATTGCAGAGATCAAAATCAGACAGATTTCAAATTGCACTGAATGCTAACTTGGCATATTGCACATAATGTTAAATTAGCATTGTTAATATTGCACATAAGGTATAAGATTGTACTTTCATAGAGTTATTGCATATGTCTGTGAATCACTTCAGCGTTGTAACTCCAGACCTGCATGACTAGCATGGTGTATGTTATTGCTGGAATGCAGAAGTCTGATGGCTTGTACATCCCTGGGAAAGAATTTGGTGGGCCGCGGCTTCACGATTACCAGTGTTCAAACTTTACAGTTCAAACATCTGGCATTCGATATTCAGCCATTTCAACAGACTGATATAAACCCGTTTTATGGTGGCTTATCGTTTTTTAACATATTACTTTATAGTTTTTGTGTTGCACTGTTTCTTTGCTATTTACTTCTTTACTTTTTGTACTTTTTTATATAAGGAAGGTGTTCACTTTAAATTGTGGAGGGGTTTGGTGCCTATTTTAAACATAAATGGATGGCTGTAACACTGTTCTTGGTTCTGATGATGTCAGTTTGTGATGAAAGTGCTTAACCAATAATTTATTCCATGCTAATAAAGCAACTGGGAGTGCTAATTTGACTTGGTCAATGTTTGCTTTTTTTGGCTTTATTTCTAAGTGATTTCTGGCACAATGTGAAAACCACAACATGAAAAGTATCCCTGGTGTCTAGTGGTCACTCAGCCCTACATCCGTTCAGCAAAATGTTATATTTTATTTCTAAATGCCTTTAGGGCACAGTATATAAATAATCCCTGGTGTCCAGTGTTTCCCCTCTCCCAGTATTGGAGGATTTGCCTTTTAGTTTAGAGGAGTATGGAGTTATGGCAGACCCTACCACATAAACATTCATGTATTCATGCATACATATACAACACACACACACACACACACACACACACACACACACACACACACACACACACACACACACATACATACACACACAGACGTGCAACCCCAGCCCACCTAACTGTACTCAGGGACACACTCACCCATTCATCCATACACACACATGCCTATTACAGGCTGACACATGCTCACTTACTCCATTCATACCTGTACATAGAGCCACACACATGCACATATACATATATTCAACCCTACCTGTCCAATAAATGTCCTGGCACATTTAATATGATCAGGACGACATGAGTTTTTGAATGATTTTCTTACTACAGGCATTTCAGAGGGGAGACCACATGGTTAATTTGGAAATGTCATGGCATATGAGGAAAAACAATGGGTATCACAAAGAGTATGTAAGGCCATTAATTGAGTGACATAAGCTAGGCAAGGATAAACACAAAGCGACTGAGGTACTAAGTTCCACAGCAGGGGAGCATGAATTGACATCTGAATTCTGAATGCACCTGTGACACAACTACCACCCCAGACAGAGAAGCCAGACTGGCAGAGGTTGTAGGTGTGAGACTGATCAGCTAGTACTAACTCATTCATCCTTGAAAGAAGGGTGAGTATGTTTCATAGTACTGGAGTGATACCTGTAGGGACAGCACAGCTGTAAGCACCATGTGGGAAATCATGGCACTAGTTCTGACCCTGCTAGGCAGAACTTCACTTTGTTGTTCAGTGTGTGGATAAAGGAAAGCACACATTTGTGTACAGGATGAATGGAGCATGGACTGCACCATGCCTGCTGGTTGGCAAGCAAGAAATTTATTAGTAGAAGATAAAATCTGCTGGCTACTTACATATGATGATTTATGATCTGGCAAAGGACTGAGGCTGTAAGCTGTTAATAAGATACTTACTATTAAATGGTACAAGGTTTGCTTTGTTCCACCTTTATTTGACTACTGTGTAACTCTGAGCAGGTCACTTTACCAGACAGTGCTCCCTGGTCACCCCTGAAAAGGAAAAATTGTGTCCAAAGGGCTTACCAGGTCAACAAATAACTAAAAAATAAATAAAATACATGATCTCTAGCTTTCATCTCCTGTACTTGGTTTCCTCAGCTGCCAGGAAGCAGGAGAAATAAAACACTGGTGATGGATATGGACTTGGTTGTTGGGGAACTTTGAGAAAAAAGAGCTGGGTGTTGCCTGTTAACACTCTGTATCCTGTCACTGCAGTGTAATGTCTGTTAACACTCTGCATCCTGTCACTGCAGTGTGATGTCTGTTAATGTTCTGCATCCTGTCACTTCAGTGTGCTATCTGTTAATGTTCTGCATCCTGTCACTACAGTGTGCTGTCTGTTAATGCTCTGCATCCTGTCACTGCAGTGTGCTGTCTGCTAATGCTCTGCATCCTGTCACTGCAGTGTTCTGTCTATTAATGTTCTGCATCCTGTCACTGCAGTGTGCTGTCTGTTAATGCTCTGCATCTTGTCACTGCAGTGTGCTGTCTAACACTCTGCATCCTGTCACTGCAGTGTGCTGTTTGTTAATGCTCTGCATCCTGTCACTGAGGTGTGCTGAGTGTTAATGCTCTGCATCCTGTCACTGACAGTGTGCTGTCTGTTAACACTCTACATCCTGTCACTGCAGTGTGCTGTCTCTTAATGCTCTGCATCCTGTCACTACAGTGTGCTGTCTGTTAATGCTCTCCATCTTGTCACTGCAGAGTACTGTCTGTTAACACTCTGCATCCTGTCACTGCAGTGTGCTGTCTGTTAATGCTCTGCATCCTGTCATTGAGGTGTGCTGAGTGTTAATGCTCTGCAACCTGTCACTGCAGTGTGCTGTCTGTTAACACTCTACATCCTCTGCATCCTGTCACTGCAGTATGCTGTCTCTTAATGCTCTGCAACCTGTCACTACAGTCTGCTTTCTGTTAATGCTCTGCATTCTGTCACTGCAGTGATGTAAATAGCTAGCATTAGTTTATAGCTGAGTTTATAAAGTTAATACAAACTTGAGCAGTTCTGAAGATATCTAAGGGACATAGTTGCAGTAATAAAAAGGTTTTATATCACACTAAATGAGACAGTTTTAGTAACTGATTATTCCCATGTTAGTTTTTAGTGATGACAAAAACTAAAAGATTTTATATATTATTTTTGAAAGGTACTGTGCTTCTGTAATCTGTGATGCTACCCATTTCTTAAATGTTTAGCCAGTTGTCGGTCAGTCACCTTTTACAGAATCATGATTAGATGATGCCAATGCACCCATCAATAGCATTCAATAGCATTCTTTACCTACACTGAGGTTTCATGACCTCAAAATTCATTATATTAATTAAGAGAATGCAGACAGCAAAACCTGCTAGATGCAGGGCTGAGTGCACTGACCCGTTTAAGAATAATTTCATTGGATATCTTTAGATTAACTGGGGTACTCCCATCCATGATTTATAGAAAAGATATTAGCTCACAATAACCTTATCCACTGTGTATAAATATGCTTTCATAATGTATTACTCTATATGTTCATGGGCAAGTACCAGGCTAGCTGCCATTGCAGACCATTTTAGGCCTAACCAATTTCCCTTAACAAGAATCAAACTTTGTACATTGTGTTTGTAAAAACACATTTAACCATTATGATAAACCCCATTATTACTCATTAACAGTGAAATGAAAAATGATCACATCAGTCCATCTGTGCAACTTATTCAAAATAATCAAATTTTAAGAAAGGTACTATAACATATTTTGGTTCAGCTTACATAATTAAGAGTTTTACAAGTATCTACCAGCAAGCATTGCACTTCATTTGTCCAAGCTGACTGAAACTTCACCACCTGAGTCAGAATAGCAGGTGTTTCATTAATTCTTAATCTGCAGGGGATCATATCTAGATATCGTTACAATGTATTTTTATTGCACTGAAGCTCACTCACTTCATTGTTTTATTCTCAGCCTCAACCTGTAACAAAATAGGCTCACAATTAATGTACTGTGTTTAGTTACAAAATTATGACACAAGTATCTTATAGACTGCTGTTTTTGATATACTATTAATGTGTTAAGTTTCATGAAAAATAATAATGTTTTTAGCTCTTGTAAAGAAACCTTATGTTCCCAAAGTTTTTTTTTTTTTTGTTAATTCTGAAAAACTTAGTCACATCGGTACTTCTACAGTGAATGAAATTCAGGGAGCTGATATAAGCTTAATAGTATATCACCCTGTTCTGCCATAAAGGTATTTATTTGCATTTGTTAATTCAAATGATCATTTTCAATGCAGGACCTTGGAATAAAGCTCTAAACAAAGAAACATATGTATTAGCTGTTACATTATTCAAGAAATAGAATATTGATATGTTTAATTATTCAAGAAACTGCATAATGATCATAAAACTACACTGAATGCTGTATGTTGATAATAGATGCTACTTTGACCACCAAATCATTTTGGTGGTTAGAAATGCCTACTACCTTATACAACTTATACTTTAAGGTATGTTATCGAGGTCCAGAAAAGTTATGGCCCCACTTCATTCATTACTTATTTGGCCCATCATCGAATATAATGGACCTTTTCACTCATACCTCTCTAAGCACCTAAACCAGGTTGATAGACCTCAATGTTACCTCACCAAAAAGGTGTCATGTCTGCATTCCTTCAGCTGCTCTGATAGATTAAAAGTCATAAAGCCTCCCGAGGGTGATATCTGCTTTGAGGTGTTTGTTATGAACAACCCAGCACTCTTTGAACTTTTTCATCTAAATAGAACTGGTGGTAAAGTAAACACCCATTCTAGAGACTTAAACACATACTACCAGATCAACAGCACCAAATGACATGACAGATACCTACCCCTATATAAACCTTATTTCTGGGATAGGCTGTCCTTATCTATCAGGTAGATTAATTGCCTCACATCCTATAAAACTGGTTTGGATGACTGAATATGTGATCACAAATTATCATCAGGGTGATGTAAAGATGGTCTTCTTCTTAGTGGGGGACATTGTTAGTCTCCCACAGTATTGGGTGATGGGGCTGAGCCTCTTAACAGTTTATTTTGTTTATAAGCTTAGTAAAAAATATGAACATATGAACACTATCCTACATTAATGTAACAAAAAAAATCCCAGAAAGGACCAAACACAGAGAAAGGACTCCTAATTCTTTAATTGATTAATGCTTTCTCACCACTAAATGGCATTTAATCAGACCATACAAAATGAAAATAATTAACACAGTTTATATACTATACAAAAGCATTTCTTAGAGTCACATGATTCCCAATGAACCAGTCAGTTTCAAACAATAAAATATGGTAATGATCACATAAGAAATCTCATTCATAAAAATCTCACTAGCATTCCATTCAATTAAATGAATTACATGCTCTTAAAAATGGTCTTAAAGGGACCTTTCCATTCAGCTCTGGAATTTTACCAGCCTGTAGTTTAATTATCCAGCAAGTCTCATGTTGTTCAGATGTATGCCTAACATCTCAGAAATATAAATTCTCCCGTATACATTGTAGTACCATATACTTAAAAAGATGTCCAGATCCACTTTTTAAGGTGTGCTTTGCAAGTGCATTTCTGACATCTTGCCTATGTATAGTGGCTATATGGTCCCTAATACACTCTCTCAAAGTTATATTAGTCTTTCCTATATAGAAAGATGAACATAAAGTGCAATGTGCCAGATAAACTAAATTCTTAGTAGAACAATCAGCTTAAACTCTAAAATAAAAATCCCTATGTGAAGCAATGTGTCTAAAATGATTCATTCTGTCAACATAAACACAAAAATTACACTTCAGACAGGAAGCCATACCTGAATAAACTGTTACAGCTTTTTTACCACCGTCACCATAACATAGGATTCTCTTCAAGGACTTTTTGTTCTTGAACTGAAAATCTGGGTGTTCTACTAGATTCCTAATCTTATAATCTGAAGTAAGAATAGGCCAATTCTTTCTCACTATCTGACAAACCGTGTCTACATTACTGGAATATTGTACAGACAAATGAGTATTCAAAGGGTTACTATCTGTTGCATTCATAGTCCTCAAAAAGTATGGACGCACATGACTATCTCTCATCTGTCTAATATCTGCTCCTATCTTTTCCACTTCCCCCTTCTTATAATATCTTTTGACAAACTCATTTTGAAGCATCTCAAGATCTAAAATTCCTATCATTGTTATTTAATATAGAGACGCTCATCACACATTACTAAGATAGACCTCATATGTTTATTGTTGGAGTTGATTCTAGAGACGCATGTGTTTTTGTTTGGAGGGAGTTATTGGCAAAAGCAGGGTGTGGATATGGGCAAGTCATGTGCGAATAGCTACACTAATTTAGTGATGGCACATTGGGAGACTACCTATGTTCTTAGTAATAATGAGTATGCTTGCTATATTAACTTCTTTAGGAGATTAGTGGATGATATTTTATGTTATAGACAGAACCAGTTGGTATGTTGGAGGAGTTTGTGGCTTACTTACATAGCACTACCACATTTTTGAAGATTAGATTTGATTTTTCCATACACACAATGGATTTTTAAGAGCACATAATTTATTTAAAGTAATGGAATGCTAGTGTGATTTTTATGAATGGACTTTCTTATGTGATCATACTCGTATTTTATTGTTTGAATGTGATTGGTTCATTGGGAATCATGTGACTTTTCATAGGGGCTATCTGCCCAAGGGCATTTATAAGCCTAGAAAACTATGCCTATCATTTTGCTGTGCCTCTGTCAAGCAGTGGCTGAAAGAGTAATGTCTTGGTCAAGATTCCTCTTGAAACAAGACCAGAGAGGTGCCTGCCTCTGCCATGTACCGGATTTTCCACACAGCATAGAGTCTCAAGATTCCTCTTGAACAAGACCAGAGAGGTGCTCTGCCTCACATGTACGGGATTGTTCCACAGCATAGGGTCTGGGTGATGATCAAATCTGGGTTTGACATGGCCTTATATGTCAGGCACAGGTCACCTCCTCTGAGCAAGCAGCAGGTGTCTGGTCAGCCCAGGACTGAGCCCTGTTTAGAAAATGTTTTTTGAATAGTATAAAAGTATGTTGTTTATTTTTATCTTGTATGGTCTGATGAAGTGCCATTTACTGTCAAAAAAGCACTAATGAATGAAAGAATTAGGAGTCCTTCCTCTGTGTCTCGTCCTTGTGTTTTTGTTTTGACTTCAGGACCATTTATCCAGTGTGGAGTACTATTTTCTTTTTGTTGAATATGCTACATCGTACAACGATGGTAGTAACATGATGCCATTTGTTAGCAGTACCAATCGCAAAGGAAAACTGTTAAAAAAGCTACAGCAGTTAATGCAGTTCAGTTCTTTAGAATTTTCATATGAGCTTTATCAGATCATTTTGAAATATTTGAGGACTCATTTTGTTTTGTTTCATTCAAAGTTGTATTTAAACAACACCCAATAGGCTTTATTTCAAGAAATACTGTTATTTTGTCCTATGTGAGTTTCCTAAAACACATCTTTATTTGTTGAGTTTAAAGTCTTACATTAAGGGCTGATGAAGATTTGTATGAAATAAACTGAAATGGTTAGTCTTTTTTAATATACTGGGTAAGAATTTGTGTTAAAAGACTAAAGTGTTTACTCCTTTATGCTGGCAAGCAACCAATTTTTATTTATTTATTTATTCATTTTACATTTGTTGACTGGGATAGTCCGACTGGATAAATGTCCATTTTCAGCGGAGGCCTGGGGAGAAAAACTCCAAATAAAGCAAAACAAGACAATACAAAACTAATGGCATAGAACACGTTGCAACATCAGATGCATATATAATATTATTCCATAAGATACACACTTTTTTATTTATTTTTTTTTATTAATACATAGCTGTTAAAATATAATACAACCACAAACGGTGGGGCTAACTGTGCTAAGGATGAAAGCAACTTTGTTGCTTCGATTTGCACATTTTAAAATGTAGCATTATGAGTATAGTGTGTATTTATATAAAATAAGCTGAAATATTTACTCTTTTTTAATTTGCTGGCAGGCAAGCAGGTTGGGTAATGTGGTATCTGTGCTTTGGGTGAAAGCAACATTTTAAAGTCTGGCATTAAGGGCTAGTGTGCATTTGTGTGTCTAATAAAATAGAATATTTGGTACTTACGTATTATCACAACCACCAGGTTATAAACGACTCGTTCTGCAGTTGTGCATGGTCGGGATGTTTGGTGATCTCCCCGTGATATTAGAGACAGGCTTTGTTTATTTGCAATATTAGAGACAGACTTTATAATATATGGGCATGAAAGAGAAGCATTGTTAGCAGGGTCATATCATGTTACTGGATCTAATTATTAAATAACTCTGGCAGTACATTTGACGAAAACAGATCGCCTCCTGTTAATGAGGGCAACTTCAACAGGAGAGGCACTTCTTTTTTAAATAATGCATTGAAATCATATCGCATTGCATTACTTTATTTAAAACATGTGTTAGGCACAATCCAGCATTGGAGTGACTGTGAAACTTTTGGTTTGGGTATGGAATCGTTTGGGTTTGTTTGTGTCATTGCCTAAATGAAATTTCACAGTAATGTGTTTTGACCTAGTGATATTACATTCACAAACATGTTTTATGCCTGTGCTGATTTTTTCAAGAGTATGTGGCTCTTTTACAGTCTACATACATGTATCGCCCTTTGGATGGTGTGACTGCTTATGCTTGAGTATTATGCTATACTATAATCTATACTTGGATTACAAATGAGCATGCATCAACAGACTTTGGTGAGCGAAAACCGATCATGACTGCTTGTATTACTCCTTCACACTGGAACAAATTCACAACTTCCCTATTTTAAAGTGCTGCCAGCAGACAATTTAGATGTGAGGGGCATTTAAAACATACCTCCCATGTGTATCTCATTACGATGAATGTTCCTCGTGTTCCTCAAGTTCCAGGTTGAAAAGGTCTGTCACATGTTCAGTGTGTTAGGAATTTTTTAAATGGATATCCATGGTAAATAGTACTGAAACATTAGAAGGGGGAAAAATTAGTCACAAACCATTGACATCCAGCTCACATCATACCACTATAGCAGTTTTACTTACACTCATGCTGTCTACCCATCCCGACCATGCACAACTGTAGAAGGAGTCGTTTAGAACCTGGTGGTTGCAATAATACATAAGTACCGAATATTTACTGTCTGGTCACTCATTGTGAGAAACCACTTTGGAACTTTCCCTGATTTCACAGAATGTCCTTATTTTGACTAATATTTTTGGTCTGCAGCTTTCTTTTTTGTTTGCCCAGCTTACAGAATGATTTTGCAGGGCTAGTATCCGCTTACATGATATTACTTGGAATATTTTCTCTCTAGGTACTGTTTGTGCAAAACCGTGTTGAAACTGTTCTAGACATTGTAGAATGCCCATGTCTTTGCCTCATACTTTGGTCTGTACCTCATACAGTTTGTGGTTTTATGGGAAATCATTGAATTATGCATTCACTAAGTAGAGGCAGGGCTGGCAGAGGATGAAGGCAATTTACTCTCTTGTGTATATAGAAAGGTTGACTAGTGGTTTACTTAATACAGGTGTATACAGGAAACCCTGCCATAAGAATGCATTGCTACATAGGAATAGCATGCATCCTGACTTTGTGTTTAGAAATATAATCAAAGGACAGGCCATGAGGATATCACGACTTAATTCCAGCAATGAAGCATATAAAGGTGAATTAGCTGACTTGCAGAGTAGGTTACTCCATAGGTCCTATGGTTTAAAAGAAGTCCTAGAAGGCTTAGATGGGTTAGATATATTAAGGAAAAATGAAGCTGCACTGTTCTTTATGGATAGGCATGCCTTAATTAACACTGAGAATGAACCCACTAGAGAGCCAGTATGTACTGAAATGAAAGTTGCTTTGTACTATACACAAGATGTTAATAAGATTAGGAATATTTTTATTAAACACTGGGACATTTTAACTGTTGAGTCAAGTATCAAAGATATAGTTGGAACTAGACCACACTTTACATATAAGAACAGGATGAACTTACACAGACGTTTGTGCTATCCATCAGATAATAGGATGACTATATCACATATTACATGTTCTTGTACTATGCCTTGTAACAACTGTAATTTCTGCCATTATATAGATAGTAGTGCTTCTTTTACACATCCACTGACTTCACAAAGGTTTGATTTTAAGACAAAAGCTACTTGTGATTCAGAGCATGTTGTGTACCTAGCTACCTGCACGTTATGTCCGGCATTTTATGTCGGCAAAACTGACGGGAAACTGAAATACAGGATTACAGAACATCTTTATAATATTCAGACTATATCCTGTAAAAATCCCATCTCTAAACATGTTATTGAAACATCAGAGGATCACCTGTTCAAGTTTTTAGTGATGCAAATTAATATGCCTGGTCAAAGAAGTGGTGATGTGAGGAATTTTACAGAAAAGTGTGAGGTGAAGTGGATTATAAGACTTAGGGCAGATAAGAAACGGGGTCTCAACGATAAAATTTCTATGAGACCCATGTTAAAAGGGAGGAAATTAAAGATTGCTTAAATTTATGAAGTTTATATATATATATATATATATATATATATATATATATATATATATATACATATGTATATTTACATTTTGCTTATTATATTTTTATTCATATATTTTTTAACATGTTTTATCTTAATAAATGTTTAGGTTTTTAATTAATTTAATGTTATACTTGTATAAATTAAATGCATAAATGTGTCTCTGACTGTCATCTTAAAGAATGAACTAATTCATTTATGCACCACAGGAAATGATGTCACCTAATTTAAGGTATTTAAGATGTGTGTTTTTTAAGAATCATATTGGCCTGAGGAAGCCCAGAAGGGTGAAAGCACTTGTCATTAATCCATTAAAGCTTTATGTTGGCGCTAACGTTGGTTCTTACTTGACTCTTCCTGCTACATAGTTCACATTGGAGTTAACGCTGTTTTACGTGGAGTATAAGTTTCAGCTTTGGATTGTTCCTGAACTCCGTTTACTTTATCATTCTCTACTTTTGGTGTCACAGGAGCATTTACACTTGGATAGCTAGCCTTGTGGTTTTACTAATTTACTCTCTTGTCATTTGTTTAGCTGCAGTCTGGCTTTCTAGAACTAGTGTTCATTTGCATGAAATCAATTCAACTATTTATGATCTGTCTTTTGATGGTGTGGAACCATATTCAAACTTTTCCTGAATTTGCAGATTTTTCCTGACTTGGGCTTGTGCATGTGGTCTGTACCTCACAACATTGGTGTTTTTTCAGAAATCATTGAGGAATGCAATCACTAAATAAGGGTGGGGGGAGCTGACTGTTGATGTAAGAAACTCACCCAGTTGTCATTTGCTCATCTTATGCTCTTGCTTTATAGAACTAGACTTCATTTGTATGAAACAAGCTTTGGGCACTGTTTGTGTGAAACCAAGCTGAAACTATCTTGATGTTGCAGAATATCCCTGATCTTGCTTTTGTTGTTGTTGATCTCTTCAATATAAAATATGTTTGAGGCCAGTGATCCTCTTGGTGAGGTACTTCTGTGGTCTTTTCAGCTGTTGCAGGTGTCTTGTAAGGTGCATCCCAAATGGGGCATTGTACTCTATAATGGGTCTGATGAGTGATGAGTAGAGGGGCACAATGACCTCTTTTGAACTGAATGCGAACCCTTTTGTGATTAGGTGGGCCATGTAGAAGGATTTTCTAACCACTTTGGCAATGTGATTATCAAAGGTGAGATTACTATCTACTTGGGTCCCCAGATCCCTTATTACGTCTTCCATATTTAGGGGACTACAACCTATGTGGTAGTTTGTGGGTACTTTGTTTTTTCCAAAGGGGATGACTATGCACATTTTGGCATTTAGCTTCAGGCCATGATTTTGACACCAGGTATCCGTCTCAGTAAGACCCTTTTGGAGGATGTCTGTGTCAGCTGGAGAGTCAATTATAGCCCCTAGTTTGCAGTAATCTGTGAACTTGGTCAGCCATAGTCCTCTTGTGCTTACCTGTACCTCTGAGAAGTATATGCCAAACAGGAGGGATCCTAGGACTGAGCCCTGGGGAACGCCACTTGTAACCAGTTTAAAGTCAGACCTAGCTCCTGCAACTCTCACCATGTGGGTTCTGTCTGTGAGCCTGTTGGCAATCCATCTTGTGACGTAGGGGTTTATGTTCAGGCTGGTGAGCTTGTCTATAATACCAGAATGGGGAATGGTGGCGAAGTCCTTAGTGAGGTCTAGGTAGGCTGTGTGTACCACCTTTTCCTCGTCTATAGCCTTGGTAACTGTCTCAAAGAAGTCCACCAGATTTAGGAAGCATGATCTGCCCTTAACAAAGCCGAACTGGGTAGGGTCCAGTGTTTGGAGGTTCCCAGTGTCTCTGTTAATGAGTTCCATGATGATGCACTCCATAGCCTTGCAGACCAAGCTAGTCAGGCTTATAGAGCGATAGTTCCCGGGATATGTTGTGGCTCCACCTTTGTGGAGCAGAATAACTGTTGCTGTGTGCCACTCTATGGGTACGTAGCCTGTAGAGAGGCTGAGTTTAAACAGTGTGTTTAGGTGAGGGGTTAGTTCATCTTTGAGCTCATGTAGGACGCAGCCTGGGGCACCATCCTTTCCCTTTGATGCTGTGTTTTTGGCTTTGGAGAAGGCTGTTTTAACCTGAGTGTCTGTGATTTCAGGGACTCTACATTCTTCTGGTATGGTTATGGGCCATTTTGGGGGTGAGAGTGGGGTGAAGATTGCGCTGAATCTGTCTGTCAGGATATTGGCAATATCGGTCGGTTCAGTATATTTTTGCCATTCTGCACAAACTCCAAGCAGATCTGAGCATTGCCACTTAAATTCTTGACATAGCTAAAGAATGCCTTGTAGTTATCTTTGGAGTCCTTGGCAATTTTTCTTTCAAAGCTCGCCTTGGATGATTTTATGAGGGATCATAGTTTCTTGCTGATATTGATCAGGGATGTCTTCTCTTCTTGGGATTTTACCCTATTCTGTACTAGTTTCCTCCTTCTATTGTATAGCTTGTTTATGGCAGGAGTCCACCAGACTGGTTTCCTTTTCTTGGAGGAGTGAGTCTTGGTTTTGCTTGGGATGGCATGATCCATGCATTCTTGTAGGTGCCCGTAGAATGCATTAGTAAAGGATTTTGAAGCTTGGACAGCGTTATCCTTCAGCATGGGGGCTTTGAAACTTTCCACTTCGGTCTTAAGTAACGTGAAGTTTGCTTTTGAAAGGCTTTTCATGGTGGTTTTCTTGTCCGGGAGTGGGGGCGGAATTTGGATATCCAAAGAGATTTGTTTATGGTCAGATCTAATCAGTGAGGGGTTGACCTTCGGTGTGGAACACTGGTCGCCCATGTTGATGATGACCAGGTGCAATATGTTGTCACCTCTGTTGGGAGTGTTGACCAGTTGAACCAGGTTGTTTGAGTTTATAAATTCTAGGAAATGTTGGGCAAAGGAGTTAGTACTTGAGTAGTTCTCCCACTTAATGTTTGGGTAATTGAAATCACCCAATATCAGGGTATTTGGTAGGACCTTTATGTTTCCCAGTGTTTCCAGAAATGCGGAATGGGGGTCCTGGGACATGGTGGGTGATCTGTAGCAAGCTACTATTTGAATTGCAGTTTTGCCCATTGTTAATTGCATGTGGATGATCTCTGAAGCATCGTGCTGTGCCACTAACCTGGAGGTGTGGGTGTCCTTGATGAATATGGATATGTCCCCGCCTTTTGTATTTTTGTTTGGGTTCTGTGGCTGAAATGTATGGTATGAATTGTAGCCTTGTAGTGCTGGGGTGCTCTCTGGAGCCTTAAACCAGGTTTCTGTTACTGCACATATATCAATTTTCTCCATACTGAGGAGTGACTCGAGTGCATGCATTTTGAGGTTTAGACTTCTGACATTGAGTAGCATTACCCTCAGTTTTTTGTTACTTGTGCTACTTACGGCAGTGGGTTTGTCTTTTGAGCCTTGCCTAAAAAAGGCACTATGGGGGTGGCAAGAGCCTTGGCCAGTATTCGAAAGCTTAAGGGTGACAGGTGCAAGCCATCTCTAGAGAAGCAGTGTGGCTTGTCGAGCATATCATCCCAGGCAGACAGACACTGGATCCCCTTTGAATGACACCAGAAACTTAGCCAGTTGTTGAAATCGAGAATTTTTTTTTTATACCATGGTATCATTCTTGGTGAGGGCAGGATGCTACTCAGGGTCAGGGTCGTACAGGCCCTGGCTATGTGATCAGAGAGCCCTTCCATGTCTCTTTTCATGTAGTCCAGGGAGGTACGGCTCAGGTCATTCACACTGACATGGACAATGACAGAGTCATATTTGTACTTGTTCTGGAGTGACCTGAGTGCTTGTGTTATGTGTCGGATCCTGGCATCCGAAAGGCAGCTAACAGTAACCTTCTCCTTATTCATCCTAGTGAGTGGGAAGTCAGTGTGCCTGACTATTGAGTCATCTATTACTAGTATGTTGGGTATGTTATTTTGCCTTAAGGGCTGTGATTGCATGGCACACTGATTTTGTTAAGTATGTGTTTCATGGTTTGTGTTGCGGAGTGGCGGTTGCTTGGATGTTTGCTTTGGAGGTCTCTGTTGTTTTGCATATTTTTATTTAGAGGCTCTGAGTATGTTTTTGTGTATTTATGTGTGTTTTTTGACGGTGCTGCTTTAATGGGTCTCTGTGAGACTGGTGGTGTGATGCAAGTATTTCCCTTCTCCTCTTGACTGTTTGATCCAGTCTTGGGTTGAGAGAGCTTAGCCTCCAGTTTGGCTGTATAATTGCATCTCTCGCATGTATTAGTGTTTGGTGATAGGAGGAGGGGGTTGTCTGTGTACATGAGGCAGTTGTAACATTGCCTCAAAATGCCTAGATTCACCAGTTGGACTGGAGAGTACACCTGGAACTGCCCTTTGGACATGCCTGGATAGGTACAGTGAACTGTTTTACTGGATGGCTGGTAAGGTTGAATAGAGAGCCTTGTCCTTCTGTACAGTACAGGAGGGTCTAGTGCTAGGGTTTATAAGTGCTTGCTATAAGTTTTGAGCAAGTGCTGGGCTGAGAAATGAATGGCTTGAGTGCTTAAGTTGAAAGTTTGTCTAGTTCCAAGGAATAATTGAAGAGGAGACTTTGTGGAGCCGGGAATAGTTTTACCCTAGCTATATACAAGCACAAAAACCTTGCAAATGCGGGTTTTATAGCAGGAAAATGAAAGAGATAGAAATTGGCCCAAAATGGCCAATAAACTACTAATTTCTGGGAGGAAACCACTCCTCTGGGGACAGATATGCTGCTCAAAGCTCCCCTTTCTCACAGGTGAACAGAGAACCTCCTTCTATCCAAGTAAGATATGAGCAAACACAGATATTTGTAACACAGCCCTGAATTCAGCCCTAACCTGAAAACTGGACTATACTAGCTTAGAAAGGCAGGAAACAAATATATATATATATATATATTTTTTTTTTTTAGAAAATTAAGCAAATGTGTTGTCATTTAAAACAGTTTGGTTTTGCAGGACTAGTACACATTTATGTGAAATAAAGTGAGATACTTGTATTACTATGTGTTTGTGTGAAACAAACCTAAAATACATTATTGCATCTATAATTATTAGTTTTACCACAGTCAGTGTACATAGTTAGGAATGAGGCTATGAATGGGATCTGTCTGGAGATGGAACTACCCCTGATGTCATGATTTAGTTAAACGACCATCAGTGTGGCTTTGCAGGAATAGTTTATATATGAGTAATACAGATTAGAGTACATTACTGTGGCCATTTTTTTATCTCAGTCAGACATTTCAGGTGCATAGAGTCAAGTGGCTGTAATTTATAGCTATGTATTTTGGTGGATGATAAACACAGAAGTTTGAAGGACCTTAGATCAGGAAGATGAAGCCAAAAGAACATGTGGACTTATGCACAGTCCCAAAAAGTGTGTATTTGGGGGGGTCAGGGATAGTATGTGGCGCATGTCCTAAAAAACACCAAGGTCCCGAGGCACACATAGTCTGCCACTGCACCAAGGTATGTGTGGCTTTGTAAAGATTAACTACAAGGACTTTTAATCAACCAATTGAGAACATGATGGATGTATTCAAGGAATCTACTTCACTGATACACCTTCATTTCCTTGATGTTATGTTATAGCTTGTGGGGGAGCATATGTGGTTTCTATGTACCACAGAAGAGAGATTCCACATGATATGAACTTTGTATAGCATGTCATTTTCCGTTAACAAAGAAGAAAGTCTATTAGTTGCAAGGATTTCTGCTCCTTCACTTGTGATGTGGTCTGTAATGCACAAGATATGAGTGCAATGTGTCTGCAGGCAATCCAAAAAGTACCCATGACTCCCACATACAGCACACACGGGACTGTACTGTATCAGTAGTTTATGTGGGGTGATTTATTAAGGCACATATTATTGGTAATGCTAGAGATATACCCTGCAATCATGGTTAATGACATCTATCAGAAACTCCAAGGCCAATATTTTTGTGCTATATAAGTGTCACACCATTATGGGTTGCACTAACAAGATGCCCAGTGTTAATGAGCATGTGCATAAATGTTATATCAGTACAACTATGACAGGTCTGACATAGTTCTCTGGAATGTGAGATGGTGCATGGCTGTGGCTACCAGAGATACTGAGTGTAGCAGCTCACCAGTGGTGCAGCAGGAAAAGTCACATTTTCATTTATTTGCTGCAGAAGGGCTACTGGGAGTGCCTGACTGGGAACTATTATGAAGGCTTATAATATAAACAGATACCAGGCACAGTCATACCTGAGTGATGTCTGTAGAAAGCCAGAGTGATGTGCAATGAAACTTACAAGTTAGCATAATGAGTTAAGGTTCCTGATTTCAGTGTCAAAGTTGCAGGGTTCAAAGCCCCATCTCTCTGTAATTTCCCTTCAGTGATATGTAAATACTGTGGTGGTTGAGGTAGGTGTGTTATATTAGGGGCACGGTTGGCATAATGGTTAATGTCTTTACCTAACAGATACAAGGTTAAGGGTTTAGTTCTGACCTAGGGTTACTGGCTAGGCTTGTAATAGTCTGCAGATTGATAGCCTGGTATTTACTTAATACTGGGATCCTATGATATGATGGCATACCTCACTGTGGTAATCAGTTCAAGTGCCACTACTCTACTCTGACCTTAGAAGAGGTCAGAGTAAGGGCAACAGAGATGCACTGTATGTATCCATATTGTCTGCATATTGGTTGCCTAGTTTGTAGAAGTGTCTGTTATGGACATATAACTTAATAATCCATTTTTGTATCTTCATACTCAGGAAGCTATACTAGAGACCAGATTTCTGTGTTAGAAGGGAATCTAAGCAGAGGGGAGCAAATTATTTATGTCATTTTATTTTCTAAATTGCATTCAGTGTTACAGATGCATTTTATTTGTATTAGCAGCATGCAAGAGTGTCGCCCTGTAAAGCTAATGCTGTCTAGCTTAAGAAGTGTAGGTTACATGCATAGCACATTCCTGAGTATTCTGAATATGAGTACAGAATTATGCATCTTATCACTATTTGTACCCTTTGCAGTGTTATGACTGTATACATGCTAGACTTATACATGTTACTGAGAATACCTATTGTATGATATTTACCTAATACTGTGATCCTATGATATGATGGCATACCTCACTATGGTAATAAGTTCAAGTGCCACTACTCTACTCTGACCTTAGAAGAGGTCAGAGTAAGGGCACCAGAGATGTACTGTATGCATCCATATTGTCTGTATATTGGTTGCCTAGTTTATAAAAGTGTCTGTTATGGACATATAACTTAATAATCCATTTTTGTATCTTCATACTCAGGAAGCTATACTAGAGATCAGATTTCTGTGTTAGAAGGGAATCTAAGCAGAGGGGAGCAAATTATTTATGTCATTTTATTTTCTAAATTGCATTCAAAGTGTTACAGATGTGTTTCCTATGTATTAGCAGCATGCACGAGTGTCGTCCTGTAAAGCTAATACTGTCTAGCTTAAGACGTGTAGGTTACATGCATAGCACATTCCTGAGTATTCTGAATATGAGTACAGAATTATGCAGCTTATCACTATTTGTACCCTTTGCAGTGTTATGACTGTATACATGCTAGACTTATACATGTTACTGAGAATTCCTATTGTATGATAGTGGTCACAGCATCACCATGGTAAAACTGTTGTCTATAGGAAAGCAGTTGTGTGGACTATAGGTATCACAGCAAATCTGCACACACACACAGACACGCACTCACGAACACATAAGGAATGCTACCTATGTCCTCTCTTTTGTGATAACACATTAGAGCACATTGCCTGTTCTATACTACATGGTTAGTTGGACTACACCAGTATGTAACTTTATGACTTTAGTAGTATTGAGCCATTTAATATTCTGTTTCATATGTAGTGCATGTATGTCTTGTGCATAGTTTCTCTTTTTCCTTCCTCCTTTTATTGCTGTCCATTTTTCATAATTGTTTTCTCTTTGTTTTTTTATGTCTCTCCAGTTATGTTTGCATTTTTTATAGTAGCTGCTACAAATGTACAAGGGGCATTGCCTCAGTCTCCAGTTTCCCAGGAAGTCCATCAATCATGTGCATGTACCCCGCCTGGAACACAATCTGTCCCTCCAGTGGATGCAGCATGTGGCAAACTGGAGTCCACTTTTCCCACTCATGATGGTGTTTCAACAGATGGAAGTGCCATGGTTCCCTCTGGTGGCACTGCTGGGAGTGAGGAATATGTTCAGACAGGGAGATGGTAGAAGTGGTGGAAGATCCACACCCATCATCAAGAATGGATCCTCTTGCTGCTAATAGATTAATTACCACCTGCCCCTACTATCATCACCACAGGCAAGGCCCAGTGGTTAGGATGATTGGGGTGCTGTCTGACATCCTCCTGAGTATCACACAGGCAGTATGATACAGAAGGCCATACCTACCCTAACCCCATCAAAGTATTTTATTCCCTTGTTCATCACTGCCCTCCTGTTCACTGATCGATCCTTCCAATCACCACTATCCTGAAATTGTTTGCGTGCCTCTGATTCTACTATCCCCACAGCCCTTAGTGTGTCAGCACCTAACCTGATAGTCATTATCCCCATTATATGTTTGCACTTGTACCTCTGCTTTTGACCCTCCCCCTCCTACCATAACTTTACCTTCCCTCACATCTTTCCCATCTACCTTTCTTTAAATAATGAACATGTCCCACAAAGAAAGATATACCCTTCCTCCCTCTCCCAACTCTCATTCTCGCCTTTCCTGTTTCCCTAGTGCGTGGTCCTGTGCTTTTTCCCTTTTCCTATTGTGATATGCACCCATTTCTATCCTTTTTTTCCTGGTCAAAAGAAACATTTAAACATTGCAGAGGGTCCATTAGAGTGATGTGCTTGTTTTCCCATGTTGCTGTGAATTAGCACACATGGCGGTACTAAGGAGTGTGCATTCTCTGTGCTTGTCAGTTTTCCTCAACACACTTCTAGCTGCAACTGTGAAATTTCCTCCCTTCTTGTGCAAATGTTTTTTTTTTTTTTTTTTAATTAGCAGCAGGTGGGTTAGATGTCTTCCTAGTTAATTAAGCTGTACCTGCAGTAGGCACAATGCAATTGCATTAAACATGTTTCGGAATCCCATTGATAATGCAGTCAAGGCAAGGCATACCTTTCAACCTATTAACACAAGAAATCTGAATAAAGACAAAAATAATGTGGGACAAAGGTCTAGCATCAGGGACAGATTTTAAATATTGCCCTTACACATTTAGAAAGTTGATAGAAAAACAGGTTTTGCATAAGCAAAGATTTTCTAAAATATATGAAGTCTGCTACAGAAATCACTGTCATTTTTTAGTGACTTCAATCCTCAATGACTTGCCAGGACATCACAAATTTTATGAGGAACAGACCAAAAATATGAGGCAAAAATCTGGACATTCTGTAAAAACCTGTACAGCTGTGAGGTATGATATTAATCCAAATTTACTATTACTTTAATGCTTATGTCGTGCATGGAGTGTGGTGGTTATCCTCTTATATTTGGAAAAAGACAAGCCAGCTAACCACCAGAATGGTGTGCACCCCCACCTTAAGAATTGTTAAGCACCATCTGCTAAAGCTGTTACGATCGAGTCTATTGCCAATCAGTAAAATCCACCGGTACTCACCAGCAAATGACAGGAGCAGAAATAAAAGATCTATTTCTGCCTGCTATCTGTACTGGCAAAGTGTCCCCAGCTTCCTCAAATAAACTTAACTGCTAGAGTAACATGATATGTTGTCATTTATTTTCTGAAGGACACAAAGTCTGAAACTCAAATGTTTGTTATTATTTAGTGGTTTGTCAGAAACACAGAGATTTTATGAGGAACAAACCTAAAATACAAAGCAAAAATCTGGACTGTTGAGAGGAATGGAGGTGAGTGCAAATGTAATGGCTGTCTTACACTATCTTTCTGACAGCATACGCTAAGTGTTTTACAGCTTTGAAAGCTGTAAAACAGTTTGTGATTTTGTCCCTGTAACCAGTAGTACATGGAGCTCATAAAGCTCCATGCACTACAAAGAATTATTATGGTCTCACTGATCATAACCCTGCATTATATGTTCTCAATGTGGATGACAAGATTTGCCCGTTGAGCTTCAGTTTTGAGGTAAATTTCTTGGCATCCATTTCTCAACCACATAATAAGCAGGTTATAATTGGCGACCTGATCATAATCCTCTCTATCATTAGTGTTGCATAGCCCTGTTCTAAGTATACATTTATATAATGTTTGAGAAGACATTTTCATAGAAAGGAATGAAAATCTGCAAAGATCTAAGCAGTAATGGGTAACAAGAAAGAGGATGAAAAGCACAGGTTCCAGAGAGTCTTGAAAATTATGGGTGGAATAAGCAGCTGAAATGATGATGTAAATGCATGTAATAAGTTGAGCTGGAAATGGAAATTGAGTAATCGTGGAGTTAAGCAGAAAGCACTGCTTTAAATAATTACAAGAGATGTATTATGAATCTGTGCAGTGTATGCTCTAATCAGTATGTTCCCTGGAAGATTATTATGTGCATTAAAGCTATAATAGTCGCACTGAGAGCCACTGTATTTGTTAAGTGTTTGGGGATGTTAAGACTGTGTACAAAGACTGTAGCTTTCACTAAGGAAAGTAGCAGGTGGGAGGTCAGCTTAATGCTGAACAAAGTTGCTTATGTTGGAGGTGGAAGGCAAGTCACACTGAAGACTGGAGGACATCAGCAGAAAGAGGGGAGCAAACCCAGGAATGGTAGGCTAAAGCAAGTCTTGTGAACTCCTACTAGTTTGTTTAGAATGGTTTGGAAACATTCATTAGAAGTCCTGCTCCAAAGCAAACAGCTCAACCTCGTATTACAAGAAATCTGGACAAAGCATCACAAAACAGGAGGAAAAGGCCCAAAAATAGGGACATATTTTAAATATTGCTCTTATAAACTTAGAAAGTTCATAGGTTCATAGGTTGGACCTAGGCTATCGGCCCTAGGGCCTATACAACCCTAGCCATAACAATTCCCTGGTTATTTCTTCCCACAATATTTACTTCCCTGGACCCCTGTCTAGCAGGGTGACTGACGTGATCCCTGGGGTGAATTTCCTATCTCTCATCCAATCGTCACAGTTCCTTTTGAAGAAGGCCAAAGAGGCGCTCTGCTTGACATGTATGGGCAGTCTATTCCAGAGTCTGGGGAGTCTCTGGATCAGGAACCTATCCCTCCAGCTTTGTTCATTATGATGATAAGGTTTGGATCCCTGGAGTGTGTGGCTCTGAGGGATTGGGATTTCTTTAAGTGTAGCATGTCCAACAGCTCTGGGTTTAACATGGCCTTGTATGTTAAACAGAGATCGCCTCTGAGTAGACGATATGCGATAGAGTGTAGCTGGAGTTTTTTTAGATGGTCAGCATAGGGCATCTGCTTTAGGCCTGTGATTCTTTTAGTGAGGTATTTCTGTGGCCTTTCCAGCTGTTGCAGATGTCTTCTGAGGTACATATCAAATGGGGCGTTGTACTCTATAATGGGTCTAATGAGGGATGAGTACAGTGGGACAATGACCTCTTTTTTTCTGGATGAAAAGCCCTTAGTGATGAGATGTGCCACATAGAAGGATTTCCTGACTGTTGTGGCGATGTAGTTATCGAAGGTGAGACCACTGTCCGCCTATGTCCCTAAGTCTCTTATCACACTTTCAGTGTTTAGTGTACGGCCACCTATGTGGTAATTCATGGGTACATGTTTTTTCCCAGAGGGGATAACTATACATTTCTAGGCATTGAGCTTGAGCCCACAGCTCTGGCACAAAGCATCTGTTTCTGTAAGGCCTTTTTGTAGAATATCCACATCATTTGGGGATTCAGTAATGGCTGCCAGTTTGCAGTCATCTGCGAACTTTGTTTGCCAGAGTCCCTTAGTGTTGGCCTGTACTTCAGAGAAGTAGATGGCAAACAAGAGTGGTCACAGGACTGAACCTTGAGGTACTCCACTTGTCACTTGTCTGGAGCTGGGTTTGGAATCAGCTACTTTCAGAGTGTGGGTTCTGTCAGTAAGCCAGTTGGCAACCCATCGATTGACATAGGGATTAATGCCCAGCTTAGTAAGTTTATCTATGATTCCAGAGTGGGGGATGGTGTCAAAGGCTTTGGCGAGGTCCAGATAGGCTGTACGGACTGCCTTAACCTCGTCCACAGCTCTGGAGACTGATTCAAAGAAGCCAATCAGGTTCAGGAGACAAGACCGGCCCTTCACGAACCCAAACTGGGTGGGGTCCAGTGTTTGAAGGTTGCCAATGTCTTTGTTTATAAGTTCCATGATAAAACGTTCCATGGCCTTGCAGATCAGGCTGATGGTGGTGTAGTTCCTAGGATCTAAGGTGGATCCCCCCTTGTGGAGTGAAGTAACTGTAGCTGTGAGCCGCTCAGTGGGCACAAAGCCTGAGGAGAGGCTATGATTAAACATGACACTTAAGTGAGGTGCCAGTTCATTTTGTAGTTCATGTAGTACACAGCCCACGATGTCGTCTGGTCCCATGGATGCTAGACTAACAGGGTTTGCTTTAACATACATTTTCTGAAGGATATGAAGTCTGAAACTAAAATATATATGTCACGATTTAGTGACTTCAGTCTTCAGATCATCTCAGTAATTTGCACAAAAACTATAAATTTTATGAGGAACAGACCAAAAATATGAGCCAAAAATCTGGGCAGTCTGTGAAAATCTGGGCAGTTGAGAAATATGTTCCACAGGGAAAAAAAGCTGAAAAGAGAACAAACTGAGAAAGAATTTGAGTAGCAGCAAATTTAAGGAAGGATTTAAGTGTATACAGCATACTAAGTTTTTTACTTGCTTTTTTTTGTAATTATTTCAATATAACGGTTTCACTTTTTACACTTATTTTAGGTGAATCATTACTTTCTTGATTGCTCTAATGTTTTCCAAGCTTTGATGATTGCAGTCATATATTCATAAGATGATGGATGAGTTGTTTAGAAGTTTAGAAAGCAGCACTCCCTTAGTGTAGATTTTAGGTAATTAGTATATTACTAGACTTCTTGAACAAGATTTCCATGTTTGAAAATGGAGCCTGAAATAAACTATAAGTAGCCAAGAGATGTATCTAATTAATCTGAATTGTCAACATAATGTACTGTTTCACAGGTTTTCAGTGTTGGTATATTTTGTTGTCAAAACAAGAGAATAGTTAGGTCTGAGTATGTATTGGCATAGCATTATTGAAGTACTACTGAGGTGATAGTTGGGATCACTACTATACAGTGAAACCTCTGTATTTAAAGTACACAATGAATCAAAGCTTTATTGAACTCCGTAAAGATGACACCAACACTGTTGCCTATGTTCTTCTCAGAAAATATGTGATGTCTATTTGCAAGTGTAATGCTTCCTGTTCCTGTGAACATTTTAAAGTTCTTCTCAAAGTCTGCAATGTTCCATTAATGTTACTGACTTGAATTTGAAGTTTCAGGGTTATTATTACACAATTTTAGCTAGAAGGCTGAGGAATGATGGGGACCTGTAGTCTGAGGGATTAGTGAAAAGAACCTTACTGTTTTCTTAAGTACAGGTGTTTTGTTTATTCTTGAAATGCGATTTATCACTAATGTGGTTGGGATGAAGATTGGCTCAGTGGCTCTTTTTAGAAAGACAGGTGCTCAGTGGCTGTTTTTAGAAGGTAGTAGATTATCATCACAAGGTTGGAGTGTTTAATTTTTTTTCATGTGGCAAAACCCACTAGACAGACGTTTCTCTTTTCTGGAATTACTAAAGACTACTTTCTTCCAGTTAAGCACTATGGTCAGAGTCACACGTACTGTAAGAGAGTATTGAGGGAATCAAACCCAGACTACAGTACGAAACAAGTAGCAATGCAGCTTCTTATTGTAATCAAGATATCTGCTTTTACAAGTCCTGCAATAAAAATAAACTATGATTCCATTAGTAAAACAGCAGACATTGAAAGTCACTGTTGCACTCTTTAATGAATTTTTGCAGGAAGTAAAAGCCTACCCATACCTTCTGATATGGCACTACACCCCCTATAATGCCACAAACTATATATACTAACTTCAGAATCACTTTACCTTGCAGATGGAGGTCCACTAAAAGGAAATGCAACCTCAGACTTAGCATGTGTTCCCCATGAATCGCTATAATTGTTAACTCAATTCTTTTTTTGTAAAGTTTATTTTGATTTCAAAATATCAGTATTATGATAGACAGACTTTGACACTGGATTCAATTTGATGTAATATAAGGTATGATATAAATCTTTCACAATCTTAGTACTATCAAATATCAAATCATCAATTAGTTATATTCTTGTCTGATGATTAAATAATAAAATATATACAGAAATAATATTGTATTTACACATATTCATCAAAAAAATAGGAGAATTAAAATGGTTTACTTATGGTCAAGAAGGTGGACTTTGTAGTACAGGATACATGCTATATTGCACATGGCTCATTTAGAGAGTTAAATTTCTATTTAGAAAGAAGCTTTCTCCATATAGGAGATCCACCTAGAAAAGAAATTATGTTCTTTACCATTCTGCTTAGCAATATGTTGCTATGGTCTAAGTATTAAAGAAAGAATGTGCCTATATTCAGCAAAGGACAGTGGCATAGTAGTCTTTCAATGCTATGTTACAGATTTTTTGGTTGCTAGAAGCCATGCATGGACGCCAGAAGATGGGGTTTCAAAATTAGTGAAAATGACATTTAATACACATGGACATCTATTTTGTAGTGTATATCATCACAGTGTTTTCCCAAAACCTGGTTCAGAATTGCTGTAGGGATGGGAAACTGTAAATTATGTGTTCCAATCTGCCTTACACTAAGCAGAATGACACTTCCACCATCTTATGTCATTATGCGTCACCCAGGGGAATAATAAGTCAGAGGTCAGAAACATTCTCCAGTTAGGTGAATAAGTGATGTTAGTTTTCAGGTTTAAAAGCTTTAGGGTCAAACCGTTAGGTAGCCCCTGAAACCTTTCCATCAAGTACATCTGCAAGCAATCTTGGAGAGTATTATAATGGAAAGTATTCAGAATAGCAGGAAGGGTAGATAAAGTAAACCTTATAAAATCAGATTGCCTTACTAGTTTATAAATAACTGAGCTAGTGTAGATTTGACAGTTTTTCCTAAATACTGAGAATTTACAATAGACAACTGAAGAGAGTAGCTGAGAATACTGAAGAATGTTTTGTAGATAGTTTCTGAAAGGACCTAGCTGTGCAACCAGAATAAAATTAAAACACAAATATTAGGCTGTTTCTTGACCAGTAGCCCCATGGGAAAGTCTGCCGTGTCATCCTGAATTGTGGATGAGCATCTATGGGAAACAAGATTATCCCTAGGGGGCCTCTGGGATCAAGGACATCGACAACAGAATAAGAAACTCTGTAAAGAATATTGAGATATTGGGAGGTCCCTACCGTTGAGGCTTTAGTATGATATCCCATAGCAATGGTCCATAACAATAGAAACTTTGAATTAAACAGTGTGTCAGAGGCACTGAATGGTGATGGGTACATATGGCGATACACATCACTTACCATGGGTACCAACCAGGGTGATTATTTATCCATACTGAAGAGGTCTGCCTATAAACTAAGCCCAGCTGCTTGATATGTGTGCAACAAACTGGGAAGGCAAATGACGCCATTCTGTTGGGAAGCATAATTGACCTCTAAAGAGCCTCTCAATGCAAGGGAAAACTACAAAAATTATGGATCATTATGTCCCATTCCCACAAGATTTCATACGTGATCCAAAAGGGAAATCCTCGAAGGATATATAAAAACTTGGGGTACAAAACTATTTTGATTAATATGGGCTTAATTCAAATAAGATGTTCCATGACTTTTATTCAGTTATATGTTCTTCGATTAATCATTGAATAGTCTGTATATTCAATTTGTTGTTTTTTTTTTTTTTTTTTTTTTTTTTGCAGAGATGGGCCAGCAACATACCTAATAATTTAAATTATGGAGGAATTACAAGTAAAAATCAGACAGACTTGCTTCAGCCAAATTATGATTCATTTTATTTCAGAACAGTACAGAACTGGTAGGGTTGACTTTGTAGACAGATTCTTGTTACAACTCATGTAAAACCTCGCAGCAGATAAGGATAGTACTGTGTGGCTCAGTCAGAAAAAAACAAAATATCACCTGCATATGGTCCTACCCCCATATTAACAAAACAGGGAAGTGCATACTCTCCCTTTGGTTAACTTCTGGCACAAACATATCTCTAAAGGTTCAATGGCCAAGATATACACAGCAAAGGGGCAAGTAGGCAGGCCAGACTTCTTTAGTAATTTTTATGAACTTAGATAAGTACTGTCTTATTCATAGAACTGCTTTCATGCCCCGGTAAATGTTGTTGATCACATCTATAAAAGACTGAGGGAAATTGTACACAGTCAATATTTTAAATATATACGACCATCTGAGATTGTTAAATGCCTTTTTGGTATCAACTTGTAGTAGGGAAATTGACATATTATGAGTGTGGCCTCTTTCTCAACATTATACAGCTCTTAAGGTATGATGAGCATGCATGTGCTTAATAAATCCTACCTGTGCTTCTCATATAGATTTTATTATCTACATTTATACATGAGTTGGCCTATAACTAAAATGTAGGCCTGGATTTTTATCTGGTTTTGGCAATGAGGGAGTGCTCCCATGAGGGTAGAACTGGATCTTCAAGCCTGACAGTTTAACTGCTTCCTATAGAAATCTTAAGGCTGGGATAAGAAATCTTATGTACTTTCAATGGCAACCAATCACCACCAGAAGTCTTACTGGTCTTCATTTTTTTTTATAGCCACCAAAACCTGCGGTGGAAATGGGCTTTGTTAGAGTATACAGTTGTTATTCCAATAAGGTAACCCAGATTAAATGGAAAAGAAAAATGGATGCAGTGGGAAATGTCAACTGTGGATCACAAAACTCCACTTTAGAATTAATACCGGAAGAACTCCAAAAAGTGATCTGGAAAATGGATGCTTTCATAGAAACTTCGTCAATGAGAGGTAGAAAGAGTCCTATTAGACCACTCAGATGCATTGACTGCCCTCCAAAAGAGAATGCTATTCTTAAAGATATACTGGTCAACATGGAGACAAAAATGAAAAGTTTAATGGAGAAGCAAACAGACATGGAAGACAGAAGCAGGAAGAAGAACAGTAGACTGAAAGGAGACCCTGAGAGAATAGAAAGTGGGAAATGTGCAGTCTTTGCTCAATATCATTTTGGCAGATGATAGGGTGTTCTCAAGGACATCATTCAAACTGAAGGGGAGCACAGGGCATAGACTAAGGCAGAGCTGAGGAGGACAGGATGGCCAAGACACATCCTTGTTAGGTTTGAATCATATTCTTTAAAAGAGGAGATCATAACTAAGTTGTGGAAACCTGATGTTCAGTGCAAAGTAGCAGACCTCTGAATGATAATAATAATAAAGAATGATTTCTCTGCAGCTGCACTGCAAAAATGGTTACACTTTATCTCAGCGATAAAGTTATACAGACAGAAACTTTTAAAAAATTTGTTTGGTCTACCTTGCTTTTTCAAAATTTACCATATGCCACCCGGTGCAGAGCCAACTGGATCACAGACAGGGCTCAGGAAGTTAGAATCAGGGAGTCCACCTCTACAAAGAAGCCAGTCACAAGAGGAGTCCCTCAGGGATCAGTCCTTGGATCGCTCCTTTTTGGCATTTACTTCTCAGAAGTCAAGGTGAATGCCAGTGGTCTCTGGATGACTAAATTTGTAGATGATTGCAAACTAGGAGCTGTCATTGAATCTCACACTGACATAAATGTTCTCCAGGAGGGGCTGACACAAACAAACAACTGATATCAGAGCCATGGACTAAAACTAAATGCCAAAAAATGCATAATGGTATGCTTTGGGAAGTCATCCATCCTTGGTAACTATCGTATTGACAACACACCTCTTAGAGTTGACCCAGTAGTCAGGGACTTAGGGATACATAAAGATAGTAATCTAGCCTTTGACCATCACGTGTCTACAGTGGTGAGGAAATCATTCTATGTAGCGCAACTTATAAACAAAGGTATAGCATCTAAGTCCAAGGAAGTCATTGCTCCACTGTATTTGGCATTCATCAGACCTATCATTGAGTACAATGCCCCCTTTGGTATGTACCTAATCAGGCATATCCAGCAATTGGAACATCCACAGAGGTACCTCACTAAAAGAATGCAGGGCATAAGTAAAATGTCCTATGCCAAATCCCTCAAGGCCCTATCCCTGTATTCTGACTCCTACAGGCTTTTGAGGGTAGATTTATGCCTGGCATACAGGGCATGGTCAGAGCCCGCTCTGATGGGACTCCTGCATATCCACAAAACAAACAGCACTAGAGTTACTTATTCTAATGACTTAAACCTTCCTTTGATATAAATAGGACCTGCTGGAGAGATAGGTATATATCCCAGAGCCTACCACATCTATGGAACAGGCTCCCCATCAATGTGCAGCAAAGTTCCTACTTAACCCAATTCAAATACAACTTGGACAATTGGATGGGAATCCAGAAATTTATCTCTGGTTTTGCACTTATGTCTCTAATGGACACAGGTGACCTGCAAATGCTTCATTTCCGATGCCCATGCTTACACTTATCAAGGGTATCAAAACTTGTTAGAGATTTGGGATGCTTGGCTAGGCTTAAAAAGGCCTTGTGGCTGTTAGCCTAGTAAACACCTATGAACCTATTAAAAATCCTTTTACTATGAGGGAACAAAACTTTTCTAGATGCACAAGAGGCAATTCAATTCCTGCAAAAGAGACCGGACTACACCCTGTTATCTATGAACAGAGCAGCACTGCATAAAGATGGTATAGATGGAACTTCTCCTCAAATTAACTTCCTAACTAAAAATGTACCAAATACTTCAAAAGGAACCATTTCATAGGTTCATAGGTTCATACTAGGCTATCTGCCCTGGGGCAATTATAAGCCTAGCCTGATTCTGTATGGCTTACGCCACCCCTTGATTTGAGTATACTGTGCCCTTTTTAAGGTTTAGTTTACTGACCCTCTGTCTAATAGTGACACGGGAGTAATCCCTGGGACAAACCTACGATTCCCCCATCCACTTACCGAGATTCTTCTTGAAGAGATTCAGTGAGGTGCTCTGCCTCACATGAACTGGAATTCTATTCCAGAGTGAAGGGAGCCTCTGGGTTATGAACCTGTCCCTCCAGCAAGTTCTATTTATTTCTGTGCTGAGGTTCAAGTCCCTCGAGCGTGTGGCTCTAAGGGATTTAGATTTTCTGAGGTGGAGCATGTCCATTAATTCAGGATTTGGCATAGCTTTGTATGTCAGGCATAGATCGCCTCGAAGTATGCGGTATGCAACTGAGTAGAGCTGGAGTTTTTTTTAACTGAGCAGCATATGGCATCTACAACCAACAGACTGAAGCATATGGCATCTCTTTGAGACCCTTGATCCTCTTGGTGAGATACTTTTGGGGTCTTTCTAATTGCTGCAGGTGTCGGGTAAGGTACATCCCAAAAGGGGCATTGTATTCTATGATGGGCCTGATGAGGGATGAATAAAGGGGCACGATTACCTCCTTGATCTAGATGTGAAACCCTTCATGATGAGGTGGGCTATGTAGAAGGTCTTTCTAACCACTTTGGCAATGTGGTTTTCAAAGGAGAGATTGCCATCAACTTGGATCCCCAGGTCCCTAATAACTTTCTCTGTACTTAATGGGTTTCCGCCTATGTGGTAATTTGTGGGCACATTGTTTTTGCCAAAGGGTATGACTATACATTTTTTGGCATTTAGCTTTAAACCATGGTGCTGGCACCAGTTATCTGTCTCTGTGAGACCTTTTTGAAGGATGTTTGTGTCAGCTGGAGAGTTGATTATGGTGCCCAGTTTGCAGTCGTCTGCGAACTTGGTGAGCCATAGTCCTCCCACGTTTGCCTGTACCTCGGAAAAGTATATACCGAACAAGAGTGGTCCCAGGACAGAACCCTGTGGGATGCCACTTGTGACCGGTTTCGAGTCTGACATGGCTCCAGCAACTCTCACTCTGTGGGTTCTGTCTTTGAGCCAGTTTGCGACCCATCTTGTGACATAGGGGTTTATATTTAAGCTGGATAGCTTATCTATGATGCCCGAGTGGGGTATTGTGTCAAATGCCTTTGCAAGGTCCAGATAGGCTGTGTGGACTATCTTCCCTTCATCTATGGCTTTGGTGACTGTTTCAAAGAAGTCAACCAGGTTCAAAAGGCAGGATCTGCCCTTGACATAGCCGAACTGGGTAGGATCTAGTGTCTGTAGGTCCCCAATGTCTTTGTTTATGAGCTCCATGATGATCCTCTCCATAGCCTTGCAGACTAAGCTAGTCAGGCTTATGGGGCGATAGTTTCCAGGGTCCGTAGAAGCTCCACCTTTGTGGAGTGGGACCACTGTTGCTGTACGCCATTCTGTGGGCACATATCCTGTAGTGAGGTTGAGATTGTATAGCTGTTTTATTTGAGGGATTAGTTCCTCTTGTAGTTCATGTAGGTCACAACCTGGGATGCCATCTGGTCCCATGGAGGCAGTGTTTTTTGCTTTGGAGAGGGCAGCCTTCACCTGAGCATCTGAGATGTTTGGGAGGCAGCCCTCTGCCGGGATAGATACTTGCTCTTTTGGGGGGGAGGTGGTGGAAAAGTTTGCACTGAACGTGTCTGCTAGGATATTGGCGATGTCTGTGGGCTCAGTGTATTTTTTGTCGTTTAGAATCAACTCAGAACAAGTCTGGGAGTTGCATCCCAGATTTCTGACATAACTGAAAAAAGCCTTATGATTGTCTTTGGTGTCCTGTGCAATTTTTCTCTCGAAGCTGGCCTTGGAGGATTTTATGAGGGATCGTAATTTTTTGCTAGTACTGATCAGAGATGCCTTCCCTATTAGGGATTTTGCTCTATCATGTAGTAGCTTCCTCCTTCTGTTGTACAGTTTATTTATGGCAGGGGTCCACCAGACTGGACGCCTGCCTTTGGATGATTGGGTCTTGGTTTTGTTTGGGATAGCATGATCCATGCATTCCTGGAGATGTCCATAGAATGCATTTATATAGGATTCTGCAGTTTGGGCAGTAGTTTCCACTGGCCCTGGGGCCTTGAAGGATTCCACTTCGGTTTTGAGAAGTGAGAAGTTCACTTTTGAGAAGTTTTTCACTGTGGTTTTCTGGGCTGGGGGTGGGGTTGGGATGTGGACATCCAGTGAAATTAATTTATGGTCTGATCTTACCAATGAGGGATATACTTCTGGTGTGGAGCACAAAGTCCCCATGTTGGTAATGATCAGGTCTAGTATGTTGTCCCCTCTTGTGGGAAAGGTGACTAGTTGTTCCATAGCATTTGAGTTTATAATTTCCAGGAATCTTTGGGCTAAGGTGCTGGGGCTTGAGTAGTGCTCCCAGTCAATGTTTGGGTAGTTGAAGTTGCCCAATATAATGGTGTTTGGAGAGATCTTCATGTTCTCCAATGTTTTCAGGAAAGCCGAGTGGGATTCCTGACTTTGAGAGGGTGGTCTGTAGGATGCTATAAACTGAAAAGCAGTCTTGCCCACTGTTAGTTGCACATGGATGGTCTCCGATACTTTGTGCAATGCCACTAACCTGGAGGTGTGGATATCCTTGATAAATATGGAAACTCCCCCTCCTTTTGTGGTTCGGTCTGGGTTTTGGGGCCGAAAAGCATGATATGAGGTATAGCCTGGTAGTGCTGGGGTGCTCTCTGGAGCCTTGAACCAAGTTTCTGTCACTGCACAGATATCGATGTTCTCCATACTGAGGAGAGCTTCGAGTGTGTGCATCTTGAGGTTAAGACTTCTGGCGTTTAGCAGCATTACACTTAGTTTCTTGTTCCTTGTGCTGTCTATGGGGGTGGGTTTGACTTTTGAGCCTTGCCTAAAAAAGGCACTATGGGGGTGGCAAGAGCCTTTGCCAATATCCGAAAGCCCAGTGGTGACAGGTGCAAGCCGTCCCTAGCGAAGCAACGTGGCTTGTCGAGCATGTCATCCCAGGCTGACAGACACTGGATCCCCTTTGAATGACACCAAAATTTTAGCCAATTGTTAAAATCGATCATTTTGTCTTTGTACTGTGGCATCATTCTAGGTGAGGGTAAGATGCTGCTCAAGGTCAGGGTCATACCAGCCTGGGCTACATGATCAGAGAGCTCCTCTATATCTCTTTTCATGTAGTCCAGGGAGGTACGTCTCAGGTCATTCACACCAGCATGTACAATGACTGAGTCATATTTGTATTTGCTTTGGAGTGACCTGAGTGCTTGCATTATGTGTCGGATCCTAGCACCCGACAGGCAGCTCACCATGACCTTCTCTTTATTCAGCCTGGTGAGTGGGACGTCAGTGTGTCTGACAATAGAGTCACCTATAACAAGAGTATCAGGTGTGTTATTCAGCCTTAAGGGCTGTGGCTGCTTGGCACACTGACTTTGTGGGTTATGTGTTGTGTGTGTTTTGTTTTGAGGTAGCGTTTGCTTGGATGTCTGCTTTGGAGGTCTCTGTTGCTTAGATAGATTTTTATTTAGAGCCTCCGAGTATGTTTTTGTGTATTTATGTGTTTGGTTCGCTGATGTGGTGGGACTATGTGATACTGGAATTGTGTTGTGTGAGGTTACCTTCTCCTCCTGACTGGTTACACCAGTTTTGAGATGACAGAGCTCAGCCTCCAGTTTGGCTAAATAGTTGCATCTCTCACATATATTTGAACCTGTTTGGAGGAGGAGAGGGTTGTCCGTGTACATGAGACAGTTGTAACATTGCCTCAAAATTCCCAGATTCACCAACTGGACTGGAGAGGAAACCATTGACTGACCTTTGGACATGCTAGAGTAATAGGGAAACTGAATTTAAGATGGACCAATAGAGGACAGGGTAATCGTAGAGAGTATAAGAGTAAGTAGTGCTTATGGTTTAATAGTGCTAACTTGTAGGATTACTTAATTGGACCAGTGAAGGGCCTTAGAATGAGAATATCTTGTTTAAATTGAGAGATAGAGCAGTTCTAAGGGAAAAAGTGAAGAGCAGAATTTTTGTAGCCAGGAATAGTTTAAACCCAATTAGGCGGCGCTGCCCGCTGTTGTGCTATGCACAAAAATGCGCAAAACCGCGCAAAAGAGGGTTTTAAGAGAGGAAGATGAAGGAGTTTGGGAAATGACCCAAAATGGCCAATAAAACTACAGTTTCAAGTCAGTAACCACTCCCACAGGGGCAGGCAGGCTGCTCAATGTTTTTCACTGCCACTGATCAACAGAGACTTCCCTTTAGCCCAAGCAAAAAATGGCCTCAAAGAAACTTACAAACAGTTCAAGAACAGCAAGCCTGTAACTGAACTTTTTTAAATCTCAGAAAAGTGGGAAAAAAAGCAAGATTTTTTTTGTTTTTTGTTTTTCAGAGATAGCAGAGGTTCACAAGTATCAACAAGTTATAACAGTGCAGTAAATGACCCCACACAAGAGTGCTAGGCCAAAGACAGATAAAATGCAAGTTTTGAGAAAAAAACCTTTTTAAAAATAAGTGCAAACAGGAAATTCAGTAAACAGCTCTAGGTTGTGCTCTAAATACAGTTACTAATGCAGAAATCAAATTTAACAAGCCAGAAAATGCTCAAAATAGGAGGCTATGCAGAAAAACTTAGCAAATAAACAGAGGAAAAATACTTAAAATCTCAAAAGTGGCTCCTTTCTTCTCTCAGCGTTTTCTCCTCTTGGTGGGTGTTTCACCAACAGCCAACAAGCCTGAAAAGACGCCAAAACCACAAAGCAACCAGGTTTTAAGAGAGGAAGATGAAGGAGTTTTGGAATTGACCCAAAATGGCCAATAAAACTACAGTTTCAAGTCAGTAACCGCTCCCACAGGAGCAGGCAGGCTGCTCAATGTTTTTCACTGCCACTGATCAACAGAGAGACTTCCCTTTAGCCCAAGCAATAAATGGCCTCACAGAAACTTACAAACAGTTCAAGAACAGCAAGCCTGTAACTGAACTTTTTTAAATCTCAGAAAAGTGGGAAAAAAGCAAGATTTTTGCTATTTTTACAAATGCACAAGGTGTTACATCAAGGAACTGAGGTCCTTTGATATTTTGTAAATACAAGAGTTTGTATGGGTCCTTTTCATTTCATATATATGGGAAGATACATCATTCAGTGTTTGATTTGACTATAGTAAATTGTTGAGGTGGCTATCTGAATGACTAATTTATTTATTTATTTTTTTATTTATTTTATTTTATTTTTGTTAACCGGGAAAGCCCGACTGGACACAGGTCCATTTTCAGCGGAGGCCCGGAGAGAAAAGCTCCATGATACAATACAATATTAGATTAAAACAGTACAAAGCAATTCTTAACATTTATAAGTAGTACAGAGGACCATTTACATGGCATGTGATAACTCTAGTAGAATATACAGTCAGTACTCTAGTAGAATATACAATTAGTACAAATAATACAAATATATATAAAAACATTTTTTTTTGTAGAAATATTAGTAAATATAAAGTTGTAATACATTTATGCTTTAGTATAACCGAGAAGTAAATAAATGCCCATAGTGGCATAAAATAGGATAAAGTTATAGGTAGGATGAGAGTAAGATAAGCTCTGTTAGGTATTGTGTTGGTCTAGAAATGGATTAGAGTGTTTTTCAGGTAAGGGATATAGTGCAGAACAGTTCAAGTGTTGGAATGTTTACTGCTGTTAGATTGATGAAATGTTAGGATGAATCTGTGGGATAGCAGTAGAGCTCAGTAAAGGAAAATGTTGTAGTGTAGCATAGTCCTTGCAACTGAGCATAGATGTTGCTACCCTCGGGTATAGCAAGAGCAGAGCCAGATATTAGAATAGTAGGATTTGAAGAGGTGTTTGAAATGGTGCAAGAAGTAGTGCTGGTTATATTGTTTGGGAGTGAGTTCCAGGTTTGTGCTGTTGTGCAGGCAAAGAGAGATTTACCTGCTTCATTTTTATGTCTAATTACTTGAATGAGATTTTGGTTGCTAGATCTCAGGGCTCTAGTGGTGGTGTAGGGCTTAATTAGTTGTTGGAGGGCAGGAGTTTTTTCAGGGTAGTAGTAGAGTTTATGTGCAACTATGGCTTGATTGAGTCTAAGTAGCTGAGGAAGTTCCAGCCACTTGAGTTGCATTAGGGAAAGACAGTGATGGGATCTATTTGAGGAGTCTGTTGCAAATTTGGCAATTTTGTTGTAGCATGATTCCATTTTGTGAAGTTCAGTCAGGTGAAGGTTAGTTAAGATAGGGGAAGCATAGAGAAGGATAGAGAGGAGGTGGCTTCTTGCAATAGTGGCTTTGGTCTGATTAGTCATGAACTTTTTATTTCTATAGAGCAGACCCAGTTTTCGGTTGACCTTTTTGATGGTTTGTGCTATATGGATATCATACTTTAGGTGGTTATCAATGTCAACTCCTAGTAGTTTGGTGTGGTTGGTTGGTGTGATTTGAATATTGTTTTTGGAGTTTATAGTGAGGTTATAGTCTGAGTTGGATGATCTGCCAGGGGTGAATAGTATTAGTTTGGTTTTCTTTGGGTTGAGAAGAAGTTGTATTTTAGTAAACCAGGTTTCTGCTAGGGTAAAGTTGCATTGGGTGATGGTGTGTAGTTCCTTAATGCTGGGGGCAGCACAGGTTATGGTGGTGTCATCAGCATACTGAACTACTGTAGCAGTGGGTAGTGAAGAAGAAATTTCGTTAGTGAAGAGGGAGAACAGCAGTGGGCCAAGGATTGATCCCTGAGGGACTCCTATGGAAACTGGTAAGAGGGGGGACAGCTTTTCTTGCCAGAGAACTGCTTGTTGGCGTTCTGATAAATAGCTGTTGAACCAGAGTATGTTGGAGGGGCAAATATTGAGACTAGATAGAGTATTGAGGAGCAGATTGTGGTTAACCATGTCAAAGGTTTTTGATAAGTCGAGGAAGATGGAAGATACGAAAAGACCTTGGTTTCTAAAGTGATTGACTGCATTGGTATAGGCTAGAAGGGCAATGGTTGTGCTGTGGGAGGGTCTGAAGCTGTGTTGGGAGTTGGATAGTAGTTTATTTTGTTGAAGATATTGCATTAGTTGCAAGTGGACAACTCTTTCTAGAATTTTTGATAAGGGTGATAGTATGGCAATTGGACGATAGTTGGTTAGCTCTAAGGGGTTGCCACCTTTATACAGAGGGACAATATGGGAGATTTTCCAGTGGGTGGGAACTTTGTGTTCTGAGATTGATCTATTAATAAGAATTGACACTGGGTAGGATATGGTGTCTGCTGCTATCTGAAGGAAATCTGCAGGGAGTTTATTGGCAGCTAGTGTAGTTGGTTTTAGCTTCCTAATGAATGATGGATGTTATTGGTGTTGCGTGACTGATTTTTTTTTCATCTCCAGTAATGTATGGTATCTTAGAGCACTAGCTCTAATACGAGCTATAACTGCTTTGATAGCTGGACATAATTTTACATGAAAGGCCCCTCCTACTTCTGAATAAACATGGAAGGCACTATGGAGAATGGCTACAGCAATGTGTTCTTACAAACCTTGAACTAATTTATAAGGATGTGCAAGGGCCTTTATTTCTTATCACCATGGTTATACTTTAGTGAACATTTTGTTTTTCTAGATGCCAGTGCTAGAGATTAAACTTTGACATGGAATGGAACAGGATATGGGTCTGAATAATGGGTGTGATTGCAGCTCATGCCACGAGAAACTCTCAGCCAGTAAATATCTTGGTAGAACGAGCAATGTTTGCACGTTGGCTGAATGAGACTGCATTTATTTTGGTAACAGTTCAATAATTGTTATAATATTCTTTAATTTTTAAGGGTTATATTCTTGTTTTATAGTTGTTGTAACTAAAATTGAATATTTGTTGAACATAACCAAATATGAGTACAAAACAGAGATACAGATTATGGGCAAGGTAGGAATGATAAAAACATTACTGCAATGATTATTCATTAGTCCAATATAAGTTTGGAGGATCTCTTGACTATTAACAGCAAGTCTGTTATTGCCAACAATTGGACAGTGTAAGGACTATATAAATGGACTAACAAATTTTGTTAAGCAAAGACAGGTGTTTCAATTCATAAACTCAACAATGATAGATCTTTCCTTGCTACAGTAAACAGTTTGAAGGTAAAAGAGCATAATACGTTGCTGAAATGGAAATGGAAAAAGGGAGGTGTTTCAGAGTTAAATAATAGTAGGGCCCAACTGTGCCAATACCACTTGTAGATGCTTTTGACTTGCAGTTGCCGGATATTTTATTGGACCCTAAAGTGAGATTTTTGGTAATTAAATGGACGTATAAAGGAAATAAGTGCACAGTCGGTTCAATATTTCTTCCCCCAAGTATCCCGTCAATAGATTTTTGGGAGATATTCTCCTGATTGATACACTTCTTATGAAGGAATCTTAATCTGTCTGTGGGACTGGAATGCAATAACATCTACTAAAGGTGTGAATAGCAGCTCCAGGGAAAGGAAAGTTACATGAGTGGGAGATACCTGGATAGATATTTTGCAAGTATAAGACTATTGTATGCCGCTAGTATTAAAGCACTAAACTTCCCATATACTTCTGTGTCTGACAAATACGAAACTGCAGCTGGACTTGCTAGGTGATATATTTCAGTGGAACATCCTCATAAGTTAGTCCATAATGAAGTTCCAGAGACTTTGATATCAGACCATGCTCTGTTATATCTAGAGAGAAAGGATCAGAGAATGGGAGATTCCCAAGGTATTACATGAATAAAGGAAACTTTAAGATTTGGATAAGAGAGCTGTTTAACACAAAATTGTCTAAGCTCTATGGTGGGGGTGAGACCTGATGATACAGCGGGATCCAATGAAGAATAAGTTTAAGTTAAAATATGCAGCAATACTCATATGAAGACTGACCAAATAATAAAGTTAGGTTAATAAACTCTTTGGAGGAGTTGAGGAGACTAAAAAACTTGAAAGTCCTGGAGCAAGATGTATATGAAGCTAAGACAGGGGAATTAAAACAATGAACAATTGAATTAATGGATATAAAATGAGAACTATATTTGGAAGGGATCAGGGAACTACATTTTAGAGATTTACCACATTATTAACATAAATTGGCAATTAAGTTAAGACAGTACAAAGCCAAGCAAACCATAGAATATCTCTATATTAGCTTGTAGAAAACATTTGAGACAAGCAAAATATTAGAGGAGATCAAGAGGTATTTCACCAAACTTTATATAGCTCAAGATACCTCTAGCTCATATAGGCCAGACATGGAGGAATTTCTCAGTAACCTTAATCTCCCAAAACTAGCCTCACAACAGGCACAAAAGCTGATAAATCCAATTACCCTGCACAGAGATAAAAGAAATATTTAAACAGCAACAACAAAGGAAATCTCTGGAACTCAATGGGTTTCTAATAGAATTATGGAAGGAGTCAGATGTGGCCCTTTGGGGGACTTTGAGAAAACTATGTAATGAAATATTAGAAACATGATATACCCCTAAATCTTGGAAACGGGAGGTTATGGTGAAGATTTATAAGGAAGGAGAGAAAAAGGGTTATGCACCATCTTATAGACCAATATCAGTTTGATTATAAATTATTTATGTCATGTACGACACGAAGATCAATATCGTTCCTGCCCAGTTTAGTACTCCAGGACCAAACAGGCTTTATCCCAGGTAAGCAAACATTTGATAATATAATTAGACTGGCAATAATCTTGAACAAGCAAATAGATGAGACACAAGAGTTATATTACTTAGTTTAGATGCTGAGAAGGCACCCAACAAGGTAGAACGGGCATATTTTAAAATACTCTTGAAGCATGTGAGTTGGCGTCAGGATTTATACATCTCATATTCTCCATATATAGTGCCTCTAGTGAGAGAATTGCAATGCAGGCTGTTTTTTTACTGGAGTTTGGGATAATCAGGGACACAAGACAATGGTGCCCACTCTTCCCAGCACTTTTTGCACTGTATCTCTGCAACAACTGCTACAAGCAGATGCTCTTCTGCAGGAGCTGGTTACATAATGGGGGGGGGGGTGGAGTATAAGATATCCTACACAGATGATATATTGATATACCCGGTGAACACAGATCAGGGTTAAAGTTAACTATAGAAAAGACCAAGACAATAATAATTAATAGTCAGCCCAGGCCAGAATTAAGACACCAGTTCTTGCGTCTCTGGTTAGATAAAAACTTTAAATATTAATGGATTTGGTTAAAGTCTTCTCCTCAAGATTCTGAAACTAAGACCTATGGTTTCTTTTTTGAGGAAATGAAGCTTAAGCTAAGTTCATGGAATCTATTCTTCTTAGAGCCTGACCAAAAACTACAAGCCATGTCCTTGTTTTCTCTTCCACAATGATTCTATGCATTTCAAGCATTCTCCTAGGATACTCCTTATAAATATTTTAAAATCATTACAAGCTTAATAACAAATTACATATGGGAGTGGAAGAGACCCAGACTAGCATGGGATAAGAAGGTCATTCTAAAAGAATGATGGGGTTTGGGGTTACTGCAGCTACATAAATACTTAAAGGGTAAACAACTTGAGTGTTTTTCTCCTTGAAATCATTTTAATATACAGAGAGATGGAAAAAATATAGGCATTAATTAGATGGAAGTGCAACTAAGAGCTGATGGTCCTGGACCTGGTGTAAAGTGACAGATACATGAGATACTCCTGAAATATTGAAGCCAACATTTTTGGCATAAAAAACTTGTTAAAAGGCAGCCTTGTGCGACATGGAAAGCATGTATATTACCTGTAGGGTTAAGTATTTCAATGGAAAGATGTAACGAAAGTGAAACAATGTGTGGAGATAGGAAAACTAATTTTCAATTCTACCATCAAATTAGAAAAGGGACGAGATGGATGGAATAGAAAATAGCTAAGGGACTTGTTAATCTAAGGGAAGTATTACATATTGAATATGAGGAATTCATAAGATGGACAAAAAACAAAAAACCCGGAGGATGATACCTTTAAGCCGAGACTAGTAGAGCTACTTATTCAGGGATTCCCAAAAAAATGGACTAATGAAAAAAATGGTTTACTATTGAAATTCCAAAACTGCATTGGTTGTCCAGTCAGAATTTCAAACTGAAATGCTGAATTCGGAACTTCAAAACAGCAACCATGGCAAAAATGAATACATCGACATCTGTAGTTCGATGTATTCAACATAGCAGGAGGTGACATCAGTCACCCATGGCACATTAACATACTGTTACTCTCTACAGTCAATGATATGTTAATTGTACTATTTTGCAGGGGGGCTATGACTCCCTGCACCCCCCACACCCCCCTGCAAATTAAAGATACCAACTCCGAGATTGCACTATAGTGAGGAAATGGGCTAATTCCCTGTTCCTCACTGAACCTAGATCTCCATGCACAATGCCAAACTCAAATACTTGAACTACACTACCCATCTGCTGTCGTGTAGTCGAAGTATTTTAGTTCAGCATTCTGCTCATTTGAAAAGTTCCTTTCAACCACATGTCGGTTGAGCACAGGCACTTATGAAATTTAATAGTAAACCTAAAAAAACAAGTATTGCATGTTCTGGCATCAGTGACACTGATGTGAAGGGCACGTTGGGGCTGAAAGTTTCCTGGGTCAAAGAACTGAATTGAAGTTTTAACATGACATTTCAAGAATGGGTCTGCCATCATACCAAGTACACCAATAAAAGCAGAAGATTTAAAATCTTTGCATGGAAGTGTCTCCATAAATATTTGTATACCCCTGTGTAGCTGCATTACATGTTTTCACATTGTAATAAAGAACATTGGGGCTGCTGTTCAGGGGTAGTAGGATACTGGAGACAGATTTTCCAGGATTGCACTATGTTAGAAGAATTTAAATATTAATTTCAAGGGCTGATATGATGGGTGATAAATAAGGAGTTAGAGAAAGATAAAAATGTTGTTCTTACTTGAAACGCACCCAGAGATAAATATCCCCTATCAAATCAAATACTGCTCTTCGCAATTAATCTGATGGCTAAAGAGGCTATCACAAAAAACAGAAAAAATTATCTGACAGACATTAAAATAGTACAGGCAATGGAATGTAAAAGGCTCAAAGGAAAGCAGAAGAGGAAACAGCTCTGGAAATGGAAAGGTTGGTTACAGAGATGACAAAGTCATCATAATTAAGATCTCTGGTGTTAGTAGATTCTTTTGCAACTGATAAACATTTCATGTAATTGCATCTCATATTTTAACAATGGTTGCACAAAACTGACATGATATATACTCAATGGTACAAATGATCAATATATTTTTTTAATTGTTTGTTGGTATACGAGTAGTTGACTGTTTTCTTTATGATAAATCTGCCATTACAATAACAATTCCTAAAATAAAAATAAATAAATAAATAAATAAAGTAGATAGTGAAGGAAAAGTGGGTGAACTGGTCAGTGAGTTTACAACATGAGCATCAGAGTCACATGAATCTTTGTATGCCTTTTGATATTATTCATGGACTTAAGCTATGATACCCATCTAACGTGTTAGGATGCTTACTGGCAAACTGTCCATTGGACACCAAAGAGGTAAACTGCTTAACATTCTTTCAACAATTCCTGCCTAAATGGGAATGAACCCGGGGAGTTATCTCTTAATATTGAAGGTGGAGCCTCTCCAGTGCCATCTCTGTCTTCCTATGTATAATACACTGAACTTTTTCTTTTAACTGACTTAGGTCAGAGAAAGATGGTTGCAGGATGTTTGATAAATTTCAAGTGTATGCCCTACTATACTGCTGTTGAAGTTTGGTTAATTACATGTTCCAGTTTTTCCGTAAGCCATTAGTCCACAACCTCAATTTAGGGTATAGGAGTCCCTTAAAATAATCCCAAAAATATGAGAAGAATATACATCCTGCATATAAGCTTCAAAGAATTCCCTTGTTACCTCATACAAGCAGCTGTTAAAATCCAGATGCCATGTATAAAAGGGAAAGGGGTTCCATAATTTTGGTTGGGTAGGTTCCTAGTCTAGCGACTGACAAAGCAGACCACTGTGGTCAGAATAAGGACATAGAACAACTTGATATTTTAGAAGTGGGTTAAATAACTCTGGTTCATTTTATAGCCTATCTATCCTTGTGTGAGTACCAAACCTAGGTGAGTAGTGGGTGTAGAAGTGTCATAAGGAGTCAGTATATCACTCTATGTCTCTAAGAGCTATATAATTTACCCAAGATTACAAACATTTTACTGGTGATAAAAGAGAAAAGAGCCTAGTTACTGAGGTGTCCAAAGGATCAGTAATACAGTTAAAGTCTTCTATAAGTATAAGGCCATCCCCAAATCTTGTCCTGGAGAAAATGGAGAATAATCCTTATTGTCATAGATCTTGCTGTTAGGTGGAAATAGATAGTATCCATTGGGTGGAAACAGATAGCAACCAATGTCAACAGCATATATCCAGTCCTTTCACCATGGATCTAGCCACCTCACCCCCTGCAAGGGAGAAAATATCCAAGATATCAACCTAAAGGGATCCGCTTATAGGTTCATAGGTTCATAGGTTCATACTAGGCTATCTGCCCTGGGGCAATTATAAGCCTAGCCCGATTATGTATGGCTTACGCCACGCCTTGATTTGAGTATACTGTGCCCTTTTTAAGGTTTAGTTTACTGTGCCTCTGTCTAATAGTGACACGGGAGTAATCCCTGGGACAAACCTATGATCCCCCATCCACTTATCGAGATTCCTCTTGAAGAGATTCAGTGAGGTGCTCTGCCTCACATGAACTGGAATTCTATTCCAGAGCGAAGGGAGCCTCTGGGTTATGAACCTGTCCCTCCAGCAAGTTCTATTTATTTCTGTGCTGAGGTTCAAGTCCCTCGAGCATGTGGCTCTAAGGGATTTAGATTTACTGAGGTGGAGCATGTCCATTAATTCTGGATTTGACATAGCTTTGTATGTCAGGCATAGATCGCCTCAAAGTAGGCGGTATGCAACTGAGTAGAGCTGTAGTTTTTTTAACCGAGCAGCATATGGCATCTGTTTGAGACCCTTGATCCTCTTGGTGAGATACTTTTGGGGTCTTTCTAATTGCTGCAGGTGTCAGGTAAGGTACATCCCAAAAGGGGCATTGTATTCTATGATGGGCCTGATGAGGGATGAATAAAGAGGCACGATTACCTCTCTTGATCTAGATGTGAAACCCTTCATGATGAGGTGGGCTATGTAGAAGGTCTTTCTAACCACTTTGGCACTTTGGCAATTATAATCATTATGGTGACTTCTTTGTGCTTAGGCGCAGTATGTACAGTGTATAAGACTGAATCACAACCCCCATGAGGCTAGTTTTACAAGTTCGTAATAATGCAAGTAAGTCTCTTAAAGTGGTATTATATCTGGGGAGTATGGTCTGAGACATGTGCCTAGTATGGCTTGTTTGACAGAGGAGTTTATACCATTTATATTAATATTAAGTACCCTCATGTTTAAATGACACACCATAATATGCTCCCCCTTGTCAATAGATTTTGCAATCAAACCTGTACTATGCTGTAAACTCACAGATATATTATTGTACAGATAATGACAATTAGTTCCAAATTCTGGTGAGCCATAATAATTAGAGATACTATTCGATGTAACTTTAATAAAAAAAGAATAGCAATATCTTTTCATCAATATCAGAAAAGCTAATCAAAATGCAGTCAAGCAAAGTATATGCAAGGTTTATTTCCTTCCTAAGTAAACAGGCAAAAATGTAATTTCGACTCCCATGCTGAATCCAGCTTGACAGGGATGTCCATGTACCAATGGAAGCTGATCGCTGGGTCAGGTGAAGCTCTGGAGTTCCAGGACCTCATACATTATATAAGACAACAATATCTATTGCAATCAGTTTTACCTTTGTCATGGTTTAACCACTGTGGTTAACAAATACTAAAAAATCATTTAAAGAGATACAGTCATTGGGCCATGAGCATAAAGGGCATCTCTTAGAAGTGCAAGCATGTGGTGCCAACAATAGAATGACAGGCAATCTGGTACAGAAAAGTCCAATGGTGGACCTACAAAAATAAAAATAAGAACAAAAGCCAGTCCTGGTCAGTGTCTATCGTGATAGATCTGGATCACTTGGGATCAGGTAATCCAGATCTGGATCACTTGGGATCAGGTGATGCTAAAGGTGTACAGGTTGACCCTCTACTCCTTTCGCTGAGAGCAGGTGTCTATTCCATGCTGTCCATAATCACTATGACCTTCTTCTCTTGTAGGTGTTCTTCCGCCTCTTCTAGCTGCAGAAATATACATGGACCTTCTGAAAAAAATAGTCAAATATGGGCTGACTATAGAATAGTTGGCTTTAGTCTCTTTTCTTTAAGAAGTCAGACAAATGGAAGGCATACTTTAAACTTCTCCACCACTAAACTAAAGAATTCATTATCAGATTGTATTTTCGAGTCTGAATATGTTATATCCTTTTTTCCTGGCCATTCAGAGCACCCTTGAATGACAGAAACTGAATAATTATTGGCCTTGTGGGGGGAGGGGGAGCATTTGGATCTGAGGGGCTAGAGAGTGGTGTGCTCACTCAAATAACAATTTAGGTGTACTTTCCAGTCTCAATGTGCTAGGTATCAAGGCTTGTAGAAATTTAATAGGACCTTTTGTTCAGCTCTCTCTCTTGCACACTCAGTATGTGAATATTATTACATCTATTGCAGTTTTCCTGGTCTTTCAAACAATCCTGTAAGCTCTGTGTGAAATCAAGCAAAAAGGTAACCTGGTGTTGCATTTCTTCCAGGTAAGCAGTGAGAATTTGAAATATCTGGTGTATAGCTTCCACAAGCTCAGCTATTCCTTCCATGGTGGTTTTATCCTGCATGTTTTGCTGCAGTGAGATTTGAATGGAGTCAATAGTAATTTTAAGCTGGTTATTGGATGACATTAATAGTGCAATCTCTTATGGAAGACCGTCCGAAGGGAAGGTGTAGGATGTATTCTATGAACCATCATTAGGCAAGGGTCTGATACTGCCAAAGTTAACATGTTGGATTTGCAGGGTTTAATCACAGCAGCTGGATAGAAAGCATTTCAGTTTACTTTTACCTTAACTGGAATCTTCTTAGGCGGTATACATTTAATCCATGCCTCAAATGATAGCTTTAGAAGGCTTAGCACAAATTTAATTTTGTTGTTTTAGATAATATTCTGAAAGACCCTAGAGGTTATATATTAGATGAACATCTTTATATGAGAGAATTAATGTGTATCATTAGGGTAATGCACTAGATCCCCTGGGTCTTAATGATGCTTGTTCCATTACACCACTTTTGAAGGTTAATAGTTTAGAAGGTTGAATTTTATTTTAACTCAAGCACAGGTTTTATATTTATTTTTATGTTGCACTCTATTCATAGTACTGTTTTCTTTTAAAAATTTAATGTTCTTGTTATTAGGTAACTAAGAGATTTATAAGTACATTTACATGTGTTTTAACTTTTCATCTGTTGGTCAGAGTTATCACATGACTGATGTAGATATTTAAATGTTGTTTTTTGGTGATTATGGCAATTCTGAAGAAGTCTTTAAGCTTGATGAAACCGCTTCTCTGCTGTTTTTATGCAATAAAGTGCTTGCTGGTCATTCTGCCATTCTTCCGGGTATCTTCCTTGGGTTTATTCTTGGTTTTTGACTTCATTGGTTACTGGGAGTAGTAATTAGCAGGAGAGGGATGAAAGCTGAACAAAGGTGAGGAGGAAATTTTGGAAGGATAACATGAAGAGTAAAAAAGTACAGAACTAAAGGTTAATGAGTATTTGTACAGTAGACTCTCTCTTATCCGGTCTGGCAGGGACCAGACCTTAGGTTGGATAAAGGAATGGCTGGTTTATCAGAAAAAGCATACAAAATAGCATCTATACATTATAAATCAGCTTGAATAACAGGATTTGTGTCCATATACATCTTTCTAATGAATATGAAGTCTAAAATTCAAATGTCAGTCATTATTTATCCCAGAGAACGTGGAAGTGTTGTTGTTCTCTATTGTCTTTTCCTAGGGCTATGGCAGAAATTTGATGGCCAGTTAAAGAGGAGGCTGGTTAAAGAGAGGCCAGATAAGAAGGAGTCTACTGTAATATAGTGGTGTATGGTGACATACAGTAAGATGTGACTGAAAGAGAAAAGTTAAAAGAATGGAGGAGCGTTGATCTTCCAATGTTTTTAAGAAATGAAAGTAGGAAATGAGGGAAGCTTGTACTTAGGGTCTTTGAGCTTCATTTCATACTGTAGTCACAGCTCCAGTGTTTAGTTAGATGTTGTTGTCAGATTTTTTGCTAAAAAACAGTTGTATTGGGTTTAACTCTAACATCTGGAGGGATGGATTTCCAGAGTTTAGCTACATAGACACTATCTGGAGAGTCGCTAAAGTGGTTATCATTATTAAATGGGTTATTCAAACCTATGATATTTTGCAAAATCAGTTCTGATGAAAGTCTGATTTTTTTTCAGATAAAAGCAATTAACCATAATAAAACTCTTTACTTACTTATTTCACTGCTGTGCGGAATTCTTGAGAAGTGGGTCATGTGGCTTGTGGCACTGCTGCATTTTGTTTTGGTTCTTCTCTTCCTTTGAGTTTGTGTTTAGGCAACAGGATTCACTTTAAACGAGAGCCAATTTTTTTCAGAAAAAAAAAAAAAGCTTGAAGGTCTTCAGACATAGCTGTCTCTTTTAAGATTAACTGCCTTCTAGCTTTTCTGATGTGAGAAGCAGTTTAAACAGTAAAGCTGGCAGTTTACAAACTGTTTCTTGATTAGTTATGAAAAAGACATATATTTAAAATTGGGCCATAGATGGAAGAAGGTTTTCCTAGAAAAAGAATTGCTTCTTTGTTATGTGTGGAGTGAGGGAGCTAAAGAGCTGTACTCCATTTATTTTGCCCCTCATCTGTGGAAAAGTACAACTTAGACACATTTTAGAGGAGAAAGATTAAAACACTAGGACTGGCAGCAGAAGCCAAAGATGTAATATTTGTATAGATACAGCTGTCTAAATGGATAGGGTTATGCAGAAAGAGATGTGCATAAATAACGACATACATAATACAAGAAGGCAGCTCAAAAGAGAGAAAATATTTTTTTTCATATGCAGCAGTTTATGCATGAAAACAGTCTTTCTGAAAATGATGTTGATTCATAAATGGACAATGCAAGTTTGAAGTGTGAAAAAGAAATGTAACTGTCTGGGTGGATGTCTATTTATTAGACTGTCAATCAAATTTAACGTTTGAGCAAAACTGATCAAATGTGGAAAATTATTTTCATTTTGTGTGGAAGGGCAAAACCTGCACAGCCCTCACAGAAGAATCTTTCCTGCCTGCACCATCTTCGCTTATATAGTCAGCTCTAATTTGACTGCACTTTCCAGAAACAGGGCCTAAGATTCAAAGACAGACGGTGTAGTAGGCAGTGTGCAGATGTACAAAAGTCAGCCAAAGAAAATGCTGGCACACCATGGTAACAATTTATAGCCCCATGTTGTGCTACAGTGCAGGCAGCCCCACTATGCTGTATCAGATATATGCAAATATATGCATAATGACATGGAAATAAAACTGTATAAGGAAATAACGTCCTAATGATGTGCAAATGCATGCAAGGTGAACATAGTTGAAATTCATAATCATATGTGGAAGAAACTGCACACAAATCTGCACCAGATGATAAAAAGGAAAAGCAGTCCAAAAATATGCAATTTGCAGGAAGTAAAAATGCTAGGAATAGCAGCAGTTGTCATGCAGTGGCATACTTTTGTAACTTATGCAGCTATTGCTTCCCACCGGTATGTCATAGATGACATCTGCTGTCAAATTAAACAGTACTGTCAGTGGGTGAGCAAGTCACTTAACCAAACAGTGCTCTGCAGCAATTAACAAATTCAGCTAGGCTCCTAAATGGTCTCCTGGATCAAATGCCTAGTACCTACCTATCAATGCTCAACAAGTTACTGGACATAATACTTCTACATGTGCAGGGACTTATATGGGATAAATTTAATACCACGCATGTCTTGTACAACATTATCTACCTTTATAAGGTACTGGATGCCATAGATTGTATGCATGTAAAAATAAAGGCTTCAACCTGACCCACAGACACAAAGGTTTGTGAGCAGGAAGTGCTACCATTCCATGAACTCCCAAGTAGTGTGGGATGCATGTGGAATCATAAGCAACAAGCAGACACAATACCTAAATGTTTATATATTTCATAAATAATAGCATACATGTCACCTATATCACCTGTTCATGAGTAATGGCATTCCATGGGGTCATCTACTCGCTTAATGCAGACACTGTGGCTAAAATTAATGTATATGGCTACATTTATAAATGTATTAATTCCCAACATGTTAATACTCTGTTGCAGATGATGCTAGATACCTGCCTGATCCCTGTCTTATGATACTTATAAGTAACCTGCAGACAATGGCTGAATTTTAGTATAATGTTACACATGTACAAACCTGCAATATTGTAGGGGATGTGTTTGACCTGCCGAAAGCCCACTACTGCCATCTTGATATGCATGGGGGTCTCTTCAGTATGATCCTACAAAGTCTACAGCATGTTCCTAACATGTAGAGTGCTACATAATATGTTGATGTAAAAACAGGCTGAGCAGCCCCAGGATACTGCTATGGATGGACTGCATGCACACACCTGATCAAAAGAGAAGTCGATTCAACACCAGCATCATATGACTGTGACATTAAACAGCAGCAACTAACAGCAACATAACCACTCTTCAGACTACAGTGGACAAACTACATGTCAGTGTAAGTGAACAAGTGATGTCTAGTCTAGAAGTGTGGAACCAGAAAAGCAAAAACAAACAAAAAATGGTACAAGCAGAAATATAGCTGTTTCATTTAGCCTTTGGTGCTGCTCCTCAATCTGGTGACCTATATCTCTTCTGTCTGATCTGGTTCTTCACTCTGATAAGGAGGGTCAGGTCCTTTATACCATCAGACCCAAGAAGCAAAAAAAAAAAAATGTGTTTGTCCAGTCTGGTGCTCCTCACTTCTGGTATGGAAAAGAATGCTGGCACTGTGTTACTGACTGATTGGCATCTGCTAATTGTGCCCCCAAACACTTTGCGCCTGGGCCAATTGCCTGATTCACTCCACCCTACACTTCTGGTACCATGTCACAGAGAACATGATGCATGTAGTGCTGATATCAGGCTATGGTCAGTGCACAGTCAAGCCACACTTTGCATCACGCATGCTCACATATACCATACAGGAAGGAAACTGCAGCTGGTAACAATAATCGTCTTATGCACAGGTGGCTAGGAACACAATGACACCTGCCTATCTCTCCATACTGATTGGGGAAAACACGTTGCAAGAGTTTGAGATGGACTCTCAAGGTTGTGTCAGGGAAATTTTCCCCATGCAGTTGTGTGGCAGTGTTAGTCCATGACATGACTTTGTCCTGCGGCTATTCTACTGGATTGTTACCCTAGGACCAAGTGAGAATTTTGGTTCCCATATGAGGCTACACATTGATAGTCATACCCTCATCCATTAAATTGTACTCATTTTGCAGCAATGTCACACTGTGAGCATGACTGGTACTCCGAATAACATGAGACACCTCTCCACAGTGAAGGCTCAGACTTCACATTATTTTGTTCTTCTATGCATCAGCCACATCTTCACCCTATACTGTAGCACACGTCTTCTGTAGGTGAGGCACATAGTATCAACCTCTACCATAGTGCTCATTTCAGGGACTTTGTATGAGGTAAGTTTATGCCTATTCTATAGGTGAGATACACCTTCACCCTCCACTATAGCACACATCTCATAGACTTTTTATGGGAGTACTGTGGCTTATATCTGCTGTTCTGTCATATAACCTTATAGCAATCACAGTTCTCTGATGTGCCCTTTCTCTTTCTGCATGCATAGAATGAGGTAGTAATCATGTTACCTACAGCAGAAGAGGTTATCATGCAGCAATGGCCAGTTCTTTTCACAAATGTTGACCTACACCTTAAATACGTTCAGTCCACTCTCCAGATAGATTTACTTATGGCAAACTTCCCATTGTGCATCCTCACAGCTGGATGATTTGTTCAACAAGCGCCCCAGCTATGGCCTGTTTATACCGATGCTCTTGTTGAGAAGTTTGGGACTGATAAGGTTATGCTTGCTTCACTAGACAGGAGTTTGCCCTCTCACTGGCATGTAGCCCAGAACCTGTACATAAAGTATTTTTTTCCAGATGCAACAGGACCAGATGATGATGGCTGCAGTAAAGAGTGGAGTGGGCCGGTGTATAGCCTGGATGGAGAGACTTATAGAGCAAATAGCAACAGAAGATCTGAAAAAAAAAAGTGAAACAAGGGTGGGCTGCACCATTAACACTTTTTATTTAATTTAGAGTTACCGACAGGCATAGTACTCCATAAATGAAAATATGCTTCGGTCTTTAGTGTTGTCTGCCAAAAAGAACATGGTGTAGGCTATTGACTGAAATCATGATTAACTTGAAAACTTCAACCAAGCTACCTTTATTAATGCACTATAATCTTGTAACTGGTCTCCCCTTAAAAACCTCAACCTTAATGAAGCTGTACAATACTTCAGCTTCACCTTCTTAGACATCTTAACCCCCCCCCCTTGAACCATCAGGGTAAAATCCAACCATGCCCCCTGGATGATTAAAGAGACTAGGTCTCTTCTAAAATCCAGAGATAATGCCTGAGCCCACTGGTGCAAAACCAGTTCTTCAAGCAGTTATATCTTGAACTCCATAATAAATCAAAAATATATATTAGATTAGATAAAATTAACTACTACCATAATATACAAACCAATTACCAAAATAACCAAAAAAAATTTCTGGACAGCCATTAATAACATTCTCCATCCTGGAAAATCCGGAACTCCCACTCCTACCATAACTGAGAGCTCCCTCAGTGTTGCCACATCCTTTAAAAAATTTTCACCAAATCCATTCTTGCTCTTGCTAATACACAAAATTGCCCACCCCAGAACCAGCCACCCATGTATCAGAACAATTTCAAAAGCTTAGCATTCCTACCTGTCTCTACAGAGTCTATTAAGAAACTACTGAAAAAACTAAAACCTACCACCTTAGCTGATGACAAATTGCCAGCAGAATTTCAGAAAATAGCTGCTGATACCCTTGCCTATCCTGTATCCATTCTTATCAACCATTCATTATCTGAAAATGTAGTTCCTGAAATCTGGAAAATTTCATACATTATACCTCTCCACAAAGGGGGTAACTCTAAAGAGTTAACAAACTATCTCCCCATAGCAGTACTCTCACCTCTGTCCAAAAATAATATTAGAAAGATGTGTACACTCTCAACTCATCTCAACACTCACAACCTTCTCACAAACACTCAATGTGGCTTCAGACCCTACCACAGCACCACAACTGCACTTATGCATTCACTCACACAGTTAATAACCACAGAAATAATTGCAAATATGTCTCTGCAGTCTTTCTTAACCTCTCCAAGGCTTTTGATATGGTCAACCACAACAAGCTTATGAACTCCTTATCCATACTAAATCTTAGTAAAACTACCATGTCCTGGTTCTAAGGCTACTTGTCAGGTAGACAGCAGACAGTTCAATGGAGGCAAGAACTCTCACCTCTATTACCTGTCACTCTTGGAGTTCCTCAAGGCTCCATCCTTGGACCTTTATTCTTTTCTATCTTCACAAATAACCTCCATACTTCTTCTCTAGAAGCCTCATTCATCCAATATGCAGATGACTAAACACTAATCTGCTCCTCACCTTCCCTCCAAGAACTGCAAGCCCAACCACAAGCCACCTTCCACTCTGTGGAAAAATGGCTTACCAGCTTCCAACTAATACTTAACCCCAATAAAACCAATCTTCTCATCTTCCGCCCTACAAATCACTCTTCTCCCCTTCACCCTCTTTTACTATCATTTCTAAGAACAAAACTGCCATCTCTCCAGTCACACACACCAAACTCCTAGGTGAAGAAATTGACTGCAACATCAAATTCGATACTCACATCTCACTTACCATAAAGTACACAAAAAGCTAGGGGGACTTTATAGAAACAAAACATTCCTCACAATTAGTAACAGAGCAAAAATAGCACAAACCCATCTCACCTCCACACTTCTATATGCATCTCCCATCCTCGCCAACCTCAAAAAGTCAGAATTATCCAAACTTGACACCTGTTTTAACAAAATTGCACAATTTGCCAACAACAGCCCCTACAAAACTCACCATTGCGAAGCCCTGAAACAACTAAACTGTCATTTTATGCTCAACTTCTGAGAGTCTTGCTTGGCTACAAACATCTGCATTAGAAACTGAAGTTAAGTAAAACTTGCAGTAGTGTATTTTAGTCTTCTGTTAAGTACAAACTTGCAGTTTTAAAAGTACTGTATTTTCATTTTTTCTGTTTCCTAATTGTGTGTTTCATTGAACAGTGTGCTGTGTGTCTCTCTGCAGTTAGTTCCCCACCCACCGTTCCTGTTCCTGTGTTGGTATTAGTGTTGGTGGCTCTGGAATTCCCCGCCCCTCCTGTAAGTCTGTATTAGAACACTCCTCCTGGGTCCATCTCATTTGCTCACTTAACCGAGTACAGTGAGATCATATTCTGAGACTAGTGTTCACTCAACTTAATACAGAGAGAAGATCTGAGAAGGCCAACCCACTTAGGTTCTTCCTTCCTTTCTCCTTGCACTTAAAATAAATAAATAAATAAATTTGCACTTTATTCATCTGCTTTTACTGTATTTGTGTTTCCTCCTACTTTATTTTGCTTTTCTTAAAAGTACTCAGTTTTATTTATTCTGCTGCATTTATTACTGCTTGGTAGTAGCCTGATTAAATTGTAACTGTTATTCTAAGTCTTTTGGTTTAAGCACTTGGGCTTCATACCAGTTGTTTTACATTAAGAAGGTTTGTGGTCTGCACTATTGTGGCAGGACAGGTAGCTTACATCCTTCTAAGCTGGGAATTGCTGATTGAAGGCCCAGTGTCTGCTAGTCTAAAAGTGTATTAGTTCTGGCTTAAGCACTTGGGCTTCAGGCCAGTTATTCTACATTAAGAGGGTTGTAGTCTGCACTCTTGTGGGAGGACAGGCTGGATTCTACCCCTCTGAGCTGGGAATTTCTGGTCACAGGCTTATTATGCCTGCTTATTTGAACTGTTTCTTTCTGAAATTGGTGCGCCTTGTTGCTGTAGCATAGACCAGATTCAGGCCTGCTGAATCTAGCTTTGTTTGTATAACTTGAGCACTGATCCAGGCCATCTTTTTTTTGAAGAAGGTTCCACTGCACCCTAGTAGCAGGAGTGTGCAGTTAGAACTTGTCTGATTGAAGACTGCTGGAACACGGCTCAGTTTTGAGCTTTTTTTCTGGTTAATTGGGTAACTTGTTTAAATCAGTTTGTTCATTTTCTATTGTTTTATATATATATATATATATATATATATATATATATATATATATATATATATATATATATATATATATATATATACACAATTGCACTTTATTCATCTGTTTTTAGGGGCACTGACTACAACTCTGATCTGCGATATATAACAATAAGTATCCTTTTCTCTGAATTTAAAGTGTTTTTTATTGTATCTGCTTTATTTTCCAAAAAAAAAACAACAACAAAAAAAAAAAAAAAAAATATATATATATATATATATATATATATATATATATATATATATATATATATATATATATATATACTTGTTTCCCCCCTTTCTAAGCTAGTATAGTCCAGTTTAGAGGTTAGTGCTGAATTCAGGGCTGTGTTACAAATCTCTGTGTTTGCCCATATGTTACTTGGATAGAAGGAAGTTTCTCTGTTCACCTGTGAGAGAGGGGAGCTTTGAGCAGCCTATCTGTCCCTAGAGGAGTGGTTTCAGCCCCAAAATTAGTAGTTTATTGGCCATTTTGGGCTAATTTCTATCTCTTTCATTTCCCTGCTATAAATACCGCATTTGCCTGGTTTTGCGTGCCAGGCAGCACCGGTTAGCTAGGGTAAAACTATTCCCGGCTCCACAATGTCTCCTCTTCAATTTTTCCCTTGGAACTAGACAAACTTTCAACTTAAGCACTCAAGCCATTCATTTCTCAGCCCGGCACTTGCTCAAATTTTATAGCAAGCACTTATAAACCCTAGCACTAGACCCCCCCCCCTGTACTGTACAGAAGGACAAGGCTCTCTATTCGACCTTACCAGCCATCCAGTAAAACAGTTCACTGTACCTATCCAGGCATGTCCAAAGGGCAGTTTCATGTGTACTCTCCAGTCCATCTGGTGAATCTGGGCATTTTGAGGCAATGTTACAACTGCCTCATGTACACAGACAACCCTCTCCTCCTACCACCAAACACTAATACATGCAAGAGATGCAATTATACAGTCAAACTGAAGGCTACCTCTCTAAACCCAAGACTGGATCAGACAGTCAGGAGGAGAAGGGAAATACTTGCATTACACCACCAGTCTCACATAGACCCATTAAACCAACACCGGCAAAAAACACACATAAATACATGAAAACATACTCGGAGGCTCTAAATAAAAATCTGCAAAACCAACAGAGACCTCCAAAGCAAACAACCAAGCAACCTCCACCCCCCAACACAAACCATGAAACACATATTTCACAAAACTAGTGTGCCATACAATCACAGCCCTTAAGGCAAAATAACATTCCCAGCATACTAGTAATAGGTGACTCTGTAGTCAGGCACACTGATGTCACACTCACTCGGCTGAATAAGGAGAAGGTTACTGTTAGCTGCCTGCCGGTTGCCAGGATCCGTCACATAACACAAGCACTCAGGTCACTCCAGAACAAGTACAAATATGACTGTCATTGTCCATGTTGGTGTGAATGACCTGTGCTGTACCTCCGTGGACTACATGAAAAGAGACATGGAAGAGCTCTCTGATCACGTAGCCCAGGCCGGTATGGCCCTGACCCTGAGTAGCATCCTGCCGTCACCAAGAATGATACCACTGTATAAAGAAAAAAATCTTGATTTCAGCAATTGGCTAAGTTTCTGGTGCCATTCAAAGGGGATACAGTGTCTGTCTGCCTGGGATGACATGCTCGACAAGACACGCTGCTTCGCTAGAGACAGCAAGCAACTGTCACCCTTAGGCTTTCAAATACTGGCCAAGGCTCTTGCCACCCCCATAGTGCCTTTTTTAGGCAAGGCTCAAAAGACAACCCACCACTGTAAATAGCACAAGTAACAAAAAACTGCGGGTAATGCTACTCAATGCCAGAAGTCTAAACCTCAAAATGCACGCACTCGAGGCACTTCACAGTATGGAGAAAATCGATATATGTGCAGTAACAGAAACTTGGTTTAAGGCTCCAGAGAGCACCCCAGCACTACCAGGCTGCAACTCATACCATACATTTCATCCACAGAACCCAAACTGAAGTACAAAAGGCAGGGGCGTATCCATATTCATCAAGGATACCCACACCTCCAGGTTAGTGGCACAGCCCGATGCTTCAGAGTTCATCCACGTGCAACTAACAATGGGCAAAATTGCAATTCAAATTGTAGCTTGCTACAGATCACCCACCATGTCCCAGGACCCCCATTCCGCATTTCTGGAATCACTGGGAGCCATAAAGGTCCTACCAAACACCCTAATATTGGGTGATTTCAATTACTCAAACATTAACCGGGAGAACTACTCAAGTACTAACTCCCTTGTCCAACATTTCCTAGAATTTATAAACTCAAATGCCCTGGTTCAACTGGTCAACACTCCTACCAGAGATGACAATATATTGGACCTGGTCATCACCAACATGGGTGACCAGTTTTCTACACTGGAGGTCAACCCCTCGCTGGATAGATCTGACCATAAACAAATCAGTTTGGATATCTGCATTGTGCCCCCACCTCCGGACAAGGAAACCACCGTGAAAAACTTTTCAAAAGCAAACTTCACGTTACTTAAGAACGAGGTGGAAAGTTTCAAAGCCCCCATGCTGAAGGATAATGCTGTCCAAGCTGCAAAATCCTTTACTAATGCATTCTACGGGCACCTACAAGAATTCATGGATCGTGCCATCCCAAGCAAAACCAAGACTCACTCCTCCAAGAAAAGGAAACCAGTTTGGTGGACGCTTGCCATAAACAAGCTATAAAATAGAAGGAGGAAACTAGTACAGAAAAGAGTAAAATCCCAAGAAGGGAAGACATCCCTGATCAGTATCAGCAAGAAACTACAATCCCTTATAAAATCATCTAAGGCAAGCTTTGAAAGAAAAATTGCCAAGGACTCCAAAGATAACCACAAGGCATTCTTTAGCTATGTCAAGAATCTAAGTGGCAATGCTCAGATCTGGTCGGAGTTAGTCCAGAATGACACAAAATACACTGAACCAACTGATATCGCCAACATCCTGGCAGACAGGTTCAGCACAAATTTCACCCCACTCTCACCCCCAAAAGGGCCCATAACCATGCCAGAAGAATGTAGAGCCCCTGAAATCACAGACACTCAGGTTAAAAAAGCCCTCTCAAAGCCAAAAACACAGCATCAATGGGACCGGACAGTGTCCCAGGCTGCATCCTACATGAGCTCAAAGACAAACTAACCCCTCACCTAAACGCACTGTTCAAGCTCAGCCTCTCCACAGGCTACATACCCATAGAGTGGCACACAGCAATGGTTATTCCGCTCCACAAAGATGGAGCCACAACAGACCCTGGGAACTATCGCCTATAAGCCTGACTAGCTTGGTCTTCAAGGCTATGGAGCGCATCTTCATGGAACTCATTAACAGAGACATTGAGAACCTCCAAACACTGGACCCTACCCAGTTCGGCTTTAAGGGCAGATCATGCCTCCTAAACCTGGTGGACTTTTTTGAGACAGTTACCAAGGCTATAGACGAGGGAAAGGTGGTACACACAGCCTACCTAGACCTCGCTAAGGCATTTGACACCATTCCCCATTCTGGTATTATAGACTAGCTCACCAGCCTGAATATAAACCCCTACATCACAAGATTAGTTGCCAACTGGCTCACAGACAGAACTCACATAGTGAAAGTTGCGAGAGCTAGGTCCGACTCTAAACCAGTTACAAGTGGAGTTCCCCAGGGCTCAGTCCTAGGACCCCTCCTGTTCGTCATATACTTCTCAGAGGTACAGGCAAGCACAGGAGGACTATGGCTGACCAAGTTCGCAGATGACTGCAAACTAGAGGCTATAATTGACTCACTGGCTGACACAGACATCCTCCTAAAGGGTCTCACTGAGACGGATACCTGGTGTTAAAATCATGGCCTCAAGCTAAATGCGAAAAAGTGCATAGTCATCCCCTTTGGAAAAAAACAAAGTGCCCACAAACTACCACATAGGTCGTAGTCCCCTAAATATGGAAGACGTAATAAGGGATCTGGGGACCCAAGTAGATAGTAATCTCTCCTTTGATAATCACATTGCCAAAGTGGTTAGAAAATCCTTCTAAGTGGTCCACCTAATCACAAAAGGGCTCGTATCCAGATCAAAAGAGGTCACTGTGCCCCTTTACTCATCACTCATCAGACCCATCATAGAGTACAACACCCCATTTGGGATGTACCTTACAAGACACCTGCAACAGCTGGAAGGACCACGGAAGTACCTCACCAAGAGGATCACTGGCCTCAAACAGATGCCCTATGCAGCTCGACTGAAGAAACTCCAGCTGTACTTGGTTGCATACCGCCTTCTCAGAGGTGATCTCTGCCTGACATACAAGGCCATGTCGAACCCAGAATTGATGAACATGCTCCACCTAAAGAAACCTTAACCCCTTGAGCCACATGATCTAGGGATCAAACCTCACCACAACAATAAGTAGGATGTGCTGGAGGGATCAATTCCTGTCCCAGAGACTTCCCATGCTTTGGAATAAGATTCCAATCTACATTAGGCAGAGCTCCTCGCTAACACTCTTCAAAAGAAACCTTGACGAGTAGATGGGAAACAGAAAGTTTACCCCGGGGATCACTTCCGTGGTTATACTGGACAGAGGCACAGGGAACTAATCTAAAGGGGTGGCGAAAGCCAACACATTCTGGCTAGGCTTATAAATGCCCTCGGGCAGATAGCCTAGTACCTACCTATGAACCTATGAACTCCCCAATCTCCTTTTCTATAACCAGCTCATACTAACCTATAAGATACTGTACCACCCTGAAAAAAAACATGCATTATAAAATCTAATACACCATCATACCAATACTAGGGTTCTACGTTCCAACAACAAACTGCTTCTTCAGGTCATTAAGTCCATTAACTCTGCAGGGGCCTCCCTCTATTCTAACTATATTGCTACAGAATGGAACTCTGCCCACTAACATAACAGCCACAACATCCTTATCTCAGTTTAAGAAATCCCTAAAAACACACCTACAAGCTGACCGGGTTTGCCATTGTGACACCCCAGGCTAATTATACTCTATCTTACTCTAGCTCACCCCTAGTTAAATTTCTTAGTTAAATCTCCTCCCTCATTTTCATTCATTAGATTTCTCTTATTCTTGTTAGTCTCACTTCTCTAGTTTCACCACTCTTCCAACTCTCCTCTCCCTCCACCAAATAATGATAATTAAGTATACTCTGTAATTTATCATTCTGGATATTTCGACTGATGTCCAGCTCACTCAATAACTTTAGCTTAATCATTTATGCTTTATTCCTATGTAAATATATCTCTACTGATGTACAGCTCACTAAAGAATCTTAACTTAATTTTGTTATTCCTATTCTCATGCAAATGTATGTAATTCTTATCATTTAATGAATTAGTCACATGTGCTGTAACTGGAGCTTTTCTCCCCAGGCATCCGCTGAAAAAGGGCTTGTGTCCAGTCGGACTTTCCCGGTTAACAAATGTAAAATAAATAAAATAAAATAAATAAATAAATGATTAAACTGAGGTGGCTATTATATAATACAAATAAATAGAGATATTATAATTCAGTATTAGAACAAACAAGATAAAAATGTGATACTGTTGTATGTATTGTAATTTTTAATCTCTTTTTATATATTTATATGAAATGTATACATTTCCCATTTAAATCTACTCTCCTTTTTCTTTTCTTTTTTCTGTCTGAAATTCAAAGAGAATGAAAGAAATGGAACTTTTTTTGTGGAGAAATTATAAATGAAAATATGAAGAATATCTTATTACACTGGAAGCATATAAAGTGCTAAGAATGATACTTTCTAATTGAGTATTTAAGTATACAATCAAAGACCAAAATGTTATGTTATAACATGGACATTGTTAAAATCTGTGCTGATATATTTGTTTAATCTGGGAGTTCACATTTTCAGTAAGTGCTGATGACACAACTGCAAGGCAGTAAAGAACTAAAATAAAGCAGCATGTTAAAGGAGGTATTATATAGTTACATAATGCACAATACATAATTGTGCTAGTGTACATAACATAGCCATAAACATGTCATTAACAGTAAAGTAAACATCTGCATGTATTTATGAAGTAAAGTTTTAGAGCAAATATTAATAAAAATCATGTTATATGTCACCAGTGAAAAAAATCATTAAAGGTGAAGTCAGAGACAGAAGGAAGGCTATATAGCAATGACTGTACATGGGTGATTAATATGGGAATGAAACAGTCAGACAATGCTATGGTTGCTTATACAGATGTTATTGACATTAGTTTTATACTAATTGTTGCAAATGCAAAACTTTGCGAGTCACTTGCCCTGAAAAGCCAGATCAATAACTGAGTAACAGTGAACTCAATAGATCAAATTTAAGTCACTTTTAACCAAAGACAGCCTGTATGTCCATCAGTTACAGTTACTTTACTGACTGTGTACATATCCAATATCTTAGTGAGATATAAATAGCCACAGAAAACAATAATAGTTTGCTTTACACAAATGCAGATCTAATCCTTCAAAGTTAGACTAACTGCTTAACTTTATCAATGCAGCAGGTTCAGTCATCTGCTGTAGTATGCAATTACAACCAAATTGTTGATGTTGCATGTATTTTGCTTCCCATAAGCACATATTAACCACAGTAATGCATTCAAGTTTACTTCATAGAAAGGCATTCTAGTCCTGCAAAGCCAGATTAATGACAATTTAAAGTGAACAAACAACAGAAGGGTCAGTTACTTTTAACCACAAACAGTTCCTTACCCACCCTGGAGTTATAACCACTTTGTAGACAGTGTACATTTTAAATGATTGCAGAAAAATAATGGCCACAGTGATGTATTTAAACTTTGTTTCATAGAAGCAGTAGCCTCAGTAAACTACTGCAAATTCCTACACATAAATAATGAGTCCTGAAATGCCTGGATATCAAATACATGACAACAATCATTTTCAGCCACACACAGCCCCAGTTACAAAGTAATTATAGTTACTTTGTTGTCCATGTACATCTTAAATGTCCAAAAAATAAATAAAAATAAGGATAGAATGTGCTGCAACTCCATTTCAGACAATACATGCCCCCACACCCAATTGTTGGAGAATTAGATCTGCAAAGCCATCGACTGCGCATAGCTGGTTGCCTACCAGGACTAAAAAATTATTTCATGCTACTGCAGCTCTTTCTACCACAGCTACTGCATTTACTTTACTGCTTAAAATGTGTGTGCTTCCTGTTCCTTGCTATCCCACAGCCTGAACAATGAATCAATTAGATTGTGTGCAGGACAAAGCAAAAGCCTGTAGATTGCTCTGTCAGATGTATGTCACACCCTCATTTGGATGCCATTTATTTATTTATATATTTATTTAAATAATTATTGACATTTATTTCATTAATTTGAAGGTAACAAAATGTGGCATTTCCTTCATTTTAAATTTAACTAAAATAAATAAACGTTAAAAAGTGCCCTGGCCTAATGATACCCTAGGCAGCTTCCTAGTTCACTTATGTGCAGTGCTGGCCATGTACTAGGGCTAAGTTATTAAAAAGGGGGAGGGGAGTATGAGATGTATATGGTAGAAGATGGGCCTGTAGCTATGAAGACTCTAGATGTTGCTATTAAGAAAGAGATATAGACCTGATCAGTTTGCTAGAAGTGAGGGTAGCTTTTTCAGCCTTCTTGTGTAAATGGGGTACATGGGGGCTGAAAATTAAGTTATCAAGCATAATCAAGAATCTTTATTGTTTCAGCCTCCATAGTTGGAATTTTATGGAGTGGGTTACACAACAGAAAATGCAGGTCAGGGTCAGCTTGGGCTGGGCAGCTGCTGGAGAGGTTTAAGAAAGAAAAACATTAATTTTATCTTTGAGGTATTTAGACAAACTCATGCAAAATAGTCGGGTCTAGATTGTATGAAAGGATGATCAGAAAATGATGAAGAATATGCAGAGAGAACAAGACATGGCAGTTGTGCAATCATGTGTATACTGGATGAGTTTAATACTACTTGCCATGTTTTTCATAACGAAGATAAACAGAAGTGGGCCAAATACTGAGCCTCCTTGGACTCAAACAACAGCAGGACATTGTGCTGAAGTAGTAGAGTTACATTACACTTCTTGTGGCACATCTGTTAGGTAGCTCTTGAAATAATTACTAGACTTAGTGAGAAACTTGTGTTCATGACAGTCTAAATATTTCTTTATGTGAGACAATACTGAAGCATTTTTAAAAGTTCTGGTATTCTGTATCTTCAAATTTTCCAAAGGACAACTCACATTGAGTATAACCAACAGATCAAGAAAGGATGTGCTGCTTCCATGACTGGGTTTAAGTGCATGATGAGTATGTGATAGCATTTTTATTTATTTATTTGTCTATTTATTTATAGAGGTACGCTACAACTTTTTATACATGCATTTTCCATATTTTTGAAATTGAATGAAAAAAGACAACTGAATAGTAAATGTTCTAAGCAATGGCTAGGCCTCCTTTATGTCAGACAATCAGAAGTCACTAGCCACATGAAAAGATCACAATGCCCTTTCTAAACAGACATGTTTGGGCAATAGAGGGAGCAATAACTTTTAAACATTCTGCAGGAATAGTGTCGATGGATGGGTATGGACACAAACACACACACACACACACACACACACACACACACACACACACACACACACACACACACACACACACACAACCACATACACAAAAGGTGCAAACTGCTAGGATGGAAAAAGTCAGCTGATTGTTAGGCTTAGTCTGGGGACTGGTGTATTAATGACATTGGAAATGAAATTTTGTACAGATTCAAGAAAGTGTTTAGAGAAACTTTTGGCTATTGAGGCAACACTTAAGTGTGGGAAGGGTGGTGGGTTGCACCATTTCCCAGGTTGAAAGAAGTAGTCAAATAACATACATAACTTTGGGAAGGGTTGCATTCATTCTGCTTCATAATATGAGGGAGAACATACAGTCAGATGGCTTTAATCCAAATACACCGAAAGAGTTTCAGAAACATATAGGTATCATATGAAATGGAAATCAAACCAGAAGTAGACAAAAATCAGCAGCAAATGAATGTGCCAAGAAAAAAAAATTTAAGGGGAAGGATCAGATGAGAAGGAAAGAAATCTAGAAAAGGCATAAATAGTACAGAAAACTCCAGAAACAACCCCATGGTGATCAGAATCTGGTGCAGGAATGGTTAAGGAGAGGTGAATTTAAACCAAAAGATGAAAGGTTAATATTTGCAGCCCAGGATAGTGGATGGTGTACACATTGGTTTACAAAGTCCATTGAACATGTAGGAGAAACAAGCAAATGTAGGTTCTGAAAAAAGAACTAGAAACAGTCACACATCTTGTTGCTGGGTATGATACACTAATGGCAAAGAGCCTGTATACTGAAAGGCATAATAACATGACAAAACTATTGCAATGGGGATTGTGCAACCACTAAAATACTGAAGCATCTAAGAATCATTGGAAACATGAGCCATAAAGCATTATACAGAATGAAGACGTTTATATCACATGGGATTACCCATTACCAACAGCAAGTAGATATGAGAAAACCAGGTATAGTAGTCCATGAATCATTGAAAATGCTACACTCAGTGATTACATTGTCTTATGAACAGGGAGACGGAAAGTCATAAAATACCAGGATTTGCAGGCAGAAATGAGGGTAATGTGGAAGAAGGATACCCAGACAACAAAATAGTAGTAGGAGCAATGGGTCTCATAAAAATAATTTTCAGTTGTATTTATGTATGCTTCTCTTACATGTAACTCCATATGAACTACAGAAGGATTCATTTCTGGGAACATTGTGAGTGCTGCAAAAAGCACTTTTGGCTAACGTCAAAGACTGAATCAATACTAATTTCCCAAACTTTAATGACACTTTAACTAAGGAATGGGGTCCATTCCTATCATGGTATTAGAAATCTAAAGATTTGGAGAAATTAAACCATTAGATATGTACAGTAAATGTCAGTGCTGCAACAGATAGCACACTTGCCTTTTGTGCAGAAGGGTGTGGTTTCTATTCCCACACCAAAGAGATTAATTGGTGACACTGAAGTGCAGCATAAGTCTTGGTTTTGTTTGGGATAGCATGATCCATGCATTCTTGTAGGTGCCCGTAGAGTGTATTAGTAAAGGATTTTGCAGCTTGGACAGCATTATCCTTTAGCGTGGGGGCTTTGAAACTTCCCACCTTGATCTTAAGTAACATGAAGTTTGCTTTTGAAAAGTTTTCACGGTGGTTTCTTTGACTGGGGGTGATGGCGGAATTTGGATATCCAGAGTGATTAGTTTATGGTCAGATCTGACCAGCGAGGGGTCGCCCATGTTGGTGATGACCATGTCCAATATGTTGTCACCTCTGGTCGGGGTGTTAACCAGTTGATCCAGGGTGTTTGAGTTTGTAAATTCTAGGAAATGTTGGGCCAGGGAGTCCGTACTTGAGTAGTTTTCCCAGTTAATGTTTGGATAATTAAAATCACCCAATATCAGGGTGTTTGCTAGGACCTTTATGTTTCCCAGTGTTTCCAGAAATGTGGAGTGGGGGTCCTGGGACCTGGTGGGTGATCTGTAGCAAGTTATAATTTGAATAGCAGTTTTGCCCATTGTTAGTTGCATGTGGATGATCTCTGAAGCATCGTGCTGTTCCAATAACCTGTAGGTATGAATATCCTTGATGAATATGGATACTCCCCTGACTTTTGTATTTCGGTCTGGGTTTTGTGGCCGAAATGTATGGTATGAGTTGTAGCCTCATAGTGGTGGGGTGCTCTCTGGAGCCTTAAACCAGGTTTCTGTTACTGCACATATATCGATTTTCTCCATACTGAGGAGTGCCTCGAGTGCATGCATTCTGAGGTTTAGACTTCTGGCATTGAGCAGCATTACCCTCAGTTTTTTGTTACTTGTGCTATTTACGGTGGTGGGTTTGTCTTTTGAGCCTTGCCTAAAAAAGGTACTATGGGAGTGGCAAGAGCCTTGGCCAGTATTCAAACGCCTAAGAGTGACAAGTGCAAGCCATCTCTAGAAAAGCAGCGTGGCTTGTCGAGCATGTCATCCCAGGCTGACAGACACTGGATCCCCTTTGAATGACACCAGAAGCTTATCCAATTGTTGAAATTGATAATTTTTTTCTCTATACCATGGTATCATTCTTGGTGAGGGCAGGATGCTACTCAGGGTCAGGGTCATACCAGCCTGGGCTACGTGATCAGAGAGTCCATGTCTCTTTTCGTGTAGTCCAGAGAGGTATGGCACAGGTCATTCACACCAACATGGACAATGACAGAGTCATATTTGTACTTATTCTGGAGTGACCTCAGTGCTTGTGTTATGTGGTGGATCCTGGCACCTGACAGGCAACTAACAGTAACCTTCTCCTTGTTCAGCCTAGTGAGTGGGACGTCAGTGTGCCTGACTATAGAGTCACCAAGTACTAGTGTGTTGGGTATGTTATTTTGCCTTAAGGGTTGTGATTGTGTGGCACACTGGTTTTGTGAAGTATGTGTTTCCTGGTTTGTGTTGGGGGTGGAGGTTGCTTGGATGTCTGCTTTGGAGGTCTCTGTTGCTTTTGCAGATTTTAATTTAGAGCCTCTGAGTATGCTTTTGTGTACTTATGTGTATTTTTGCCAGTGCTGATTTCATAAGTCTAAGTGAGACTGGTGGTGTGATGCAAGTAATTCCCTTCTCCTCTTGACTGCCTGGTCCAGTCTTGGGTTGAGAGAGCTTAGCCTCTAGTTTGGCTGTATAACTGCATCTCTCACATTTATTAGTGTTTGATGGAAGGAGGAGAGGGTTGTCTGTGTACATGAGGCAATTGTAACATTGTCTCAAAATGCCCAGATTCACCAGTTGGACTGAAGAGTACACCTGAAACTGCCCTTTCGACATGCCTGGATAGGTACAGTGAACTGTTTTACTGACTTGCTGCTAAGGTCGAATAGAGAGCCTTATCCTTCTCTACAGTATGGGGGGTGTCTAGTCCTAAGGTTTATTAGTGCTTGCTATGAGTTTTGGGAAAGTGCAGGGATGAGAAGTGAATGATTTGAGTGCTTAAGTTGAACGTTTGTCTAGTTCCAAGGGAAAAATTGAAGAGTAGACTTTGTGGAGCCAGGAATAGTTATACCCTAGCTAACCAGCACTGCCTGGCATGCAAAACCACGCAAAATCGTGTTTTATAGCATTTATATTCACTAATCTTAAGAAAACAGACTTAAATTGCAATCCTGCTACAACAAAATAGCAAAACTTGCCACTGGCCTTCCTTACAGATCACACCACTGCAACTCACTGCACTACTTAACCTACTAACTTTCAACTAATTAAATTTTACACACAATGTTTTTCACCATCCTAGCAACTGCACATCTCTAAAGGACCGTATCCACCTGTACAGTAGCAAAATGCCCCTAAGAACAACCAATAAACTCCTAGAAGTAATCAAATCCAACAATTACTACGGAGACTCCCTGATATCAAATATAATATCTAAAATCTGCAACTCCATACTCCAAACAATTATCAACACCAGCAACACATCAAGTTTAAAATACTGCTGAAAGAGCACCTCACCAACAACAGGCTCTGCTTGTGTACCAATCCTTGATGATTCTCCCCACCCCTTCTCAATCCTACCCACTGTACCTTCCCAGATCCCCCCTTTTTATCCCCTTTATTAGCAGATGCTTTCTCATCGGTATTTCACTGTCCCACTTTTTTATCCATTCTAATTGTGCTACAAATGTTCTACAGTACTAATCTCCACAGGCTTATGCCCTTGTCTACCCTCTACTGCTTACCTGGGTCTATAGCAAATAATCAAATGAACTATTCAGTGAACGCTTATTAGTCGAAACATTTCACTTAAATGAATGTTTGATATTTAGTGTTTTGCTTATTAGTGTTCGACTAATAAGCATTTGCTGAACAGTTTATTTGATTATATGATATAGACCTGTTCTTGGGGTCACTCTGATTTATCATTTCATTCAAAATATCATCTACAACCTACCCGCTTGAACAGTTGTAATGACAGACTCCTTTGTGCCATTTTTTGATTCTGCAAATAAATTTGGTTGAAAAATAATCTTCAAATTCATCTCCACACCATCTCTTCAAGCTCACTTTCTGTTTCCATAGTGGGCACCATCCTCCCAGCCACCACTGCACTAGGATAGACATAAGCCCTTGTAATCGCTGATGGTATTCGTAGTGATTACCATAATAGAGTAGGGTAAGTTCCCCAGTGCCCTGGCAAAATTTCCCATTTCCTCTAGTAGTATAAATACCACCTTGAGTTTTCCCTGAAAAGAGGTGACTAGCCTAGTGGAACTAACTACAGCAACAAAGGAAAAATAAATACATGAATAAAATAATTCAATTAAATATTATTTTTTGCTAAAAAGGGCATTATTTCATGTGGTTATGTGATTTGTAATATGAGTGCCATATACCATCTCTGTTGGAAATAAAGTTCTTACTTTTTGGGATAAGCCAGACCAGCAATAAAGCATGAATGCCTTTTTGAATGGATGTGAACTTATTGGTAATGGTTAGGAAAAGCTGATATAAATAGGTGAATAATGCTTACTATTTTGTCTCTATGGTATCCTCTGTCAATAAATCTCTGTTCTAACTGGTGTACACCAGTTAGAACAGAGATTTATTGAGAGAGGATGCACGACCGTCATTTGTATATAAAAACATGAAAAATATTAAAAGAATGCTTTAGCGAAACATATTATGAGCACTTCACATGCACATACTTTTAGATTTATAATGGTGGAAAATACTAAATTAACTAATAGACTTGGGGATGCTAATAATAAGACGGAACTTAACGAGACCAGATGGATAGTTATATTGAAAACCCATGAGGGCAAGGGACTTAATGACAAAGTACCCATTAAACCTGTGTTAAAAAATAGACCACTTAGAACTTAATTTATGTGTTTATTTATGCTCTTAAATTCATGCACTTTATATATTTATAGATGAATTTTATACATTTTTATTGTTCCTTTAAGGTTTTAATTGTTTGATTGATTGATTAGTTGATTGCATTTAATATTTATGGAAGTTCATGTAGTGTGATTGCTATTATGTCTGAAGAAGCAGTGGGATACACTGCGAAAGCACTCACATCTCTTGTTTAAATAAAGAAGTTTATCTACATTGTGTCATCGTTCAGCCTTAGCACAAAGTATTTGTTTATTACACATGGTAAAGTTAAAAGATGATAGCTTATACATTCAACCAAAACTCCTTTATGGCAGATGTTATTAGGTAATAAGACTACAATCTTGCCGAATAAACTTTCCCCTATCACTGCTCATCTGTTCTAGCTAGATTTGAAATATTAGACAGAACATAGAGTTGGTTATGCATGAGACACTGTTTATCATAAATTAGTGATAAAATCTCCATGTATTATGACCTCTGAGATGATATTCAAAATTAGGCATAGGAAAGCTGTTTCTTTTCAGGTGGAATGTAGGTGCAGATAATAGTCAGATGGAGCATATGGAGCAGAAATGCTATGGTATGTAGGTAAAATAAGAGGACTGAATGTTTACTTTTAACTATGTATAGGTTCATAGATTAGTACTAAGCTAACTGCCCTTATGAGCCATTTTAAGCCTAGCCAATTATCCCTTGTGAGACTCAAACCCTGCATTTTGTATTTGCAAGGCAAACACCTTAACCATTAGGTCACCCTCTCAGCCTAGAAATCATTTGTTGTCAAAGGTAATGAATGTTTCTTGACATTATGTAATGTAATTATTGGAATTACAGAAAATGAATTAGAATGCTAATAGAAAAATGAACATGTCTATTCGAAACATTTAGTACTAATATACCATTTAACATTTGCATTATTTCATTTTAGTGCTTATTTTACTTGTACCAGTCAATATGTAATAAGTGACAATGATATTAAACTGGAAACATATGTGGAATTGTTTTCTGCTGCTAATCTTCTCACACTTTCTTTCTCATTTGTGTGGTGGTTGTAGGATTTTCCCTATCAGTTCCCCTCTTAGTTCTACTCATGTGACCGATTACCCCTTTATACCCTATTGTTCACTGGCCTACATTCCTACATCAACTTTTTCTCCCCTATAATCTGCCCTATCCTCTTCCCTGATTATCTATTACAGACTAACGGCACATCTACTTGCTTCATTATCTATTTTCGGTTCATTTGTCCTGCTTTGTTTTCTGCTCCAGAGCTACAGGATGGACTGCAGGCTCCATTGCGCATCCCTTGGGATATGAGTGATTCATTTCTTCACCTAAATATGCCTCATTCTTTCAGATGCATTTCATTATCCATCTCTCACATCCTCTGTATTCACTCCCCATAGGTATCTCCCACATCACCATGAGTAACAAGTACTAAATTTTTCTGAGACATTCACCTTACCAGAAATTTCTCAGCCTGTTTGGCCATTTGGATTCTGGCCCACAGTTACTGCACTTCTAGTTACTCTCTTTTGACCAACATTACGTTTTCAATATTATACGACTTTGCCTGTTTTTATTACTTTCATCGCACTTCCGTTGACCTTCCTTAACATTCCCGACTCACCTGTCTTTTGGCTTTAATTTTCTTGTTCTCTTCGCCTGACATCCATATTCATGGAACGTGTGCTTTACATATCATTTACATTCAGTAATGCCGCTATTTTTTTTTTGTACTATCCTGAGCAGAGCTTTTTCTGGTTTTTGATTTTGTTCACCTTTCCTGCCTTAAAAGTCTTTCCCTTATATTTAATTGTATCCTTTTACACAGAATTTTAGCCCATACTTATTTTACCCCCTGCCTATTATTTTCCCCTTTGTATCCCCAAACTATTAGAGTGCACTGGACTCATCCTCCAACATTTCACCATATCATATCAGGCGTGGCATCAATAAAGGTTCACTACATTTATCACCATGACTTCTTCAGACTATGTTTCAAGTCAGGTAAATGTTACTTGATTACTATCTTTCCTTTCTTCCTATTCTCCCACATATACCCCAGCACATTAGTAACAGTGTCTCGCGTTTCCTTTCTCTGTCATTATTTTTGGCATTCATATTTAGCTCCTGCATTTCTGGTCAGCTATGTCTTGCTAAATTATTTGTTCTGCACTGGAAACTTTGTTTACTTATGCTTTGTTGACTGGGTTAGTCCCACTAGGCTAGTAGCCACTTTTCAGGTGACACCTAAAGTGGGATTTAAACTACTAGGGAACAATTTGTCTGGGGCATCAGGAAACTTCCCCTACTCTTTTTACAGGTGCCATGGGATCTTTTACACCCACCCGAGCTGCTATGAACTCAAGCAGATGAGGCTGCTGTTTAACATTTCATCTGAAACACAGCACACTCAGGAGTGCTGCACTCTCCTTATGCTGCACTGCAGTGTCAGCAAACCATCTACATGGTGCGAGAATAGAACTCACAGCCTTCTGCACCAAAGGCAAGATTGCTATCTGTTGTTCCACTGACACTGATGAATTATCTTCCCAAAGCTCATTTCTGCCATTTCTAGCTAGAAATATGATCTGTCTGGTGCAGATTATGCTTCAGATTCTTTCTTTCTATAAGCGATCAGTTAAGTTAACATCTATTATTTTTGAATAATTTTTTAGCTGGAAATAGCTCATTGCTAATGTTGCCAAGGTTTGTCTGTTTCTTGGATTGCCTGGCATCTTTTCATGTCATTTCCTGTTTTCTTCTTGATCTAGTATCTTCTTCTCTGAACTCATTGGCTCTCAGTATATCTTCCTGTAACCAGCCCCTAGCTTTCTGTTGGCTATAGACTTGAGTGGGGAATTGTTATAGCTTTCCTGTCTCTGATAGATGTCCTCCTGATCCATGTCATTCTTTCAACAATCCAAGCCTGCCAGTCATCCTTGGAAATTGTTTTCTTTATTCTAGGATCCTCCCGTAACATTGTTTTTCATCATCTACTGATGACATCTTCAACCTCTGGTCCATCCATAAGCCTGACAGAGTGAATAGTAACTCCTATTTTCATTTTGGCCACAGAGTTTGTCATTTGTTAGTGACCACAAATAAAAACATCTGGAGCATAAATCACTCTGTAGAGTGGTCAGCCAAGATTTTGTTAAAATTCTGTCCTTCTCCCATAACGTATCTTCCTTTAGGAAGCATTGTATAGTTAACTGGACAAGTAGTTCATGATACAAAATGTGCATAAGTTGAATATTTTAATGATGGATATATCCATACAGGAATGCTCAGCTCATGAATAATTTTGTCAAAATAGCAATGACTCTTAAAAAATTGTTAAGAATAACTCTAACCAGCCTCATGGCTTTAGATTTATTTATCAATGCCTGAGTTCTAAACTTTAATATTTCCAAATCTTTATATCTACCCAATATATTAAAGCCAACAGCTCCTCAACATGCTACGATCTGTGGAGATGGTTTACTAAAAGCAGGACTCCAAATTGTCTTTATTAAAGTCTAACCCTTGCTCAGTCAGCCAAGTACTTTTTCCAGATACTTTTTAAACGTAAGTATGCCATCGCTGCTAATCACAAATTCCCTGATTTGTATATTGTCGGCATATTTAGCCCCCTAATAGGAGTCTGATACTGGGAGGTGGGAAAAGACAGAGTTGAATAAAACCAGACCCAAGATAGATCTGTGTGGGATCCCAATTTGAGCAGCCTCATATTCAGAAAAGCAGTCGTTGATTTTGACTCGTTGATGTGTATCACACAGCTAGTTCTGCATCCACCTGACGGTATATGAGTCAACTGAGAGCCGAAGCATTGGGACAATAATAACTGAGTGAGGTAATTTTCAAACACTTGAGATAGATCCAACTACTCCATCATAACCACCACAGAATAGGTGAGGCAGTGTAAGGAGTGGATGTCTGATGAATGGTTAATTATAAGGACAGATGCCAGTGAAATATCAGCAAACACATACACACACACACACACACACACACACACACACACACACACACACACACACACACACACACACACACACACACACACACACACACACACACACACACACACACACACACACACACAATACTAATGATGCAAACCAGCTGTCTGTCCTGGGAAAGTCTGGACGTATTACAGCATCCTTTATCACAACCAGTACACCAGCATTATCCAGCAATGACATTGAGGCTGAGAGTCAGAAAATATCAGCCACACCACACAGACACGTGCACACACACACACACACACACACACACACACACACACACACACACACACACACACACACACACACACTATTAATGATGCAAGCCAGCTATTTGTCCTGGGAAAGTCTGGACTTATTACAGCATCCTTTATCACAACCAGTACACCAGCATTATCCAGCAATGACATTGAGGCTGAGAGAAAATATCAGCCACACCACACACACATATATACACACACACACACATACACAGACACACACACACACACACACACACACACACACACACACACACACACACACACACACACACACACACACACACACACACGCACACACACGCACACACACGCACACACACACACACACACACACACAGAGTGAGGCATCATCATTTAGTCCACTACTATAGGCCACATCGACAGTGCAGTGTTACAGAACAAACATGATGCACACAATGCTAGTTATAGGCTATGCAGGGTTGTATATGGTTGTGTCACACTGTGCATCAGTAAACATAATTTACACAGCTGCCAAAGTACACGTGGACACATGATTGAGATAATCTGGGTGAGTAGTAATGACAATAAAAAGGAGATGGAGGTGTTGTGGCAGGAGTAGATAATGTCCTCTGGTTATGAGGAAGTGGCACTATTAGACCATGACAGGGAGCAGGTACTATTATATGATATTGTGCTGAATTGATAGGACAGAACTACAGGTTCACTCATGACAGGAATGCTGAGCTACTGCAAGAACAGGACCTGTATGGAGTCAACTAGTAAGGTGTACTGCCCTGGAGGCTGGCAGGTGTCTTTACTCATGATCTGGGTAAGTGGACTGTCAGACTTCTAGGCTTGCAAGAGCAGACTCTGTACCTTGCAACTGTCTCCTAGTCCTTCCATGCTATACCATGTTCATAATTGTCTTTGATCATAGTCAGCAATGCTGAATAGGATACTGATGACAGCACTTAGTGCCCTCTTCTCATAGGTGGTTATGGCAGGAATGTGTACCACAATCACCTTCATGAGGTCTATCATGGCATTGTTTCCAGAAAACATAGCCTCACCATGGCATTGCAGGGCTGGTGATATCCTCAGAGAAGCCAAGTGCCATTGAAACCATGCCCATGTTAGCATGAGCAAATACAATCTGTACCTGGATAATATCTCTGCACATCCACTGATATTGCTCAAGAGCTGCCCATATATCAGGAACTGTTTCTGTCATGTGATGGCTCCTGCTACCATGTCATATGATGGGTATGCACACATTGGATGTGATGCATTCCATTGCTGGTTCAGCCACAGGGGGAGCCATGTTGGTGCTGTCAGTCATGGAGTAGCCCTATGAGGGTATGGAGAATGACAGTGAGGCAGGAATAATTTAATAAAGTTGTGCACTTTCATTCAGTAACATCATATGAACTTCATCAGAACCTGTATCCTCAACAATTCAGTTGTATTGGATCCACAGGGCATTTATAGATTGACCTGGTGAGGAATCAACTTTTGCCTACAAAATTGATAAACATTTGAAGACTTATGTGGAAGCAAGGAATATTGTGGAATCATGGCACTGCACTAATATAAGTGGTTTGTCTGAATGTGGACATTGTTAGCAATGCTAATACATTTATGATACAGTGAATACATTCATGCCCTCCTAATCTAGGTCAATTAAAAGTAAGATCAACTGAAGCTGCAGCAGATATGGGGTAATATATATTACAATATGCTTGACATGCTCATCGTTTTATGTGGGTAAACAGAATGCCCTTTAATGATGCAAATTTATGAACACGTTTATGCTATTAATACAAATGATGAATCTATTGCTTTATTTAGACATGCTAGCATATGTGAGTACTTTAAGAAGATTTTGTTTTATGCTCTGGAAAGGGATTCACACACATCAAGGGAAGGTTATTGGGTGGCATGCCTTCAGTAAAGACAGCTATAGATACTAGTAGTTACTGTTAGATGCCCCCCACCCAAAACATGAATGATACAGTTTATATTAACAGTGTTCATACTTTAAGGGCAGCAACATATCAGATTACCATGATTGCTATTTTTTTCAAAGATTTATCCATTTGTGTATATGTGAATATATATATATATATATTTTTTTTTTACACGAATAAGGTCTTGTGTAATATATAAGTTATGTTAAGTTGATTGTTGTATGATTGGTAGATTTTAACTCATGTGGCTTGCTGAATATTTAACCATCCAGTGTCAGCCTTGCCTCTAGATGATTGTCACTTTTGAAGGGACATCTTGAACCCATGTGCAAAAATGGGAAAAGGGGTTGTGAATGGATGAGTGGAGGGATTTAATTGAATTAAATTGTTGCTGGTATAGGTTGTAATGAAGTTCGTATGGTTTTACTGAATGAAATATATTAAGTTATTCCTGATAGTAATCTACTTGCATTCTTTTTTTTTTATTTTATGCTGTTTCTTTTACATTGGTTGAAAGTTTGGTTTGTTCTGTGGTTGATACACATTTTCTCTGTTTCCCAGCTGAGGCCTTATTTACAATGTAGGCATATTCTATGGCCTCCAGTATCTCAGAGGACTGGGCTGTGTTACGAAATCATAAAATGTCCACATGATGTTGGATCTCTGCTCTGTGGTACTTGGAAACCACATATGCTTCCCCCACATGCTGCAGCCTGGCATTACAGAACCACTGGATTATGCCTGATGCAGATGCCGTTGATGGTTAAAGGTCCTTTACTCAGTATTCTCAAAGCCAAACATACGTTTTTGTTGACAGGAATACCCCTGGGCCAGCAAATGGGGGTGACAAATATTGGTTAGCTACTTCACAGTTCCTTTATCCACATGATAGTGTCCACAATTTCTGTGTCATGAAGGGCATGCTATATTAGGCAAGGATGAATTACACAGAGCCACCATGGGCAACAATACAACTACTGACAGTGACAAGCAACTCTTGCATAAACCTATTTGTTAGTGTGGCAGTTTCCTCATACTTATTTTCACAATCTGTCTTTAGAAATTCCAAGCAACCCTCTGTGGAATATTTATGCTTCTGAATACTACCACCTTATTGTTTACCCACATTTGCAAACAAATTTACCCTCATTTTCATACTGCTGTGTATTTACATCTCAATAAATGTCCATTTGCATATTATGAATTTCTTTGTTTTCGCTGGTTATGCTCTATGTGTCTCTGAATTGGCCCAACCTGATATGTGGCTACTCTTCATGGAAAATCAGCTATTGTGATTCAAAAACTATTTCTGAATCCCAGGGATAATTTCCCCTTGCCTCCTGCTTTGGATAACAACCAAAATATATTTATCAAGTTAGTTAAGCAATAATCAGTGTTGGTATTGGTATAAGTTCTGGGATATTTATGAATTAATGTTGACGTTAAAATGCAATGGCAAACCCTGAGGCTCCCTATTATGCTGTTGCAGACACAGGTTGTCGAATGCGTCTTTGTCGAACTGAAAAGCGCAAAAAGGCAAAATAGCGAAGAGGCTTTTCAGCAAATTCTTTCCCTGGGAAAGAATTTGTTTGGCCGCTTTCGCTACTTTGCCTTTTCAGCACTGTAGTGTGATCTTGGAGTTGGTATATTTAAGTAGGGGGTGTGGGGGGGCACAGCCCCCCATGTTGGGGGGTGTGGGGGCGAAGCCCCACACATTATGTAAAGTTTTAAAGTTTTTTTTTTCAGAACAGCAATTTTTTCCCCTTGGAAAAGAAATCGCTGTTCTGAAGTTTCGACTTTGTAAGCTTTCGCTTGCATGGGGTCGATTATGTGTTGTTCGCTCTTCTGAGCGTGTGATATCATAATATAGATCCAAGGCTGAGTGGTCTAACAGGAAGTACAAATAAAGGAAGAAAAATTACCCCCACAAATGACATTGATTAATGTTATTATAGTTTAATATAATTGAATTTTTATTTTTATTTTAAATTGTTCTTTCATTAGGTAAAAAGAAAAGAAAAAAAAAAAAATATATATATATATATATATATATATATATATATATATGGGTCTCTACTATGGTTGATTGAAAACTCACTTGATTGAAAATGAAATTACTTGGACCACTTCACTGAAATCTCACTTCACTGAAAACTCACGTGACTGAAACTCATTTCGTTGTAAGTTATAAATGGCCTTTTCCCCATTGTAGTGCAACCCTGGAGTTAGTATATAAAGTAAGGGGGGTGTGGGGGGCAAAATATCACTGTGTACAGTTTAAAATGTTTATAATATGTGGGGGGCTATGCCACCCACACCCCCTTACTTTATATACTAACTCCAGGGTCGCACTACAATGGGGAAAAGGCCATTTATAACTCAACAAAATGAGTTTCAAAGAAATAAGTTTTCAGTGATGTGAGCTTTCAGTGAAGTGGTCCCAGTAATTTCATTTTCAGTCAACTGAGTTTTCAATCAACCGTAGTAGACCCATACATATATATATATATATATATATATATATATATATATATGTGTAGTGGCCTTAGAACTTATAGTTATGTCATTTTCGTATTAGTCTGTGTTAAATGACTGGCATATGAAATGGACCAGGAATTTCATAGAAGAAATGGGTTGGGAGGGTGGCCTAATGGTTAAGGTGCTTGCCTTACAAACACAAGGTGTAGGGTTTGAGTCTCACAAGGGATAACTGGCTAGCCTTAAAATGTCTTGCAAGGACAATTAGCTTAGTACTAACCTATGAATAAAACCAGATGGACTATTGCATTTTGTAATGCTATGTTGATTTGCTTAAAAGAAGAAAAAAAGTCTCAGTGCTGTAATTTCTATGCATTTTACAGCTACAGCAAAGGTTAATAATGCAGCAATCTGATACTGGCAACTGAATTTATAATTTTGTGCAGGAATAAAATACCACAGTGCAAAGTGAAAAGAACTTGACGATGATATTGCTACTGGTGGTGTTGATAGTTTCTCTCTATAATTATTTGTAATGTAGAAAGAATTCATTATTTTATTTAACATTTGTTTACCAGGCAAGCTTGACTTGGAATGACCCAATTTTTAGCAGAGACCCAGGGAGAAACACTCCAGAGTCCAGACACATGTCTTTGTAAGGTGGGAGGAAACCGGAGAACCCGGAGGAGACCTACATGAACGCAGGGAGGACATACAAACCCCGCACAGAAGGGACCCCAGACGAGAATAGAACTAGAGAAGCTCTTGCTGTGAAGCGACAGTACTAACTGCTGCATCACTGCTGTCCTATTGTTAGCAATGCAGTCTGTTTCCATTATTTTACTAAAACACTGGACTGAAAGTTAATGCTGACATAATGTATAAATACTGCTTTTTGTTTGCTATTGTCATTATGCTGTATATGGAATGTGCTGATTACATTAGGAAATTAGGAAAAAGATGTTCATTATGCAGTTCTTTGACATTAAAAGGTACATAGCAAGTTTTGTTCTGCACAGCATGGATCTGTATCATTCTAGTCTCACAGTAGAGCTTACACAGCAGCCCCCACAGAGCAATGATGTGACCCTAAAGTATATTTTAAAAGCTGTAAAACACTTCCTGATAGCACATTAAAAAGGCAGGCTGAAGTGTTTCACAGATTTTAAGGTGTTATTCTGTCAGTATGCATGAGTAACTCGCATCATATTCAGAGCTGTAAAACACTTTCCCCTCCTGCACTTTTTTCCTCTAGGTAGTAGCACATGGGAGCAGCTGAAGCTGCACCTAGTACAAAGAATCATGATCGAGTCTTTGCAATCATAACAAAATAATTGTGTGGTCTCAACACGAATGTCATGAAACACCTATAAAGACTCACTCTTGAGGTGAATTTTTTGATATCCATGCCTCCAGCACAAAGCAAGTTGGTTATGACCTGAAATCCTATCATAACACATATCACGTGTTGTACATTTTAGGGTGGGGATACAAATTTATGTTCTTGTTATTGCACTGACATTGTCATCATTAGTATTTGTATCATCATCATCATCTTCATTCTTATTATTATTACTGTATATTTTCGATTTTTTCCTCCCTAAGTATCCATAATAAGGCTTGCTGTAATAACTTTTTTCATAGTTAGATCCAGCCACTGATTTGCTAAATGACACAAACCACAATATAATACAAAATAACCTCAAAATGTGAAACAGTGCTTGTGTGTTCCAGTTATAATGATTTACTCAGGAAGTTCTTTAAGCACTTGCGTTATCCTTGTGCTGAAACTAAATTGACATTTAGATATCCAGAGCTTTCTTTCACCATAGACACATAAGTTCTAACAAACTTGTCTACTGATGTATTTTTCTCTGCTGTTAGGTTAGGATCAGCATGGCTGCTTACCTACTGTGAGGTCTAAATCTCTATTGACCCAGGAAACAGTATTATGTAGGTGTCATCACTGAGGCCCATACAAATACTGTATTTTCTTTCTTTCTTTCTTTCTTTCTTTCTTTCTTTCTTTCTTTCTTTCTTTCTTTCTTTCTTTCTTTCTTTCCCTGAACACTTATTGCATACAGAAAGAGGACAGCCATGCATACACACACACCATCCTAGGGGGATTTCATCAGCTTATGTTTTTGTGACTTGCAGCACACTACCCCATCTCCATCCCAAGGGAGCACAACTGTAGTCCTAGTTCTGAACAGCTCCTGTTGAACGAGACTGATGGCATCTGGCCACTTGGTCTTGTCCATGTGGACTTGCCTTCTGATTCTAGCATCACTTGTTGATCTTGTTTCTCTGATACCATATAAAGGTACATCAGTCATCAAGCTGAAAAGGTCTGAAATTAATTGGTTTAGTCTTGTTCTCGCAATTGTAAAGTGTAATGTGTGCCTGAATACCTTTACCTTAAAAAAAATAATAAATAAATAAATGTTAATGGTGTCCCTGGTTTTCTGTTCAATTCAGCAGTTCAGTCATTTTATTGTTATAGGACTTACAGTTACCTTGTATAATGGGGATTTTCAAATATGTTACTGTAACACTATCTATATAACTGGGTTGATTATTTATTTATTTATTTGTTTATTTATTGCCTTATTAACACTGCTTCCATTTACTGTGTCTAGTATCTTCTTCACTTTTTTAATATGCTATACTCTGTTTTATTTTTCCTGGTTTCACAGACCTTTCCTTAATCTTTTTTTAGTTCCCTAACATACTAAGGAAGGGTTGTGTTTCAACTTTCAAACCAGCATTTTCTACTACTTTTCGTATGGAATTGTACTTTAACTGGTAACTTTTCTTGCGCACTCTTACAAGAATCACACTTTGATGCAATTTCTTCAACCTGTAGTTAAAGGACAGTTTTTGGAAATCTGATTTTTATAGTTTTTATCCTTCTCCCCATTTTGTTAAAAGCAACCGCATAAAGTAAATATTTATACTTCACTATTACTTGACTCTGTGAATGTGTCTTTTGCTAATCCCGAAGGATAGACTGTACTTTTTCACAGATGGTCACCCACTTCAAATAACTCAGTGTATCCAAATCACTTCTATATATTAATTTATCGATTGACTGATTTCCTTTTGTTAGCTGGGATAATCTGACTGGAGTGGAAGATCCTTTTCAGCATAGTTCCTGGGGGAAAGGTTCTGCAAACAAATACAGAGTACATTAACGGACAATTATTTACATACCATTTTATATTCAGAGAAGCAGTTTACATGCAGCAACATTCTGTTAGTACAAAGTTCTAACAAAGGAAATTGAGCTCAGAATCATAGTGTAAATAATAGTACAATTTTCCAGTTACCATTGCAAGCTTTTTTTTTCAGTTAAAGTAGTTACATAGGTTCATAGAACTCATAATTTATAAGAAGAGATTGAAGGAGAAGAACATGTTCATACTAGGCTATCTGCCCGAAAGAAACATCAAAAGAAGCCCTAGCCCATTTTTACGGTCTTCTGTTTCATGCATTATGTTGTTGTTAATTAAACTATGCCCATTATTTTGCTGTGCCTCTGTCAAGCAGTGACACTTAGGTAACCCCTTTATCTGCGATCTCCCATCCATTGGTCAAGATTCCTCTTGAACAAGCCAGCGATGACTGGGTCACTCCAATAAACCGGGATTTGTTCCACTGGGAGTCTTTGGGTGATGAATCAGATTCCTGAATTATTGCATATATACAGTACCGTGTCGAGGTTTAAGTCTCCAACTTCCGCTAATAGGACAATAGGGATCTAGATATAGATTTTTGAGATGAAGCATGTTCATCAAATCTGGGTTTGACATGGCCTTGTATGTCAGGCATAGGTCACCTCTGACAAGCATAAGCAACTGAATATAACTGGAGTTATTTCAGTCAGGCAGCATAAGACAGAATTTTTGTGCCCTTTATCCTTCTGTGAGTAACTCTTGTGGCCTCTCCAGCTGCTGCAAGTGTCGGGTCAGATACATTCCGAATGGGGCATTGTACTCGATCATTGGTCTGATGAGTGATGAGTATAGGGAGACTATGACTTCCCTTGATCTAGATGTGAATCCCTTCATGATAAGGTGGGCAATGTAGAAGGTCTTCCTAACTACTTTAGCAATATGAGTGTCGAATGAAAGGCTACTGTCAACCTGGGTTCCCAGGTCCCTAATAACTTCTTCTGTGTTCAGGGGATTTCCACCTATATGGTAGCTAGGGGTAACCTTATTTTTCCCGAAGGGTATGACTATGCATTTCTTGGCATTTAACTTTAGGCCATGGCTCTGGCACCAGTTATCCGTTTCTGTGAGACCCTTCTGAAGGATATCTGTGTTGGATGTGTTTTCAACTACGGCCCAGTTTGCAGTCATCTGCAAACTTTGTCAGCCATAACCCTCCTGTGTTTGCTTGTACTTCAGAAAAGTAGATGCCAAACAAGAGTGGGCCCAGGACTGAGCCCTGTGGGACACCACTTGTGACAGGCTTTGAGTCTGACATGGCGCCAGCAACTCTGACCCTGTGGGTTCTGTCACTCAGCCAGTTTGCAACCCATCTTGTAATGTATGGGTTTACATTTAAGTTGATGAGTTTTTCAATGATACCCGAGTGAGGTATTGTATCAAAAGCCTTTGCCAGGTCTAGGTAGGCTGTATGGACTGCCTTTCCTCGTCAATGGCCTTGGTGACTGTTTCAAAAAGTCAACCAAGTTTAAAAGGCATGATCTGCCTTTGACAAAGCCAAACTGGGTTGGATCCAAAGTCTGCAAGTTCCCTATGTCTTTATTTATGAGATCCATTATGATCCTCTCCATGGCTTTGCAGATAAGGCTTGTCAAGCTAATGGGACGGTAATTTCCAGGGTTGGTGGAGGCACCGCCTTTGTGGAGTGGGACCACAGTCGCTGTGCGCCACTCCTGGAGTGCGTATCCGGAGGTGAGACTAAGATTAAACAGCTGTCCTAACTGTGGGTTTAATTCCTCGTTGAGTTCATGGAGCACACAGCCGGGGACACCATCAGGTCCCATGGATGCTGTGTTCTTTGCCTTGAGAGAGCAGTTCTCACCTGGGCGTTAGAGATTTGGGGGCTACAATCATTTGGTATAGATATCTCTCCTTTGGGCGGGGGGAGTTTGCACTGAACCTGTCAGCCAGTATGTTGGCAATGCCTGTAGGATCAGTAATCTTCACATCATTTTGAACTAATTCTGAGCATATCTGGGAGTTTCCTCCTAGGTTTCTGACATAGCTAAAGAATGCCTTATGGTTGTCTTTAGAGTCCTTAGCTATTTTTTTCTCAAAATTAGCTTTGGATGATTTTATGAGAGCTCTTAGCTTTTTACTTATAGTGATCAGCGGTGTCTTACCTTTTAAGGATTTTGCTCTATCTTGTAGTAGCTTTCTCCTTTTGTTGTAGAGTTTGTTTATGGCTGGGGTCCACCAGACTGGACGCTTGCCTTTGGTACAAAGAGTCTTTGTTTTGCTTGGGATTACCTGATCCATGCAGCCCTGCAGGTGCTGGTAGAAGGCATTTGTAAGTGATTCAGCGGTTTGATGTATTCAGAAGATATAAGCAGCTTTGTACACTTTAAGCAAGGAACTCATAATTTATAGGAAGAGATTGAAGGAGAAGAACATGTAAGTTTAGGCAAAAAAGAACAGTGCCAGAGCTGCTCTGTCCAAAAGAAACATCAAAAGAAGCTTCCGGAAATCCATTTTTTACAAAGGTCTTCTGTTTCATGCATTATGTTGTTGTTAATTAAAAATATGTATATTAGTTTATTTTATTTCTTTCAAGTCCAACAATTATTTTATTTATTTTTTTATCTCTGCATTTATTTATTTACTTATATAAGCAACAACGATGACTGGGTCACTCCAATTTACTGAGGAGATGCACTGGGAAAGTCTTTACGTATAAAACAGATTATAAAGAATTATTGCATATATACAGTACAGTGTAAAGTATATGTTTATACTGTATACAACTTCAGCTAATAGGACAATAGTTATATACATATACATTTGTTTTTAGCCAAAAGGCCAAGAAGTGATATAAAAACAGTTTATATGCCAAACCTCTAAAAGTGCTAATGAACAAAACCTAGAAAATACTAATAAAGATAACTGTATACATCAGGTGAACAAATCCTTTATATATGAGGAATATTTAAATGGAACATATCAGAAAGTAGTTACCTTACAAGCATTTGTAACCTTAATAACGTAATCAGTGAAGAATTGCGCCTGGCTGCATTGTGTACTACAGAATTAGTTTGTGCTGGGCCTAATAAAGCATATTCCTTCTGTACATAGTAACAGTATCATGATATCTTGATATAGGCACCTAAAAACTAACACAATAACATATACAAACCAGCATTCCAGTGACAGATAGTTAACAGCTAGTTTCATCCTTCATCTGGCTAAGTGTCGAGTAGCTAATATTTAAATAAACTCATCAGGATTGGTTTCCTGATGTTGAGCTGCCCAGTCCCTTTCCCATTTGGGAATCACCACTGATGCGGTCTCTAATTGCAAGCCAGCAGTGATTCAGTATTTGTATGGGCTTTATTCAACATTTGTGCCACCATACAGTTAATATATAAAGTAGGAGAGCTGTAGTGAGGGCAGGGGGTGAGAGCTTTCCCTCTGCAAGAAATTTGTTTTTTATTGTTTTTAATAGGTTATGTGGATCATAGGATCATAGGAGTTTACTAGGCTAATGGCCCTGGGGCAGTTACAAGCCTAGCCATGAGTTCTTCCCCAAAAAGAAACCTCACCCAGCATCTGTCACCCCTGTCAATGAGGGAAAAAGGTGGAACCCCTGGGACAAATTTGTGGGTTCCCATCCACTCATTAAGGTTGCTCTTAAAGAAGGTCAGTGAGGTACTCTCTTTGACGTGTATGGGAAGTGTATTGCAGAGATGGGGCAGCCTCTGGGAAACAAACCTGTCTCTCCAGCAGGTTTGTTGATGTCACATGTTTGATTTAGGCCTTTCAAATGGGTAATGTGCGACGAGTTAGACTTATGGATATGCAGCATCTCTAGTAGGGTAGCATCCGAGATTGCCTTGTAGGTGACACACAGATCACCTCTAGCAATCTGTGCGATACTGAGTAGAGTGATAGTGATTCGACTGTGTCCACATTGGACAGGTGCTGGAGGTCATGGATTCTGTTTGTGAGGTATTTCTATGGCCTTTCCAGTTGGTGCAGGTGTATGGAGAGTTACATACCAAACGGGGTTTCATACTCAATTATTGGTCTAATGATGGAGGAGTACAGAGAGGGAATAACCTCCTTTTTTATGGATGCACTCCCTTTACTTACAAGATGAAACAAGTAAAAGGCTTCTCTGACCACTGCCGCTACATGATGGTTAAAAGTGAGATTGTTGTCAACCTCTGTAGCCAGGTCTCTCACCACAGGTTGTGTGCTTAGGAGGTTGCCATTGATGTGGTAACCAGCAGGGGGCGTGTTCTGGAGCTGAAGATGAAGCTCATTTGATTTGCTTGATTGATGTTTCATCCAATTTACACTTAGTACAAGGGATGGTAAGGAGTCACGTGAGTGTAAATGGCAAGTAATCACTGTTTTACAATAAATACCACAGTTTGTCATGCATGACAGCTCTCCAAATGTAATAAATTAATGAGGACAGCAAATACTACAGTTTTTAACAGACTGTGAGTTGTAGTTCCTAATAAGAGCAGATAGTAAGTCTGATAATAATGAAGTAGTAGGATAACAGAAAAAGATTAGCATTTGTACTGAAAAAGGAGTAAATGTGAAGCAAGAAGAAAGGTTTGAAAGTCCAGCAATGTGAGATGTTATAAATAAAAGGATGGAGCAACTGGCACCAAAACTAATATAGGAGTTATTAGAAACTGAGTCATAGTTGGCACTGTTTTAAAACAAGACAAAGGGTATAACCTGTCAAATATATTCAAAAGAAGTCCACACCACATGCATGCTGACAAAAACTGAATTGAAGGTCATCCACCTTTATATATTTTCATCTGTATGTAACTATTTACCTATATGCATACATAAAAATATACACACACATATATATATATATATATATATATATATATATATATATATATATATATATATATATACACACACACACACACACACATAGAAGACATGCTTCTGGAGCATTTCTCCCCAGGCCTCTGCTGAAAACAGGATCTGTGGAACCTAGTCAGACTTTCCTGGTCAACAAATGTTAAATAAAATAAAATAAATAAATAAATATATATATATATATATATATATATATATATATATATATATATATATATATATATATACACACACACACACACATATATATATAGAAAAAAAATCAATTATGACAATAGAACAAAAGGGTAGCAAAAGAAAGTTATGTGGAACAAAGGATCATTTGCTGTTAAATAAAACCAAATAGAGGAATTTAAAAATGGGAAGACTCTCAGTATGGCATGGATGGATAAAGGAGAGTTTACAGATGTATATGATACATGCTACATTGATCAATTACATTACAGTGACCATGAAACAGTGGCAAACCACTTTACAGCTAAGCCATAACACTGGACAAATTATTATCTCAGAGGTAAAATTTAAAAAGGGGATATTCCAGGGTGATTCTTTGTCACAGCTGCTTTTTTCTGTCTTGCGCTTAAACCATTAAGCTGCTTTACTTAACAGATTAGGCCATAGTTACAGTTCGGCTCCCAGAAAACATCCTCATTATAAAGACTTCTCATCTACTTTTTGCAGATGACATAAAACTGCATAGTTCATCAAATTAGGAATTCAAAGCACGACTGCAAATGCTTAAGACTTTCTCAGATGATATAAAATTATAATTTGGTGTTGATAAATGTGCAAAAGCAACGTTTAAAGCAGAAACGTTTCAGGACCAACATAGTATCAGTCTGTGTTAGGATTGTGCTATAAATAAAGTTGAGCAGGTGGGAGTGTATAAATATTTGGGAATTGATGAAGGATCAGCAATTAAAACATGAACAAATGTGAATAAAACTCAGTAAGGAATATTTTTGAAGACTAAAACTAATACTGAAAACTGACATCTAGAAATATAGTCTGAAGTTTAAACCTATTTTCTCTTCCTGTTCTAATTTACAGTTTTGGAGTGATTGACTAGCCCCAAATGGTATTATATCACTTGGACAGGAAAACAAGAAAAATGCTTCAAATGATTTATAAAACTCAGTGTATTACAAGATTATATATTCTCTGTTCTGACAGAGATATGAGCCTACGAGAAATTGATTATATGCATAGATCTGAAGTCGTAGGACTGTATTCATGTCTGCTGACCTCACCAGATCCAAACATTGTGACAGTTTTAAAATGTGAGAAGTCAAAATGACTTCTGTGATTAGTTTAGAGAAAGCATATCAGTATTAAGCAGAAACGGTAATCAAACCAGAAGTAAACAAAAATCAGGTAGTAACTGAATATGCCAAAGAAGCAAAATAAATAATATAAGGAGAAGGCTTGGATGATAAGGAAAGAAATGTGAAAAAGGCATAAATGTTTTGGCAAATATACAGATCTCATGGAATGACCTCATGTCAATCATGATTTGACACAGGAATGGTTAAGAGAGGTGAACTGAAACCAAAAGATAAAAGGTTAATAATGGCGGCGAAGTATAATGGATTATGTACACATTGGTGTAGAAAGAACTTTGGACATATGGAAGAAACAGACAAATGCAGGTTATGTAAACAAAGACATCTTGTAGCTGGGTGTGATACACTCATGCAGGAGGCCCTGTATTCTGAAAGACACAACAATGTGGTAAGACTGTTGCATTGGGGACTGTGCAAACACTGCAATATTAAAGTAGTTGAGAACCATTGGAAACATGAACCACAAAGAACTGTAGAGAAAGATGAAGTTTATATCATATGTGATTACCCATTACCAACAGTTCAAAAAATAAATGTGAGAAAACCAGATATAGTTCAGGAAAGAAAGACAAAAGTAGATTTGGTCATTGAAATTGCTACACCCAGTGATTATAATGTCTTATGTACAGACTGATATAAAGTCATAAAATTACCTGGATTTGCAGGCAGAAATGAGAACAATGTGAAAGTAAGATACCCAGACCTAATAGTAGCAGTAGGAGAAACAGGTTTAAAAAATACAGTCTTATTTAGATATGGTAACAATGCATGTAACTCCATATGAATTGCAGAAGGACTCATTTCTGGGCACATTGTGGGTACTGCAAAGAAAATTTTTGCCTAACATCAAAGTTTGAGTCAATACTAATTTCATGAACTTTAATCACACCCTGACTGAGGAATTGGGTCCATTCCTGTTATGGCATTAGAAACCCAAAAGACATGGAGAAACTAAACTGAGGGAAGGTAAATTTTGTCAAAGTTGTCATATCATATGCACAGATGGCTAAGGACACAGTGACACATTTCTGTCTAGACACAGCAAGTAAAGGGACATACCAAAGAGGGCAGAGATGGGGATCACATAGTCACGGGTATTCTGTGTCTGATACAGTTTCCTCCTGTGACGGGATGACACTAAATTGCTGTGATCTGTAGCCTGTCTCCTAATGTGCTACACTAGGACTGGGATTTCTATTGGCATGGATGATTATGTGAATGCTGGGCTATGACCTGGATGTTTTCCAGATATGTGATGTCCTAACAATGGATGCCAGGTGTTGTGACCACCCATGGTGAAGGGTGACAAAGTGTTTTACACTTACAGATATAGATGAGAACTGTGCACCCTGTGAAGGCCCACAAGATGACCACCCATGTATTGGGCCCTACACAAACATCAGGCAGGATGCCAGTGATGGCACTTCTGGTGGCGCTGGACACTGTCCACAGCAGGATGAATACCTAAGCTGTATGGGTAGCACCACAAACTTCAAAAGACAAGGCAATGCTGTGTTTGTGAACTCACGTTTCCTAACAGATGCCACACAATGCAGTAATCAAATCAGTGTTTGACTGGATAAGCAATACTGTGTTCCTGAACTCCCTTTTCCTAACAAATGCCATACAATGCAGTAATCAAATCAGTGTTTGACTGGGTTAAAGCATATTGTGTCTAGATGCTACTGTAGCACAGATGCTAATTGACTCTGAGTGCTGACTCCTCTTCATGGGCTTACGAAAGATGTGACAGCATCAGGCACTCCTGGGAGGTTGCACAGTGATGGGCTTACCCACATCAACTACAGGGTGCTCATGTTGCTGCCTTAGGAAGATCAACTCTGCTGTTCAAATCAATGGGTGGGACCTTGGACCCTCCCACAGTGGGTATGGTGAGTACTCACAACCTCATGTTCACCTGGCAGTGAGTTTATATCTCCATGCAGAACTGTGTGGGGTGTGCTGACCAGGGATAATCCATTGCAGATAGTTGCACTGTGCCATCAGATTGTGACTTAGACATCTAACTGTCATTGTCATCAGTCCCTGTAAGAGTACCAACATTAAGCTGCCATCCTGCCTCAGCCTCTGCAGGTGACATCACACCATAGAACCTTGTAATTGCCTTGTGAATACACCACAGTGAGTACAGTACCTACTTTAATGGTTTTGTCAGCCTGCTGCTCTCAAGTGCTACATTGGACAGCCTCTCATCTGCTATGAATTGCTCATTTATGCTGGAACAGCTTAGTGTGTCAGTAACACATTTATGTCATTGTTGTAATGTGCAGTTACAGCCCCCCCCCAGCTGCATTTATGTCTGCCACACCAGGTCCCATAATGGCTGGTCAGCATGTTTCCTGAACACCTGCATCGGCATATTACCATCAACAGGGCTTAACTTATTCACCCTCAGCTGTCCATCTCATTCTTTGGACCATCCCACAGAAGATACTTGACAATGTATAATACAGAGGTGTAGACTGTATACTACTTGAGTTGATAAGATGACAGCTACAGGCAAAGAGCTAGCATTGTTGTACATGCTATATTCTCAGGGACAGCTAAGGAGGTATGCCATGTGACAGATAAAGGAGCAGCTATGAGAATATGTGCAGTGGGTGTACTTACCAAATATTGATACACATGCATTTCCCACAATGCTCACCAGTATGGAAGGTTCTACAGAATAGGAGAAACAGTCACCCAGCTGTCAATTAGGAAACACTTCAGTAAACATTGATGGCCTGGTGTACCATAATACAGTTGGGGAATACATGTGGGCAGACATTGGACTAATGCACCCCTTCACCATGCATAGCAACAGGCATGTACAAGGATAGCTTGACTTGATATCACGGACTACTCTATTGTCAGTACAATTCATATATAATATACATAGCAAGCATGCATGTTCATATTTCTAGCCTTTTGTAGTAGTGAGAATTCCAACACAAAGGTGGACATTCTTATGATGTTAGTCAAAAGCAAGTTGCTGCACACTTTCAAAGTACTATATATCTTTTCAAGGCTGCCAAAAGGTCTAGATATTGCTGTTATTCCTAATATTAGTATCATAATATTGTTGCACAAATATCCAATATACTAGCACAAATCTCCTATATACTTACTTAGCATTCAGAATGGTGATACGCCTACATAACAATGGAATTTTATACTTGTTTCCACAAGACATATTCAAATTAGATCAGGATACATACATACCTAAATTGTTTTATTGTGCTGATGTGTATTTTTAACTTAAAGTATAGTTTGCTGCCTGCTTATTAGTGACAGGTCGTGGCTTCAAACTAGGGCTTGAGTATAACTCTCAACTTTTTACTTAAGGAATCAGGAACAAAAGTCTAAAATAATAACAAACAAAAGTGCCAGGTCTGGGACATATCTTAAATATTGGTCTTAGAGACATGGAAAGATATTTGAATAAGAATGTTATATTAGCATGCCCTTTCTGAAGGATATGAAGGCTACACTTCAAATGTCTGTCATTATTTAATGACTTAAATCTCCAATGGTTGTACCAAAAATATGAGGCAAATTTAGAGATATTCTGCAAAATTAGGGACAGTTTGAGAACTATATGCCTGAGATGTGCATTTCTATACACGTTGTGCTACTTCCCAGCTGCATACTGCACTTCATGTAATTCAGGAATCAGATTGCAAATGTGATTTACAAGCTACCATTGTGTTCCTCATGAAAGTAACATCAATTTTAGGGAAGGTTATGGTGAATGGCTTCTTCTGCTATTGTCCACCAGAGAGATTTTGCATGCTGTGTGAATGAAAGCAAGATTAGACTTTCTTTCTTTTGTGGCCGTTTCAGGGAGTGTCTATTAAACTCTAATGATGGTGACTTCATAAAAGTTGATGCTTGGTATGACCTGATTGAGTTGACCATAGTCATGGGCATCACTAGGATAATGAAAGTATGCAGGCTTCATTATGATGACATAAAGCCACTTGACCCTGATGTTCACTACACACAGGAGGCATAGGTTAGACACTGTTATCCCTAACGGTATTTTGAGTGGATTGTACTGTAATGTTTTTATCCTGTTTAATGTCTAGAACTGTTGTTGTGACTGGCAGGCATTTTCCACATTCAGATTATCAAATATGTGTACCCTACTGCATGGATCTTCAATGTCAGGTGCAGATGATTGTGGTAGGACTTAATTAACATGACAGTGACATTTATTGTAGGGTTCTGTGGACACCTCTTATGAGGTAGAGTTACACTGTACCATCTCACTGGAAAGCACCTGGTGTGTCCCAGTCATGACTGCGCCATTGCATGTGTAAGTATGTTATTATAAGCACAGGGGGTTCCTATCATACAGCTAAAGGGGAGATATTTATGGGATTATGACTTGTATCATTGTTCTCTCATCTTACCTTATATTTGTTTTAGTTGTTTGATGTGCTCTTTCTCTTTCAGCATGAGCAGAGGATGAAAGTAGCCATGTCATTGACCAAGGCAGGCAGGAGAGGACTGTGACCAGCCACTATTAGTTTGACTCACTAATGCCAATTTGAGTTTTCAGTATAGCAGTCCACCTTCGAGATAGATTCACTATGGCAAACTTTATGCTGCATCTCTTCACTGTTGGTCCAGATGATCGATTTATACCATAGTCACCTCCTGCCCCCCCCCCCAAGGTTGTTGCTGTTCAGCATGGGGGTGAGGAAGCTGAGATTGCCTCAATGGAGCATTTGCTGGCCCTGAGCAGCAAGTAGCCCGGTAACATTGATTGACATGGTCCAGCTCAAGCTAGAAGTGATGCAGGCTTCAGTGGAGAGTCTAGCGAGCAGGTAAATGACCCAAATGGAAAGCCACCTAAAGTGCTAGCAGATTTGTTCATCCATTTGGCCCTGACTGTCATGGCACCACAGGAGAATGTGTCTTATGCCACCAGCCACCTTGATCCATTGTGTAGTGATGGCACAGTATAATGTGTCTCTAGAATATGGCAGCAAATGTTAGACTTCTTATATCACACCCAATTCCCAGCAATGTGTGACCCCTTCCTTTTGTTTCAAGCTTCATACCACCTTTGTTGTCCCTATCCATCTCATGCCTCTCCATCCTTGTGTATGCAATTATCTACCCTGTTTGTCTTATGCATGTATGTCTGTCTGGATAAACTGTCCTGTCCTCCCTCTTATCCTACATTGTCTTTCAGTATTCTCCCCTTTTCCTTTCTCTATATAAAACAAAGAATGTAGCCCTGTCACCAAATGTTTCCTTGCCTCTCCCATTTTACACACTCCATATACTGTCATTTCATATGACCCTCGCTTGCTATCTTCTCCTTTTTCCTAGTTCCCTGTAACCCTTTCCCTCATATTCATAAGTTTATAGGTTAATTCATAAGTACTATGATAGCTGTCCATGTGAGCCATTTTAAGCCAAGCCAATTTGCCTTTTGGTGCTTGAATTAACCTTTCCCATTTGGTGTTAATTGTTGGTTTGGTGATTGGCCTCAACCTTCCCATTGTCAATAAATATATTTTACCTTAATGATAATAACTGAGATCATACCATAGATAATCTGGGGGGACCCATGCATTAGATAAAGCATTTAGGAGCTGCCTCTGTCCATTAGTACTATAGGATTTAGTCATGGGGTAATTTTTCTGTTATCCATCCGCAGAGCTAAGTTGTGCTTGAATATGGACAGGGATGTGCTTTGTTTTATACAGATGGGGATTTGTTCAAAAGCAATGGTATCCTCTGTGAGATAAGCCTTTTCATCCAAACTGTTTTGTTGATGTTGTAGACAAGGTTTTGATCCATAGACTGATTATTTCTGATGCCATTGGACTTTTTGATGTGCAGTAAATCCATCGCTATTGGGTCATAGGATGCCTTGTTTGCCAAACACGGATGACCTCTTAGCAATCTGTTGGATACTGAATATAGTGACAGGGCTTTGAATCTGTCCATATAGGATTTATTGTTTAGGCCTTGTATTTTTTTAATAAGGTATCTCTGTGGGTGTTCCAGTTGATGCATGTGTCTGGACAGAGACATGCCAAAGGGGGCATTGTACTTTATGATCAGCCTAATGATGGCTGAGCAAAGGGGACAGTTACACCCCTAGATCTAGACATAATGTGTTTGTAAGCTGTGCAATATAGATTTGCTTTCTTATGACAATGGACACATGTTGGTTGAAAGTTAGGTCTTTGTCCACATAAGTTCCCAAATCCTAATGTTATAGTACCAAATATTAATGTTAAGTAGAGTTCACGTATATATGAACATCATAGCACTACAGATGTAAATATTTATGACTATGTTGCTTTGTGGAGCTTTGTGTCATGTTGCCATGAAAGGTGATCTCACATGCAGCATAGTCAGTACATATACTGCTTTATGTTTGAGGTATATCTGCCTGTGAGTTCTCATGTTTGATTCTCATAAGATTATGTAACATATGAATGCTCAAATACGTCATGTGCTTCTGTGTATGAGTTTCACTACATGGATATGTTTGCATGAATAGCGACTGTGTTGCTCATTTATGTACCCTGAAGTGCAGCTGGCTGTACATAAGTGATGTCTTGTTCACTTTGGATATGTAATAACAGTATAGTGCTGACTGGCTACACAAATCTTACCTAGAATGCAGGGCATCTTTACAAATCCCAGCTTGTATAATGCCATACTGAGGCATTTGGTAGATTATATGAGTTCTCCAACCTCACTTCTGCAGGACAGCATTTAGACTGTATACTAAGCAAAAGTTTAAGATGGCTGTTCTTGAGTCAAGGGGAAGGCATTTTGATATCATACTTGAAGATCTTAAGTTGTAGTAGAGACTTAATTCTCTAGTCATCATCACTACAAGTAACTTTAGTACAGTCTTACAGTCACCAAATCTCCAACATGTAATGTGCCTAAGACAGACCTCTGAGGAACACCTGATGAGGTACAGAAAGGCTTAGTGACTGAATTACTGCCTTTAACTGATGCCTGATCAGTAGGCATTATTTAAAGCAGGCTATGATGAATGAAAAAATTACTAGGGCTGATTGATACCAAGAAGCAAAAGTAACTTCCAATGCTGATAAATCAAGGACTATAGGAGCAAATCTTACTGTTTTACAAAATATTTATTTTAGTCTTATCTTGAGAAAACAATGTAACAGGTAAAAAGCTCTTGGAGCATCTTGATGAAATCATGTATGACTGTAACTAGTGGTGTTATCTACTCAAGGAGGGCATAAAAAGTATGTGCAATAATCTAATGAATTATCAGTAAATAGGCTAATGTACTATTAAGCTCTTAATATTCAATTATTATTGCAATGTCTGTAACCAAGCATGCTTGCACTTTGTTGTATACATTCTAAGGATACCTGGGTCTTTCCTAAAAAGGTACCATTCACTTCAAATTACCTTAGCTTGGTAATAATAATTCATAAACAGGAGGTATCACCTATTTGCTAGTAGTAGATGCAGAAAATTACCAAAAAGTACTAATGAATCCACAAAAAATTGTCAGGTGTCATACCCAAAAGCAGTTCAGCATAAACCACAATGTAGAATAACAGGTGTGAAGGCTTCCACAAGATGTAACTCTCTAAAAAAACTCCCAGATCCAGTAAATGAGACAAATGGAAAAGACAAACTAGGATAAACTTTAAATAATTCTTAAAACACTTGATTTAACTTTGTCTAGAAATTAGTTCATCAGAATAAATTAAATGAATTTTAAACACACTTCATGTAACCCATATCATCCAATAGTTCTTTCAACAAATGTAATGTGATGATATATAAAACATACACAGTATGAACATTTAAAGACCAAAAGTAATAATCTAGGTATAATATACTGACACTCATATAAAAGCTTAAACATAAAAAGCAGCCTATTGTTTGTGTCTTTCGGCTTTTCTCGGTTAGGGGTCGCCACAGCGGAACTCCGGTCCGCTAATGATGAATGAATGCGCCACACAGAAGATGCTCTAATTGAGAATCGTACCTCTCAAGACATCTGCAACAACTGGAAAGGCCTCAGAAATACCTCACTAAAAGAATCACAGGCCTAAAGCAGATGCCCTACGCTGACCGCCTTAAAAAACTCCAGCTGTACTCTGTCGCATATCGTCTACTCAGAAGCGATCTCTGCTTAACATACAAGGCCATGTCAAACCCAGAGCTGTTGGACATGCTACACTTAAAGAAATCCCAATCCCTCAGAGCTACACGCTCCAGGGATCTAAGCCTTGTCATCACAATAAACAAAACATGCTGGAGGGATAGGTTCCTGACCCAGAGATTCCCCAGACTCTGGAATAGACTGCCCATACATGTCAAGCAGAGTGCCTCTTTAGACCTCTTCAAGAGGAACCTTGACGATTGGATGGGAGAAAGGAAATTCACCCCAGGGATCACGTCAGTCGCCCTGCTAGACAGGGGTCCAGGAAAGTAAATAATGTGGGAAGAAATATCCAGGGAATTGTTATGGCTAGGCTTGTATAGGCCCTAGGGCTGATAGCCTAGTACCAACCTATGAACCTATGAACCTATGAATGGACAACGTCTAACTGTGAGGCAACAACGCTAACGCATCACCACTACCGCAGTAATAATCTGTTTTAAGACACAATATACAGCCTGTAGAGGCTTTGTCAATTAGGTCAGGGAGGTTGATCTTCCATTTGAGTTCCTGTGTTTCTAACTGCACAAACCAGTTTACACCCCATGGGCATTTAAATACTTTCTCAATGTCCACAAATGTAAACCCCTGAAAATGCATTATTTTTTCTTTCAATATTTTTTATTAGTTTTCCAATAATATAACAATTATGTAACAAGTAATGAAGAATACAATATGCCAAGTATGACAAATCATGATACAAAAAGAAAAAAAATAAAGAAGTAAAAATATAAAACAGTAAGAATTAATAACATTTCAAAACACAATAAAACTATTTACATAGCCGTCTAGTCAGAATAAATAACCACTTTATCTTTGAATCTTAAATAAACCATATTAAGAAGCATTTTTGTCTATTTTCTCCAAAATTTCTATTATTGTCAACCAGATATTGTAGTACAATGTGAGTCTAATGCGATCTGTTCTTTAATGTATTGATTTCAATTTGAGCAACTGACAGTGTGAGATTCTTGAATTTGTTGAATGAAGGAGAAGATACCTTTTTCCAGTTGATGGTGATAATCTTTCGAGCAATGGCTAGAGAAGTCCAAAGAATTGCAAATCTTTTTTTGGAACACATTTGGGTATGGGGGAGTTAAATAAAACCAATGATTTAGTTAGCTGGAAGTTATTATTGAAGACAGTTTGAAAAAATATGCATTAAGACTTTTACATTCATAACAAATATGTTGCCAATTGGTTTTTAGTTTTATTTCACATCTCCAACATAAGTCTTCATTTGCAAGTATCAAGGCTAATTTATGCAGTGTATAAAAACTTTTGTGTAAAAATCTCCCAGTAAACAATTGCCAATGAAGTGATACTGTGGTGTGTTTTGAAGATTTAAGAATAGGTTTTTTGTCATCATCTGTTGGAAGATGACCATTTACTGATTTAAAATAGTTTCAGTAAATTTTGTAGTATATTTTTGTTTTCTTAATAATTTTATAAATGTTTGATAAGTAATGTTTCTTTGAAAATGCTGATTTAAGGTAAATATATGTAATATATTCAGTAAGTTTAGGTATGTCATGTCTAACTGAAATTTGCATTAATTCTATTTTATTTATGAGAAATTGTCTCAGGGATTGTAAAGTTAACCACATATCTTTATCTATATTGTGTTTGTCTATAAGTTGGTTAATAGATAGTACCTTACCTAATTCTATTATTTGATATTAGGATTCTTATTCACAAACTTTTTAAATATCAATAAAATGAGATTTATATATTGCGATGACATTTTAACATTTTTATTTTGTAAGAAATATATTTTAAAAGTCCAATAAAAGAACTTTGGTAAAATAAATAAGCGATCATGATTTTGAATCTGTATGGATTCTAAGCAGATCTGTTCACACACTTGCTTCCATATAAGGGAGTAAGATGGATTTAACCACAGTGTTATATTTTTAACAATGGAAGAAAGAGCACACGTTTCTATATCTCGAGGTTGATTCGTCCATCCTCCCAGTCCATCAAGTGATTGTTTAGAGCAATTTGAGGTTTATTTGGAAACCACAGAAAACATAATATCTTCTTATATTTTTGAATAACGTATTTAGGTGGAGGGAGAGAAAAGACTTGTATGAGATATAATAACTTGGGTAATATAATTGATTTAATCAGGAATAATCGGTCTTCCATTTTAAATAAATGTTTGTTTCAGTTAAATATCATTAGTTCAATTTTTTTAAACCAGTATTATAGTTAAATGAGAGTGTCTCGTTTAAATCTTCTTACAACATAAGTAGAACATTTTTTGCTTATATTTTTATTTTTTTATAATTTAAGGCACGATTTTGGTTTTGTCTTCATTAAACTGTAGTACAGGTATATTTTGAAAAGTATTCACAGAGTTAAATAGTGCTTGCAAGGAATAAATTTTATTAGACTAGGTTAAGAGTATGTCATCTGCAAACATTTTGAGTTTCACGTTTAAAGCCTTAGTGAATTGTATACCTTGGATATTAGTATATGATCTAATACTATTCACAAAAGGTTCTATCAATAAAGCAAATAGTAAAGAGGAAAAGGGGCAATCTTTCTTTTCTGTAATGGAACCAGACTTATGTGAACCTAACTTAACATACGAAAGAGAATTTTCATATAGGGATTTAATTAGTATATTAAAATATTTTTGAAATGTATCTAAAAAAAGGTAGTTCCAAAGGTACTGTTAATATCTATGGAGACTATGGTCATATCCATGCAATGATATTTATTATGATTTGTTAATGTTCAGATTCTTTTAATGTTATCATAGGTATTTCTCCCTTTTATGAAATTGGTTTGATCTTCATTGACTAATAAGGGGAGAAAATGTTTGATTCTGTTAGCGTAAATTGCCATAAACATTGTATAGTCTATATTTAATAACGATATAGGTTTATATGAAGAGCAATATTTTTCATCTTTACCAGACTTTATTATTGGGGATATTAGTGAGTATTTCCAAGAGGGGGTATACTTATGTCTTCTTTAGCTACGGGTGCATACATTTAAGAACAAAAGTAAAGATTGTCCTGTCAATAGTTTATACATTTCAGGTAGGATGTTATCTGGGCCAGGTGCTTTATTCATTCTGAGTTTACTGATTTGTGATTTTAGCTCAGTCATAGTGATTGATTTATTAATGATATCTATTTACTGCTGTCTTAACCTAGTAGATATAGATTTATTAAGAAATTGCTTAATTTCATTTATTGGTAAAGATTTAGGATGTGAAGAATTAAGTGTATTATAATGAAGTCTAAAGGTTTCTAAAGCATTATTTAGATCAGTTACTTTCTTCTTTGTGTATGGGTTATATAGTTCTTTAATTTGTCTAGACTTATTTGTTTTTGTGTGTACTATTAGCTAATTGTCTTTGATTAACAGAATTCACGGAGTAAAATTTAAGTTAATTTTGTCAAGACTTATAGTTTTATGGTGTAGTATTTCAGAATATTTATTATTGGTTTGTGTTAGTTCTGGTATTAAGTTAGACTTGCCTTTTTGTATTTCTAATTTAAGTGTATCAAGTTTAATTTGCGGATCTAACATATCTTTGTTCCATACATTTTTCTTGTCATTATACCAGGACAGTGTTTTACCAGAAATATATGATTCTAAAGAGTCCCAAATATATATGTCTGTGATATCTTCAGTAGTGTTTATTTCAAGAAAAGTCTTTATTTCATTTAAATAGAATTCTTTAAACTCTTTTAGGTTTGTTATATATGATGGTATTCTAGTGACTTGCAGGGAATGAGTTGGGACAAGATCTTTTTCAAAGACTAATGTTTTGTGGTCTGATAAAGGGTAGGCTTTAAAAGTAACCCCATCTAATTTTGTTATTAGATCATTTGAAATATAAACCCTGTCAATTCAAGAGTGAGATTTATGCCAATGTGAATAAAAGGTGAAGACTATTGAGTTTGAGTCAGCAAACTCATTAATATCTTTAACAATTACTGTGTCAATAAATTTCAAAAGAGCTCTTGATGAGGGAGACATCTTTCATGTACAAACTGAGTCAGTATCCTTGTCATCAATAATACAATTAAAGTCTCCCACTATTATTAAACTACCTTTGGCAAAGTTTGTAATATCTTCAATCATATGATTAACTGTCTTAGCCCCAACTCCCGGAACCCAGTAAAAGTTAACTAAAGTATATATTTTCCTATTTATTTCAAGGGACACTAGGCAGAACACACCAAAGGAATTGTGATATGTAGTGATTATCTAGGAGAAAGAGTAGTGTTTCTGAATAAAATAGCTACCCCTCTTTTTCTGTTTAAATTGAGAACTTGCTAATACTGTGTAATTATTGAAATTTAACTTGTTTATGTCTTCATTTATAAGGTGTTTCTTGAAGAAATACCAATTCTGGATTATGTAAATTAATCTAGTTGAATAAACTTCTCCTTTTAATATTATTATTTAGACCATTAACATTAATTGACAAACACTTCATAATCTTAATGTAGATTGGAAATTATATAATAATGCATACTTGTAACATAAGATGATATATATGTTAATTGAGAAAATGACAAGTATTTACCTGTTAGAGAATCATGAACATTTCTGACAGGCACCCAACAAGCAAAGGTTAAAGAAACAGAAGACTTATAAATCCTAATAATCAAAGCAAACCCTAACATTATGAGGTTTGTAACCTCTTGCTTGAGTAGAGAAGCCATGCAAGCAACCCCTCTATTCATGTCTACTATGTATGAATAAGTTATCTTTACCTAAAAAATGTATATATGTATTGAATATTATTATTTTAGATATCAAATATTCAGCTTACATTAAAACATACATGTCAATTCTAAGTTATACATCAGATCAAGGTAGTATGTATATGTGAAAATATTTATAAAATTTGGTGAATAAACTCGTATCATGTAAACACATAATAAAAAAATACTATATAATAAATAAGATTAAGCAGTGCTCAAATCAACTTAACATCCAAGTACTTTGTATGCAAAGTAATGCAAGAAGTAATGGAGTCATGTATATTAATAGCTAGTTCTCCTTATAAAATGTAGGATCTTTCCCACCAGTTTCCTTCTATTAACATTTTTCTTAGTTCTTTGGCTAATAGTTACCTCCTACTACACTATGACACATTAATCTAATGCTATTGCTCTGCATACCTCTCAAGTGTACTGATCTTGACAAAATATCCAGGCTTTTGCCCCACATCTTTGTTCCAACCCTCATAAAATTCTGGTTCTTTGGAAAACCAATGAAAAATCACCAAAGAATGAAGCTAGACAGGATGACAGACAATTTAGTTTCAAACTTCATATAATTCAGATAATTTATGCCAATACAAAATCTGTCATCCCATCAAGTCTTCACATTTGTAAGATCAATATTTAAAAAAATGTCTCCATTTTTAGGCCGTTGTCCACCCCTTCTTATTGCTCTTTCAGATTTCTTGTTATCAGTGGTTGAGAGGTGTGGTGCACTGAAATGTTGAAAATAAAGGGTTTTGGAACAACAACATCAGCTGAAGAATCAAATATAAAAAGTATGGTGAGTGTTCTAAGCCACTGTTATAAACAGCATTAAGTTTTTCTAATATTCATATGGTATCAGCAGCTTCTCTTGTTATACAACCTTAATAGGAATCTATACAGACTCTATGACAGACAGTCATTTTGACAATAGTAATTCTACACACTCAAATATGTTGTCCTTCTGTTTGTCCCTTTCCTTACTACCCCCCCTTTCCCCTTCTTTTCTATACATGTCTTTCCTCTCCTTTTATGTATCCTAAGGTGTCAATGGAGTTACCAATCTTGCATGGCTATATAGCTTTATATGGGTGTCCTGTCAAGGGAGGCACTAGAACATGCATCAGAACAACTAAAAATACTTGTTTATTTTTAAGATGCATCGGTCTGTTAGTTTATTTTTTCGGTTCTCTTGAGATCCACTCAATGTGACCTGTAGTCCCTCTAGATTGTATCTTGCACTTCTCTGTATGTGTATGTTCACTGTAACAATATATGGACTTGCACAGCTGCTGTGTTGCTCATTTCCTGAGTTTGGAGTGCAGCTAGCCACCATAAACTGCACCTGCCATGGTTTGGAAATTTTATTACTCCCTATAGGTTCATAGGTTCATAGGCTGATACTAGGCTATCTGCCCTAGAGCATTTATAAGCCTAGCCAGAGTGTGTTTGGCTTTCGCCACCCCTTTAGATTAGTTGACTGTGCCTCTGCATAGTAGGTCACAGAATATAGCCCTTTTGAGGTTAGTTTACTGTGCCTCTGTCTAGTAGGGACACAGAAGAGATCCCAGGGGTAAACCTGCGATCTCCCATCCACTCATCAAGATTTCTCTTGAAGAGGGTCATTGAGGGACTCTGCCTAACATGGATTGGGATTTTGTTCCAGAGTGAGGGAAGCCTCTGGGATATGAATCTGCCCTCCCAGCATGTCCTATTTATTTCTGTGCTGAAGTTTAAGTCCCTGGAGGGATTTGGATTTCCTGAGGTGGAGCATGTCCATTAATTCTGGGTTGGAGCTGGCTTTATACGTCAGGCACAGATCGCCTCTGAGTAGGTGGTAAGCAACTGAGTAGAGCTGGAGTTTCTTTAGCCTAACTGCATAGGCCATCTGATTGAGTCCCTTGATCCTCTTGGTGAGGTACTTTTGGGGTCTTTCCAGTTGCTGCAGGTGTCGGGTAAGGTACATCCCAAATGGGGCATTGTATACAATTATGGGCTTGATGAGTGATGAGTAGAGGGGCACAATGACCTCTCTTGATCTAGATGTGAACCCTTTCATGATAAGGTGGGCTATATAGAAGGTCTTTCTAAGCACTTTGACAACATGATTGTCAAAGGAGAGATTGCTATCTACTTGGGTCCCCAAATCCCTAATTACTTCTTCTGTACTTAATGGATTACCACCTATGTGGTAATTTGTGGGCACTTTGTTTTTCCCAAAGGGGATGGCTATGCATTTTTTGGCATTTAGCTTTAGGCCATGGCTCTGGCACCAGTTATCCATCTCTGTGAGACCCTTTTGGAGGATGCTTGTGTCAGTCGGTGAGTCAATTATGGCACCCAGTTTGCAGTCATCTGCGAACTTGGTCAGCCATAGTCCTCCCATGTTAGCCTGTAGCTCAGAGAAATATATACCGAACAAGAGAGGTCTCAGGACTGAGCCTTGTGGGACACCACTTGTAACTGGTTTAGAGTCTGACATGGCACCTGCAATTCTGACCATGTGGATTCTATCCCTGATCCAGTCTGCAACTCATCTTGTGACATAGGGGTTGATATTTAAGCTGGTGAGCTTATTTATGATGCCTGAGTGGGGTATTGTGTCAAAGGCTTTTGCAAGATCCAGGTAGGCTGTGTGGACTGCCTTCCCTTCATCTATGGCCTTGGTTACTGTTTCAAAGAAGTTGACCAGGTTCAAGAGGCAAGATCTGCCCTTAACAAAGCTGAATTGGGTAGGATCCAGTGTTTGGAGGTTCCCAATGTCTTTGTTTATGAATTTCATGATGATATGCTCCATAGCTTTGCAGACCAGGCTAGTCAGGCTTATAGAGCGATAGTTTCCGGGGTCCATTGTGGCCCCACCTTTGTGGAGTGGGCCAACTGTTCCTGTACACCATTTCTTGGGTACATATCCTGTAGTAAAACTGAGATTGAACAGTGACTTTATGTGAGGGTTCAGTTCTTCTTGGAGTTCATGTAAGACGCAGCCCGGGACACCGTCTGTTCCCATTGATGCTGTGTTTTTTGCTTTGGAGAGGGCAGCTCTTACCTGTGCATCTGTGATGTCAGGGAGGCTACACTCTGTTGGGATAGACATTTGCTCTTTTGGGGGGAAAGGGGGGGGAGTTTGCACTGAACCTGTCTGCCAGGCTGTTGGCAATGTCTGTGGGTTCAGTGTATTTTTTGTCAATTTGAATAACTCAGAGCATATCTGGGAGTTGCCACCCAGGTTCCTGACATAACTAAAGAAGGCCTTGTGATTATCTTTAGCATCTTGTGCAATTTTTCTTTCGAAGCTGGCCTTAGATGATTTTATGAGGGATCGTAGTTTCTTGCTAGTACTGATCAGAGATGCCTTCCCTTTTTGGGATTTTGCTCTATCATGTAGTAGCTTCCTCCTTCTGTTGTATAGCTTATTTATGGCTGGGGTCCACCAGACAGGTCTCCTGCCTTTGGAGGAATGAGTCTTGGTTTTATTTGGGATAGCACAATCCATGCATTCCTGTAGGTGTCCATAGAAAGCGTTTGTAAAGGATTATGTGGTTTGGGCCATATTTTCCACTGGCCCGGGGGCTTTGAAGGATTCCACCTCAGTTTTGAGAAGTGTGAAGTTTGCTTTTGAGAAGTTCTTCACCGTGGTTTCCTTGGCTGGGCGTGGGGACGGGATATGGATGTCCAGTGAGATTAATTTATGGTCAGATCTTACCAATGAGGGGTATACCTCTGGTATGGAACATAGAGTCCCCATGTTGGTGATGATCAGGTCCAATATGTTTTCCCCTCTTGTGGGAGTGGTGACCAGTTGCTCCATAGCATTTGAGTTTATAAATTCTAGGAACCGTTGGGTGAGGATGTTGGGGCTTGAGTAGTGCTCCCAGTCTATGTTTGGGTAGTTGAAGTCACCCAATATAATGGTGTTTGGAGAGACCTTCATATTCTCCAGCATTCTCAGGAAAGCCAAGTGGGGTTCCTGAGTTTGGGAGGGTGGTCTGTAGCAGGCTACAAACTGAAAGGCAGTTTTGCCCACTGTTAGTTGCACATGAATGGTCTCCGATGCTTCATGCAGTGCCACTAAACTGGAGGTGTGGGTATCTTTGATGAATATGGATACTCCCCCCCTCCTTTTGTGGTTCAGTCCGAGTTTTGGGGCCGAAAAGCATGGTATGAGGTATAACCTGGTAGTGTTGGGGTGCTCTCAGGAGCCTTGAACCAGGTTTCTGTTACTGCACAGATATCGATATTCTCCATACTGAGGTGAGCCTCGAGTGCGTGCATCTTGAGGTTTAGACTTATGGCATTGAGCAGCATTACCCTTAGTTTCTTTTTCTTTGTGTTGTCTATGGAGGTGGGTTTGTCTTTTGAGCCTTGCCTAAAAAAGGCACTATGGGGGTGGCAAGAACCTTAGCCAGTATTCGAAAGCCCTGGGGTGACAGGTGCAAGCCGTCCCTAGCGGAACGTGCTTGTCGAGCATGTCATCCCAGGCTGACAGACACTGGATCCCCTTTGAATGACACCAATACTTTAGCCAATTGTTAAAATTTATCATTTTGTCTTTATACTGTGGCATCATTCTTGGTAAGGGTAAGATGCTACTCAAGGTCAGGGTCATACCGGCCTGGGCTACTTGATCAGAGAGCTCCTCTATATCTCTTTTCATGTAGTCCAGGGAGGTACATCTCAGGTCATTCACAACAGCATGGACAATGACAGAGTCATATTTGTACTTGCTTTGGAGTGACCTGAGTGCTTGTGTTATGTGGCGGATCCTGGCACCCGACAAGCAGCTTACAGTGACCTTCTTCTTGTTCAGCCTGGTGAGTGGGACGTCAGTGTGTCTGACAATAGAGTCACCTATTACAAGTGTATTAGGTGTGTTGTTTAGCCTTAAGGGCTGTGACTGTGTGCCACACTGACTTTGTGAACTATGTGATACGTGGGTATTGTTGTGGGGTAGCGGTTGCTTGGATGTCTGCTTTGGAGGTCTCTGCTGCTTGAGCAGATTTTTATTTAGAGCCTCTGAGTATGTTTTTGTGTGTTTATGTGTTTGGTTTTCTGTTGTGGTAGGTCTATGTGAGACTGGATTTGTGGTGTGTGTGGTTACCTTCTCTGCCTGACTGACTGTGCCAGTATTGAGTTGAGAGAGCTCAGCCTCCAATTTGGCTATATAGTTGCATCTCTCACATATATTTGAGATAGTTGGGAGGAGGAGAGGGTGGTCTGTGTACATAAGGCAGTTGTAACATTGCCTCAAGATTCCCAGATTTACCAGCTGGACTGGAGAGTAAACCCGAAACTGACTTTTGGACATGCCAGAATAGTATAAGGAACTACTTTTTGACCAATTAAAAAGGACCAATAGGGAGTCAAGTACTTAAAGGGAGCATAAGAGGGTGTAGTGCTTTAGTTTATTAGTGCTTACTTATAAGATTACTTATACGAGCAACTGCAGGGCTTTAGAACGAAAATAGAGTGCTTACTTTGAGATTTAGAGCAGTTCTAAAGGAAAGAGTGAAGAGCAGACTTTGTGGAGCCGGGAATAATTTAAACAGGCACTGCCCGATGCTGCGCTATGCACAAAATCGTGCAAAACCGCACAAATGCGGGTTCTAAAGCAAGGAAACTGAAAGAGATAGGAATTGACCCAGAGCGGCCAATAAGCTACTAGTTTCAGTGCTGTGACCACTCCTCCAGGGACAGATAGGCTGCTCAAAGCTCCCCACTCTCACTGGTGACCAGAGAAGCTTCCTCCTATCCAAGTAAAGATATGGGCAACACAAGAAACTATACCACAGTCTGGAATTCAGCAAAACCTGAAATCTGAACTAATCTAGTTCAGCAAATGAGGGAAAAGAGAATATTTTTTTTTTTGTTTTTTGTTTTTTTCAGGAAACAGCAGAAAAACACACAGAAAACACTGTAAATGCTATAAACAGGCTAACACACTTTAGTGTGTAGCCTACAACATTTATACAATACAAAAATGACTTAAATTGATATAAAACAAGTGCAAAAACTATAAAAAGCAGAAGACAAATGCAATTTAAGCTTTTTAAAGCACAGATCAGTTAGAAATTCACTTTTTAGGCAGGAAAAGGCAGTCGGAGCAAAAAAACAGAGAAAAAAAATACTTAAATCTGGAAAAGTCTCTCTTGGGTCTCTCTGTTGCCTGTATCACTCTGCAGGACACCCTGAGGAGCTGTGCAGAGTTGTATACGGGTGCAAAACCATGCAAATGCGGGTTTTAAAGCAAGGAAAATGAAAGAGATAGTAATTGACCCAAAACAGCCAATAAGCTACTAGTTTCAGTGCTGAGACCACTCCACCATAGACAGATAGGCTGCTCAAAGCTCCCCACTCTCACTGGTGAACAGAGAAGCTTCATCCTAGCCAAGTAAGGATATGGGCAATACAGAAAAATAAACCACAGGCAAGAATTCAGCAAAACCTGAAATTTGGACTAATCTAGTTCAGCAAAGGTGGTAAAAGAGAATTTTTTTTCTTTTTTTAGGAAACAGCAGAAAAACACACAGAAAACACTGTAAATGCTATAAACATGCTAGCGCACTTTAGTGTGTAGCCTACAACAGTTACACAATACAAAAACGACTTAAATTGTTATAAAACAAGGCAAAAACTGTAAAAAGCAGAAGGCAAATGCAATTTAAACTTTTTAAGGCACAGATCAGATAGAAATTCACTTTTTAGGTGGGAAAAGGCAGTCAGAGCAAAAAGCAGAGAAAAAATACTTAAATCTGGAAAAGTCTCTCTTGGGTCTCTCTGTTGCCTGTATCACTCTGCAGGACACCACTATGTTACTACATGGTGCCATCCAGCTGTGCAACTTTAGCCAAAATGCAGCACATCTCCATGAACCCTAGACAAGATATCTTCTCTCAGTACAGTATGTGTATTTACTATGTTATGTAAACCCAGATATGTATATGCACATGTGGTTTCATCTGTATGCATGTATGGGAATATTGAAAATGTGTCATTGAGATCTTTATTGTTGATGTCTCTAACATGTTCATATATCCTTTTATGGAAACAATGTCCAGTTTTACCTATGTAAAATGCTGAACAAGTGTTACATTTTGCAAGGTACACTAATGCTGAAGAACGGCAATTACATTTAATAATGAATCTGCTTATATCAAAGTCATTATCTGTTCCTATGATTGCTTACACTAGCCATATATTTTAATCCCCCTATTTCTAGTTTCATGCTTAAAATTCTTAAACTCTAGCCTGTCCTTCAAATTGTATCCCCTCTTATAAACAAAAGATGGTTGTTCCCCTAGACATTTTTTAATGTCAGGAAAATGTTCCAGTATCTGTCAATGTTTCCCAATAATTACTTTAACATGATCTGCTTCCCTACCATATTTTATAATCATAGCTTTATCATTTTTTTTTACCAGTTTGCACCTCTTGTTTACTTTCAAAGTCTGTACCATTATGTAGAATTGGGAAAATATCCCCTGTAATCTTTTTTTCAGGCCATTTCTGTGAAGATACCATTGACAAAACAATCTGGGTAACCCCCTACACCTGAACATTTGTTTCAACACAACAGAGTTGTTTAAATATGTGTAAGTATCTGATATCATCCTTGCTAGTTGGGAGAATTGTCCCTTAACCAGACACTTCTTCTGACTTATTGGATGATAAGCTTCAAAATGCAGGTATGAATTAGAAAATGTTTTTTTTTTGTAAATGTTTAAAACAAATTTCCAGTTTATCACAACCTTTGAAATAGTGACATTTAAATAGTTAATATAAAACTGGTTATGGTGGAATGTAAATCTGAAAAACTCTGTAGCTGAATTAATACATTGTAAAAATTTGAGCAACTCGGTTTCAGATCCATACCAAGTCGAAGTAGCAGAGGTAAGTGCTGAGTACTTTGTAAACAGTGAATTAAACATAAAGAGCTTTTCCCAGAACACCATAACAACTGTGCCTGTTAAATCATATTCTGTTTCTGTTTCCACTGTTGCAAAGATTTTTTTTGCTATTTTCACTGTTTGCATAGTAATTGTTGTTACTTTTCACTGTTTGTAAAACATCTGTTCTGTTTGTTCTGTTTTCCTGCCAAGCAGTGTTTTAAATAACTGATTTGTTTGCCATTTAAAACATTCTTTAGCACCTCCTTGCTGTTTTTTTCATGTTTAAAACATTTTTTAGTGTCTCACTGCTGTTTTTTCTGCTGTTTAAAACATCTTTTAGTGTTTCCTGTCTACATTGGTGTAGCTAATAGCTGTAGCATAGTCCAGAAACATGTTTGCTGTGTCTGGGTCTATTTGTAGTGGCTGTTTTATTCTGAGCACATTTTCCAGGCCATCTTGGATTATTGAGTGAGAAGTGTGCTGATTGGTGAAGGGTGATTGGTCTAGGGCTTGTAGTAAGCACCCTCATTGGTTCTTTTGAATTTTTTTTTCTTTCTTTTTTTGGTTCTGGTATTTAAACCCTACATTTAAGTAGGTTTCTACTTGTTTGAAATGAGCTGAACTGACGTGGGCTACCAGCCACAACTCTGAGCTGGGATACCAAGTAACTAGAGGCTTCTGATCTTTCCAAAAATCATAACTTGCCCATTTTTTTTTCTTGATTATATTATTTACTATACTTTTTATTGTGTTCTGCTTATTTAATACTGTATTTTAATACTGTAAACTAAACAGTACTGTTTGTACTGCATTTTCCTGCCTTACTGTGCCTGTTAAATCATATTTTATTGCTTTTTTCACTGTTGCAAAGATTTTATTTTGCTATTTTCTCTGTTTGCAAAGTTATTTAAGCTATTTTCTAATGTTTGCAAAGCATCTGTTCTGTTTGTTCAGTTTTCCCGCCAAGCAGTCTTTTAAATAACTCATTGTTTGCTGTTTAAAACATTCTTTGTTATCTCCTTGCTGGTTTTCTGCTGTTTAAAACATTTTTAGTGTCTCACAGCTGTATTTCTGCTGTTTAAAACTTTTTTAGTGTTTCCCACATAAATTAGTGTAGCCAGTAGCTATAACATAGCTCAGATCAGGTTAGCTGCATCTGGGTCTGTTTGCAGTGGCTGTTGTATTCTGAGCACATTTTCCAAGCCATCTTTGATTTGAAGGGGCCCTTCTGCACTCTTGTGAGAGAAGTGTGCTGATTACAACTTGTCTGGTGAAGAGTGATTGGTTTAGTGCTTTGTGTAAGGACTTTCATTAGTTCTTTTGATTTGTTTTAAGTTTTTAACTTCTGGCATTTAAGCCCCACTTTTGAGCAGGTTTCTGCTTGTTTGTACATTGCTCAGCATTGTACACTGCTGTACAATTGTGCACCATAGCCTGACAGATAATCTCAACAACTTTTCCCTTAGATACAGCTGTAGTACATTAGTGCAGTCCTCATCTTTAGTACATCTCTGGTCCAAGAATCATTGCTAGTGAGCTGTGACCTACTAAGCCACCAGCCAAAGCCCCCCATCAGTAACACCCATCTACAGAGCACCTCCTAGATCAGTCCTGAAAGCAACCTCTTTGCGATAACAGTTCTTCAAACCTGGCATTATGGACAGTTGGATTACCCTTGTTTCTCCTGCCAGCCTTATTGACTTGGGTCTCCTGAGGCAGTGTAGCAACTGTCTCAAGTACACTGACAACCCTTTACTAATAACTCACTTTAGTACAGAGTGTGAGAGCTGTACCTACACCAAGAATCTTGAATTCCTGCTATCTCACACTCGAGACAGTAACACTGAAGAGGTTGACAACTCACCCACCACTACTCATGCACATAGTATCACTACTCATACACATAGTATCCATCAAACACATAAATCAACATATGTGGAGGTTTTCTCAAAAACTCATTGAAACAACAGAGAACTCAAAAAACAAAAGACTACTACAGCTAACGCAATTCCCACAGCAGCCAAGACAGATAGCAACATGAATGTCTTACCTACGAAGCCTTTCAGGTGTAACCCTCAAAAATGTTTTTTCTTGTCTTTGGAGACTTCACAGTGAGACACAGAAATGTCCCACTCACCAAGTTAGATAAAGAGAAAGTCACTGTCAGCTGTCTGTCCAGTGTCAGGATTTGTCAGATTTCACCTGCACTCAGGTCTCTTGGCAACAAGTACCATTATGACTCTGTCATAGTTCATGTTGGAGTGAACAACCCAAGATGTACCTCAATGGACTATATGAAGAGAGACATGACTGAGCTCTCCAAATATGTGTCCCAGGCAGGTATCCCTAGCCTTGAGTATTATATTACCCTCACCTAGATTCATGCCACAGTATAAACAAAAATGATCAAGTTCAACAACTGGCATAGTTTTTGATGTATTTTAGAAGGGGATCCAGTTACTGTCAGACTGAGATGACATGGTTGATGAACCTCACTGCTTTGCCAGAGACAGTTTGCACCTGGAACCACTTTGCTTTTGGCTGCTGTCAAAGTCTCTTGCCTCCCCCATAGTGCCTTTTTAGGCAATGTTTCAATAACAAAATTGCTGACATGAAAATTGTCAGTTATAACAAAATAAGGATTATGCTGCTATTCCCTAGGAGCTTAAGCCAAGAACTGCACACCCTAGAAGCACTTCTATCACTGGAGGATGTAGATGTCTGTGCAGCCACAGAAACCTGGTTCAAGGCCTCAGAGAGTACCCGGGCCTTGCAAGACTACAATGCTTTCTGTACCATCTTACTGCAAAAAGAATTCAACCCCATCTAGTTAGACTGGATAATTCCATGGAGTTGCTCCAAGTACAGATTACTTAGTAAGACCCCATTCAAGTCATAGCTAGTTAGAGATCCCCGTCCATGGATCAGGATGCACATGAGGCCTACTTGCCCAAACTGGAGTTTATCCAAATACTGCTAAACATTCTGGTCATGGGGTATTTCAATTATCCCAACTCCAGCTAGGAAACCTATTCTAGACATAACTCACTAGTGCAAACGTTCCTTGTCTTTGTTAACTGAAATGCCCTAGAACAAATTGTTCAAACCCCAGCAAGAGGAGCAAACATACTAGATCTTCATTAATATGACAAACAGATGCACCACAGCAACTGTCGGACCCTCATTAGCTAAATCTGACCACAAATAAGCTTTGAACTGGCACTAACACCAGAACTCACAAAGGGTGAAGTCAAACTAAAAAACTTCACTAAATTAAACTACTCCCTCCTAGGGGATGGTATAAATGCATTCCAAGCCCCACTCCCAGCTGGAAGTGGTAACTACACAATGGCTTTCACTAAAGCCTCATGCAAGCAATTGTATAAGTATATAGACTAAGCTGTTCTGGAGAGAATCAAAGCCAGAGCCCCAAGTAAAAAAAAAAGCCATCTTGGTAGGCATCCATCATCAACAAACTTTACAACAAATGCAAAAAGTTGCTGTCTAAGGAAACTAAGGTGAGGCCCCAAAAATGGAAATGCACCCTCCTCAGCCTCAACAGGCAAATAAGACAACATGTCAAATCCTCTAAGGATAACTTTGAGAAAACTAAGCAATCAAAGCCAAGGATAATTGTAAGGCCTTTTACAGCTAAGTAGCCTAAAAGGTAGGACCCAAGCATGTGCCGAATTAGTGACTAATGGTATCACACACACTGATCCCGCAGAGATAGCAAACCTGCTAGCAGACAGATTTGGTGAAAATTTCACTCCCTTTTCCCCTCCAAACTTATCAGAAACCTTGGCCCCAACTTCCCCTCCACCCTACATATCAAAGAGCAGGTCATTAAAGCCTTGTCTAAGGCAGAAAGAACACAACATCTCTGGGAACAAATTGCACCCTAGGCTGTCTCCTAAACAAACTAAAACATGAACTAGCATCACCGTTAAGTACTCCATTCAATCACACTTAACCACTTGTTTTTTTTCCTGCAGAATGGAGAACAACACTCCCCTCCACAAAAGTAGCTTAGCAACAGACCCAGGGAATTACAAAACCATACGCCTGATCAGACTCATCTGTAAGACCATGGAATGTATCATCATGAGCCTCATAAATAAAGACATTGGTGACCTCCAAACCCTGGATCTGATCCAATTTGGTTTCATCAAAAGTGGATCCTGCCTGTTAAACCTGTGGATTTCTTCAAAAATGTGACCCAGGCCATTGGCAAGGATAATCTTTGCACACAGCATACCTCAGCTTGGTGAAGGCCTTTGACAGACTCCCACATTCAGGCATTTCCAGCAAATTTTGCAAAGTGAATGTAAACCCCTTTGTTATAAGATGGGTTGCCAACTGGTCATTGCGAGTTCCTTTTCTTGCAATCATTTTTTAGCTAGAGCTGGTGTCATTGTTTTTTATTGTGAATAGACATTATTCTTTGACATTGCTCACAACTAACATAGGGGAGTTTTAAATTTATAGACCTGCAGCCTTGATATTTTGATTTGTACATTTGAATATATCTAATTCCAAAGGATCAGCCTTAGATTTGTAGAGTTAATACATTTGTTCATCATTAATCCAGTTTAGGACATTGAGGTTATATATCTTGACAGGGTTATTTTGTGTAAGCCAGATTCCAACTGACTTACTATCCCTGTTTTGATAGAATGTGGAATATTGGTCTGAATGAATAGGAGCATGAGGCCGCAGATTCCAACCTATCTCTAAGGTTGTCATGGATTGGTTAACATCTTGAGTTCCTAGCTTTGATTGGTAGTCAGTGATAACATTGGTAATGATGGCAAAGTGATATGCCATTAATTGCGAGTTCTATGCAATTACTTTTAATGATTTTACTTAGGAATTTTTAGGAGTAGTCCATTTATGATGATGTTTTGATTTGTTGCTGTTTTGGTATATTGCTTTGTGATTAGGTACTTTGTTAGGCTGATTATGTTTAGGTCAAGTTCTCATTGGTTTTACTGCTTATAGGTTGATAAGGCTTGGTGTATCTGTTAACTAATAGCAGCATATAACAGCAGATTTTGACCAATCGCTGAGACAGCTTTTGATGGTCAGTATTTGGAACTGTTAATTCTGATTTGTTGTATTTGCCATATCCCTTAGAAGTGTGCAGTCATGAAGTGTTGTTGCAACTCCCTTGTCTTATAATTATTCTTTAGACAGAGCCAGAGTTACTGGTTTTTATTGTGAACTGATATTATTTTTGATATGGTTCGCTATTAACTCAAGGCCGCTTTGACCTTATAGACCTGAGGCCTTGATGTTTCAACTTGTGCATCTTTGGATGTAATCAATTTCAAAAGATCAGCCTTAAGCTTGTAGAGCCGATATATTTAGTCATTATTAATTCAGTTTAGGACATTGAGGTTATGTATTCTGACAGGGTCATTTTATGTAAGCTAGGTAACAACTTGCATATTCTTTCTGTTTTGATAGATTGTGGGATATTGTTCTCAACAAATAGAAATTTGAGGCTGCAAATTTTAACCAATTCCTGAGGTCATCATGGATTGGTCAATGTCACAAGTTCCTAGCTTTGATTGGTAGCCAGTGATAACATTGGCAATGAAGGCGAAATGAGATGCCGTTAATTGCAAGTCACACACAATTATATATTTTTTCAATGTCTTTGCTTGGGACCTTCTAGGAGTAGCTTTAGGTTTATCAAAAAGGAACTGATGAACTAAGGGATGGGTTATTCAACCATTTAAGAGTTGACACTACAAGTTGATTCTTCAACTCAGTAATGTGAGACAACTGAATGATATGATATATATACATTTAATAAGATATTGGGGGTTTGCTCACATAGAGGATACCCATTTCAAGTTTATGGCATTGCCTACTTGTTGAGTGTTTTATTAATGGAAGACAACCAGTGAGACTTTTCAACCAATTGTAATACAGTCTTACCTGGATACAGATAGGGCAGAATGTTTTTCCTAGCACTTTAATAGGTTTAGACTTTAAGTGTTTCATGACTGGTTGAAAGGTACCCTGAGACTATTAGTCATGCATAATTAATTGTAATTAGTTTCAATTGTTCTCTGATTTTTATTGGATGCTCAGATAATTGTTTGAAGTATATAAGACTGTGTTTTTTTATGCATTTTGAATGGTCTGAAGAAGCAACATTGTATTATGAAAGTGCTTAACTTTGTTATTTTTATACGTTTTTTATTTTTATTAAAAGTTATCCATTCCCTCATTGAGTGGTGGTGGAAGTTTCTATTTTATAAATTACTGGAGCTTTATAATATTATTAATCACATCAAAAAGAACAAGGCAAGCCAGTGGTCAGTCAGCAGAAGAAGCTGCATCTTTTATGCAGAATGAAATAGCTTTCAGGAATAATAGCATTCAGTTTAATTAACAAGCAACCACACACACACACACACACACACACACACACACACACACACACACACACACACACACACATCCTCTGTTATAGACACTACATCACCCCTTAGTTAGAACACAAAATGGATGACAGCATGTAGTCTTACTGTAGTTTACTTTGTACATAAAGACTCTGTAGCATGAAATACATCATTATGTTATCTACTTTAAAGTTCAAATATGTGAAAGCAGCATCTAGTTGAATTAGTTTTTTTCCTATTCATTTCATAAGAAGTGTAACAGTATCAAAATTCAGTCCTATAGGTTCATAGGAGATTACTAGACTAACAGCTTAAGAGCCCTTACAAGCCTAGCCAATATATCTCCATCTAACCTAATATATAGCCCCTAGGCACAACAAGTTGGCGTGGATTTGTGCATATGACTTGAGATACCACAATGCATTAAACTTGATATTACATTAGTCCAAGTTTCAAGTAACCTTAATAAATTTATACTTTCTTCTTTATAGTGCACTGCTTCAAATGTGATGTGCACCATCAAAAAACAATAAACATATTGGTACATATTTCAGGTTACAAAAAGACCAAAGTAATACTAAATTTTGATAACTAACATAAAATAATGAAACTATTTAATGTAGTGATACTCAATGAGTACTAGTAATGTAGTTTATCAGGTTATGAGATTATTGCAATGCACTGCAATTGAGCTTAATCCTGTTGGCCTTAATTTGACATCAACTTGCCATTCTATACAGCCTTCAACAAGTCTCTGGACATGATCAAATCTCTTGGGTCATGACTGAAACCTACATTTTGGTATAGAGTCTCAAAGACAAAAATAAAAGAAAATAAACTAATGAGGGTACTTCACATCTAGTGTGACCCAGACAGCAGCTATTGCCACATGAAAGAGGATATACAATCAGCAGGAAAGAATATTCATATTCTAGCACTGTAGAAAGTTTTTTTTTCCTGAAAAGCATATTACCACATCAGAAGCAGACACATTTCTGGATGCCTTTGTGCCCTAAAATAGAGAATGACAACACTGTAAGTCCTGGTAACAAGATAGAACAAATGGTGAAATACTCCAACTGATAAAATAAGTTGACAGAACAGAGTATATCCACGTCACTCGGAGCCAGTTAAAAACAGATAATCTTTATTGTAATCCACACGGTTAAGCGGCTTAAGCGCTTTCATCTGCCTGATTCAGAAGTAGAAATTATTAAAAATAATTAAAAATACACTCTTCAAATGTTGTTCTAACACTGTAAGTCAACATAGATGAAATGCAGGAAGACAGTTGCTAGTCTGTTAATGTTGCAGTTGTTTCAAACTACTTTTCAGCAGATTTAAAGAGCATGTGGATGAATGTGTGTGTGTGTGTGTGTGTGTGTGTGTGTGTGTGTGTGTGTGTGTGTGTGTGTGTGTGTGTGTGTGTGTGTGTGTGTGTGAGAGCACGCGCATGTGTGTGGTGTGTGTGTGTGTGTGTGTGTGTGTGTGTGTATGTGTTTGTGTCAGAGAGAGAGACAGATTGACAGAAAGATGAAGACAGATGTTTACATGATATCCTGTGAGAATGCTTATAAAATAATCACAGATTGCATATCAAGAACTCACAAGCTGTCAGAGAAAAAATGTATAAGGTGCCATGAGAGTCTAAAACATATAAACATATCTTGTTCTCTGCATAGCTCTTAATTTAGTGTATGTCAACAGACTGACTTAATGGTGTTGATGAGAAGAAACAGAAAACTGCAAATCTCAAAAAAATAAATAAATACATCTGATTCTGCTACTCAATGCATAAGTGAAGAACATTACATAATAACTATACACCATTTCATAATGGGGGTAACAGTGATACTTCCTGTGGGGTTATGTTCTTATCAGTGCCTTTTTTTTTTGTTTATTTGTATTTATTTTTATGTCTCTGGGATTCAGCAAACATCCGTGCAGGAATAAGTTATTCCTGTACGGTAGGGGCCATTCCTGTTCAGCACGGCAGCTCACCATGCATATGTATGAAGGCACGCTGCCATACTGTAAAACAGACATGGTTCCATGTACAAGCACAGGGGGTGTGTCTGAGAGCAGAGCTCTCACAATATACACACCCCCTGCACTCCAGAATTGCCTTTGAGCAATTTAAAATAAGCGAGAATGCTTGTAACACCCCCAACTCATCAGGATAACATATCTGGTCAATGACATAAGGGACAATCGTCCCTACCAAGACAAATGTTGTTAGAATAACACATGTAGCATAAGCACATAGCGTACACCTCCTAACCCGTCAGAGTAAGGAATGTGGGCAAAGCCAAAAGGGATAATCATCCCACAAAGCAGAAAGTTGATAGAATAACAGGTTCAGCATTAGCATGGATATTCTGAAGGGTACAAATAAAATAACACAACAAATATTTTTTTTAAACATGCAATAAAGTTTAGGCATAGCTGCACAGGTGTGCCCGTTGCTTACTTAGGCTTAGTCCGGCTTGAACAGCACAAGAAGTTAAATAGCAAGAGACATGCCGCATCAGCAATATTGCAAAAGTGTAGTGGTTAGAGTGTACGCTTTGCAAGCAGCCATTCCCGGTTTGATCCCCACTATAACCAATTTACATTTCACATGTGAAAGCAGTACATAAACATTTTTTTTATAATTAGATACTAAATAACATATATTTGTTAACCAGAGTACTGTAGTAGGTCCACATGTGAGGTGTCAGTATGATAAAGTTGTGAAACCCCCATATAAACACAAGTGCCCCATACAGTATAGTCACACATGAATAAATGTAATGAAAGCACATTGGAGAATGTCAGGGACAGTAAACAAATGTATAATATGTAATGAATGATAGGTCAATCACATACAGCAAATAGTGTATAAAATAAAAAATAAGTAATGCTAAGCATTGCACAGCTCTGCTAACCAGGTGTAAGCATTGTGTAAATATGACTGCTAAGCAATGATTAGCCTAGTTAAGTGGATTTGCCCATTGGTAAGCAGTGCTGAACCTGCCCTTTAAGCACTGTCAACCTTAGCTAAGCAGGTTTGCCTGTAGCTTAGCTTATCTCAGCATATTCAAAACTGTCCAATCACAGCAAAGGGTGGGAAATTGACCATATTTAAACCCCACAGGCGGGAATATAGCTTATAACTGGTTGCAGCTTTCCACAGTAGGCAGTATGGCAGGAGTTGGTGAGGGCATGCACTTCGGTGCACAGTGCTGGGGCATACAGGAGTCCAAGGTCATGGTAGGACTCCTGGTACAAAACTATGATGAGAGATTGCTACAGGGCCAGTACCAAGGCTCCCAATATAAAGCAGAAGCCTGGGACCATCTCGCCACTGATCTCACCTGTGCCACTGGTATCCCTCAGACTGGTGAGGAGGTCTGGCACCACTATGCTGACTTGAAGCGGAGAAAGAGGGAACTCTTGGATGAGTGGGTCCAAGAAGCAAGGCAGAGGGTTGATGTCCCAGCAGTGTGTAAGTACTCATACCAATACCTGTTTACTAATGTCCAGCCTGTGTATATGATTGATAGGTATGCCTAAATATTTCTCTATTTCCCTTACAGCTGCAGCTGAGTGAGCTGTGAATCAGGAAGCCCATGGCAGCAGGTTGCAAAGGCTGCATTGTGAGGCTGGTGAGTAACAATCCTGCTTGTAGTAGTCATACCTAATAAATATAAAGTAGTAGAAAGTCACCTGGCAGTATAAAAACTGTGTATGGGTTATGCTGAATAGACCAGACAATATGACAGCAATAGTCCCATATAGGAGATATTTAAATAAAACTGTAACTGCCTGGCAATAAAGCTCTACATCCTGGACTGATTCTGTTTACTCTGGTATTGTATGGCATTTATTGTTGCATTCTCTGAATAGTAATGTGTTAACCACTGTTACCAACACTGTGCTACATAGGAATGTCTGTATAAGACTATTGTAAGTACAAGATCAAATTGTACAACCAAGAGAGACTTAGACAGAAAACATTGAAGACATAAACAGCAATATCCAAATAGCACACTCTGATGAAACTTAAATTGTTGTATTTTTAGCAGACACAGCCATGGTTCGAATCCTGGGAGTTGGTAGTAAGCTGTATGCATAATCATATCTCTCAATTGTAAAGATTTTTGTAGAATGTCCAGATAATTGGCTCATATTTTCTGCCTGTTCCTCTGTCCCCCTGGCAAATCAGTGGGATGATCTCAGAATTGCAGTCACTAAATAATGACATACATTTGATTTTCAGACTACAAAACCTTCAGAAAATGTATATTAAAACAAATCCTGTTACTCTAGCAACTCTCCAAGTTTATGAAAGCAATATTCAAAATATGTCCCTATTTGTACCCCAATGTTGTCAAGCTTTGTCCAGAGTGTGTGCATTAAGAGACTGAGGGGTATGTGCATAATATTAACTAAGAATCTGGGAATATGTGTATAAACAGTCAGGTAATATTAGCAAACATTCCCCCCATAGGTCTGTCAGATAAGAAAACTGTAACTGCCTGGAAATAAATATTTAAATTCTGGACTGGCAGTGTTTACTTTGGTATTGTATGGCCTAACATGTAGCATTGCTAGCATCTGATATCAGAATAGTACTGTTGTGTCAACTACTGTTTCTCACACTGTGCTATATAAAAATATGCCTAGGAATGTCTGTATAAGACTGTTGTAATTACAAGCTCAGATTGTACAACCAAGAGCGACTTAGACAGAAAACACAGAAGGAACAGCCAGCAATATTTAAATAGCACACTCTGATGAATAGTAGAATGTAAGATGGGAGATGAACAGTTGGATTCAGATCAGGATGCAGCACAATTGACCCGATGTTTGCATTAAGACCGATACTTGAGAAGAAATTAGAGAAGAGGAGAGAGTCAAACTGGGCCTTCCTATACTTGGAGAAAGCATATGACAAGGTCCCAAGAAAGCTGATCTGGGCAGTACTGCGGTGGTTTGAAGTCCCAGAAACATTGGTAGAATTAGTACAGGCTATGTACAAGGACCCAGTGACTCAAGTACGAACAGTGTTTGGCCTCACTGAGGGGTTCCCAGTGGGAGTGGGTGTACACCAGGGTTCAGCTCTGAGCCCACTGCTGTTCATACTGGTAATGGACTACATCAGCAAACAGGTTGGAGGGGTCAGAGCAACAAAGCTGCTGTATGCAGACAATGTGGCAGTACAGGCAGACTCTGATCTAAAACTTCAGCAAAGGACAGGAGAATGGAATGCAAATCTGAAGGCACATGGGATGAAACTAGCACAGATAAGACAGTGGTAGTGGCAGCAGATTGGGGAAATCAGAAGAAGCTGAGAATAGAGATAGATGGGAAGATAGTGGAACAGGTAAACAGCTTCAAGTATCTGGGAGGGGTGGTTGAGGAGAAGGGTAGTCTGAATGAAGAGGTCAAAGCTAGAATCAGAGGGGCTGCAGCCAACTGGCATAGAGTATCAGGTGTAGTATATGACAGAAGAATGCCAAAGAAGCTGAAAAGTAAGGTGTACAAGACAGTGGTGCGACCAGTACTACTGTATGGTACAGAAACCTGGGCAGTAAAGGCAGAACAGTTGAAGAAGCTAGAGGTGATGGAAATGAAGTGCCTGAGAAAGGTGGTAGGATGCACACTGCGGGACAGGCGAAGAAATGAGGACATAAGAGCAGAAGCCAAAGTAGCTCCAATTGCAGAAAAGATCAAAGAAAACAGATTACAATGGTATGGGCACATGTGTAGAAAAGCAGAAGACAATCTGGTGAGGGAGATTTGGGACAGACAGGAAGAAGGTAAGAGGAAGCGAGGGTGTCCAGCAAAGAGGTGGATGGATTGTGTGAAAGAAGATCTGCGACAGTCAGGCATGAGTGTTGAAGAAGGCAGGAGAGTGGCACTGAATCGAGAGAGTTGGCGACAGTTAATATGATACCCCGACCCCATGTAAATGGGAAAAAGGGGATGATGATGATGATGATGACACTCTGATGAAACTTAAATTGTTGTATTTTTAGCAAACACAGCCATGGTTTGAATCCTGGGAGTGGTCGTAAGCTGAATGCATAATCATACCTCTCAACTGTACTGATTTCTGCAGAATGTCTAGATAATTGGCTCATATTTTCTGCCTGTTCCTCTGCCCCCCTGGCAAATCAGTTGGATGATCTCAGAATTGTAGTCACTAAATAATGACATACATCTGATTTTCAGACCTCAAAACCTTCAGAAAATATATATTAAAACAAATCCTGTCACTCTAGCATCTCTCCAAGTTTATGAGAGCAATATTCAAAATATGTCCCTATTTGTACCCCCATGTTGTCAAGCTTTGTCCAGAGTGTGTGTGCATTAAGAGATTGAGAGGTATGTGCATAATATTAACTCAAAAATCTGGGAATATGCATAGAAACAGTCAGATAGTGTTAACAAACATTCCATCCACAGGTCTACTAGGTAAGAAATGTAGAATTTAGCTATAAGACAGTTGAAGTATACACTGTGTACAAACATACCACTACCCAAACCAAGGCCATAGGGTATTGTAATAATACCTGTAGAGTAATGATTAGAGCAAAGATCATTAAAGTTGTGAGTACTGCAAGGATATCAAAATTGTTAACTGACATCTCTCTCACCCACCACCATATCTGCAACAATAATCTAAACACACAAATCAATGGGTATGTTTACACCAAACCTACTGTTGGAACATCTATCCTATTGTTCAACAAATACTGAAATGTGTTTCTATTAATGTTCCATGTTGAAATACTATCATTGGTGGCCTGTTGCTAACAACCCTGCTAGACAGGGGTCCAGAGAAGTAAATATTGTGGGAAGAAATATCCAGGGAAATGTTATGGATAGGCTTGTATAGGCCCTAGGGCCGATAGCCTAGTACCAACCTATGAACCTAGGCAACCTGCATGACGTTGTAATGGCACACTGTGGTTCCATATATGCATGTGTTCTGTTTGCTATGCAACTGTCCCAAATCTGGTGTTTTGGGTTAATGGCAATATCTATGCATGCTGTTATAACTAGTCTTGGATTGTGTTAACTATTACTAACCCACATAAACTGCAACACCATAGCACATCCCAGAGGACCTACCTCTCCCACCTCATCTGGCCATGACACTGGGCCCCAGCACATCTGGGACCCACCCCAGGACCTCATAGTCCACTGGTCCTGCACCACCTTTGGGTGGAATCACCTCAGGGGATGGGGCTTGTACCCCCCTGGGAGCAGGCGCAGACAGGATCCTGTCACCTGAAGTCAGGTTCGGGGATTGGTGCATAGCAAGCTCCGAAGGGAGTTTGGAGATCTGCTACGCCAGCTTGAGGGCTGTGTGGCACATTTAGAGGGTCATTCTGCCCCTCCTGCTCAGCCTCCAGCACATCCACCTTTGGGGCTGTGAAGGTGCAGTGGTGACTGCCCATGGGTGGGGACCTCAGTCCTGCTGTTTCCATTTGGGAGCTCATGGGCTTCCAATTTCCAAACATCCTCCCCGTCCAAGGTGTTTACCTCCCACATGTGTCATATACCACCCCTGTATGCTGTCTTGTCTGTCTTGTCTGTCTTCCTATCCAACCTAACTCCCCAAATATACCTACTTGGACACAGGGCCCATGATCTGCAGGAGAGGACCACCCTGTAGAACAAGCTCATCCACAGGGTAAATGATGTCAGCCTGCATAACCGCAGTTAGGAGCAGGTGCCACATCGGTGCACCAACCTGATCTGCCATGCCCATCAGTGTGTGACTGCTGTTAGGAGGGACCAGCTAGCCACAGGTGGGGGTCATGCCATCCAGCCCCCACTGACACATACCGAGGCACTCCTAGCCAGCCTTGGGGCACCCACTCACCAGCCAAGCCAGGAACCTGAAGATAGCATTGTGGAGGTGGTTGCCACCCACACAATGGATGAGGAGCATGCAGGTAAGGCCCTAGGGCACATTAGTTGACCACTGTTGCTTATCCATCTTCATCTGTAAAGTATTTTCATGCATATGTCAGATAACATAGTCTGTTGCTGCAGTGTAGTAATGGACAGATGTGCATAATCTCTAGTATTGTGGGTTTGTACTGTTGATGTACTGAAATGCTGCTCCCACCCTGTACCAATGCCACAGGTGTGGCTACTGACATTACATCTCTCACACAACTATGTAGGTCCCTCTGGGATACAACTGGGGCAGCAGTCTGTAGCTGGTGAGTATGGAGTTGTTTAGTTCAGGTTTGCCAATACACTGACCATGTTATGGCCAAGGTATTTGCCATGCACACATTTAACAGACCTACCCATAATGCATGCTGTACATGTTCACTTATTATTGCTGTTAACTGCACTGCATCACAGTGGTCAACATGGTGGTATATCTGAAGGATATGTAAGAGTTCTGCAGTATACCTAACAACCTGTCAGTGCAATATGTGTGGACAGAGATGAACATAATGGTGGGACAAATGGCCTACAGTAGGGACATGTCTGAAACATTACCCTTATAGAGTGGCTACAACAGTGTATACACCACTATTATAATGGCAACTGATCCTGATCTAAACAGCGACAAATCACAGTACCACATTCCACACCTTTTACAGCCTGTAATGTGATCCTAACATGAGCAATGAATGTGTAATATGGAATCCTATGTTAGGACAACAAATATGGGGAATACATACCTTAACAAACACTGGAAGCATATGTGTGCACACACTCCATATAACATATTGTGGAAGCAGCTTTTGAGGGTCTGACAGCATTCACTCTTCTTGAGTACACACCTTTCATCAAGTACAGGGCCTCAATGTCACACCAAGTAATGGTCTGCTGTCCAAGAAGTATGTCCATGACATTTGCTCACTCACCTGCAACAGAGGCAGCCGTGGCTTGCACACATCTTACAAACCATGGAATGGATCTCATATCCGAAAGGTAGCACTCAGGAGTGGGAGAAGTAGCCTTACCTCACCATTGCATATACCATGGCAAACAGTGCAGACAGTCATGTATGTGTGTATGAAGTATGGGACAACATTAATGTAGAAAATAAACAGATGCCCATCCAAGACATATGACAACACAGGTTGCAAACTGGTCATGGGGGCTGTCCAGAAAAATGCAGCAACACTGAAGGACTTGCAGGAATGTCTAGCAAGTACTGTCTGTGCAGTACCTGTGTCAACAATCACCTGGAATCTGCATAAGTGTGGCCTATGGGTTAGGGTAATCAGATGGAAGAGTTGTTCCACAGGAAACATCATCCAGGGCTCTCTACAGGTAGCATACAGGTAGCATATGCATAACATCAAGTCTCCCAAAGGCATGTGCTGCAATGTGTAATGGTGTACTGAGACCAAGGCTGAAATCTACAGACAGTATTAATAAAGATACATGTGGTGCACAAGCAACACCTCACTCCACCTCAGGCCCACCATTCCCATTTTTACCTTGCTGGTGCCAGTGTACACCTTTAGGTTTGCTGTTCATTAGCAGGAACTAGGCTGGTAGACATGGCGTTCTGAATTTGGAACACTGCAAAATGACAATGGTGTGGCACATAGTTGTCAAGCATCTGCAATAAGGCTGAGGAAGGGGGGGGTGTCATCCTGAAACACAACAGTGAACACAAGCATACATCCAAAGCTCACTAAGAATGGCTGTATCTGAACACAGTCAAGGTCACGAATTGTGCCAGACATAACCCTGACTCCACAGCAATAGTGAAGGCACTGTGTGACCTGCAAGGGCTGTGCACATGAGCTGACCTTGCATTCTGGAAGAGTTTGGGGGACATTTGTAGGGTGGAGTGACCAAATAATGGCAAGTGAAGATGGGCAATGCTAGTATACCCCTTCCAGGAATAGTGACTGCTGTAGTTCACTTAACAGGTGCTGCAACAAACCATTGTGTTAAGGGTGTGCACACTTATGCAACCCACATATTGTATGCATCTCAATCAGCATCTGCATGACTAACACATTTTTTTTATACTGCATTTGATTGCACAGGTCATATGTCACATATCGGGTATGTGTAATGTTAACATATACAGTATTGTGGCCACATTGCATATCATGGAAGAGGCTGGCATGTCAACAAGGGTGTGTACACTCCTCATATCCACAGTAAGCTTTGAAGGTCATCAGTGTAATCGATTTTATTGCTCATACATGCATTGCTGCTGATGAGATCTGCAAATCAGAGGTCAGGCATTAACTATTGACATCAGTCCTCATATCATCCCAGGTATGTGTCAGACAAACACATAGGGGCTGTGAGCAACAAAGCAAACATAACTGCCACACATATACACATTCAGCAATGGTGTGTACACTCGTGAGTTATGGTGCACAGTACATGCCAGGGTGCTATACATGTGCACAGCAATACTGTGTACATGGATGCAGTGTGTTCCAGGGGAAGGGGCATCACCTACTGACACAACTCATTCATCACAGAGATGTATAATGTTGGTAACAAGGATTGAGTATAGCTGCAGTGCATGGTGTTGAGTACCGTATGTCATGCATGTTGACTGTTGGGTAATGAGAGATCTATCTTTGTGCCACCTCACCTGTAAGTCTGTGTGTGTGTGTGTGTGTGTGTGTGTGTGTGTGTGTGTGTGTGTGTGTGTGTGCGTGCGTGTGTGTGTGTGTGTGTGTGTGTGTGTGTGTGTGTGTGTGTGTGTATGAGTGTATGTAGAGGTAAGCAATAATGTACACTTCTTAAATTACATTTTTAATTTTCCCCTCACATGTGGAGAGGTGGGTCAGGGTCCCACCTGCAGGCAAACTGATGTTCGTGTCTATACAGACTCTGACAATGATGATAGGTATGGTTGAGGCACAGGCAGGATTGTCAGGGGCTGAAACTGTGCCATCGGTTGACATCCCACTTTTATCCACCCCATCCCCGCAAACAGTCACAATGCCTATACATACCCCATCACCAGTGGCCATAGATGAGGGACAGTTGGCAGATGGTGGCATAGGACAGGACAGTGTGGGGACTATGGCAAGTGTGTCTGTACACAGCAGCCATAGCTGGATGACCGGTGAGGTACCACACAGGCAGATGTACAAGGGTTCTCGTAAGAGGGCTGCTGGCCATCATGCCCCTGGAAGAAGTGCCACAGCAGGTGTCACCAGACACATGTTTCGAGCCATCATGGAGGCACAGGCACATATGGAATGTTACACCAGACAGAATCTGAGGCTCCAGAGGGTACTCATTCTGCTATACTTGACAACATCCGTGATCTTGCAGGGGCCCACCATTATTTTTCAGAGGACCTGGACAGACGGTTGGGTGAGATGATGGGAATCCCCGACTGTGTGGTGTCTGTGTTAGAGAATATGGAGGGAGTAGGTCATCAACCATGTAAATGTAGGTCAGCAACACCAACAGGTGGAGGTCTATGTGGATGTGCACAAGTCACAGCCACTCCCGTAGTGGCAGAACCAGCACCAACTCTGCAGGGGGGTGCTGTCCACACCACAATGCATCAGGCCACTTGCATGTGTTCCTGGTCAGACCCAAAAGGGACGCAGATCCAGTGGACATTTGTCATCATCAGGGGAGAGTAACATATCTGGGCTTCTACCTGGTAGTGCCCATGCAACCACTGGCAGGCACAGTTCTCATGTCCATGACCAGACACAGTGAACTGTACACCCTGCCATGTACAGTCTGAAGCTGTCCAACAAACCCATGTATATGGCAGCCACATGGCAGAACTGTATGCATACATACACATACACATCACCAACACAGCTAGGGCACCTCCATACCTACATGCACCACATCTGCACAGCAAAATTCATAAAGAACCCCCTAACACACACATGATGTCAAACAAATGGCTCAGCCTAGGTCTCTGGCAAACCCACAACACACCCTGTACATATGACGATACCTGTGCCACATCCCTGTCATCCATACCATTTATGCAGGGACATGCTAATATGGTTCTGATGCACAGGGTGAATGCACTAAGGTTTAGCAATGTAATGCTGTTTAACATGTTTTCAGCTGGAATGTTTAATGCTTACATGTCAGGGTGTGTAGCTTTCCAGCCATGATGAATTATAGCTGTTATTAACACTGACTGACTGTGGTCTCCATAATGTATTCAGTTTGTGTTGTAGGTGTCTATGTGTCAGCAGGATGTTGGTCTGCTGACCTTTCCTACAAGGAGTAAGGCACTGTGGTAACACATTGACTGTGTCATATCCTGGGTACAGCTGAACACAAGTAACAGGTCTGTATAACATTTACTGGATGTGCCTCATGGCTGATAGGTTTGATGGGTATATACAGATGAGTGCATGGTGGCTGATGTCAGCAGCTCTTCTACAGTGGATAATGGTAAGTGTACTGGGTGACACACACCAAATGTTTGTGAATAACAGACACACACACAGAGGCTTTGGTGTTGATGCAATACACAGAGAATATTGTATACATGGATTTACTTAATTCTGAAGTGAACTCATTTTGGCCTATGTAATTCCACCAAGACAAAATAGGCAAAACATCACATCAGTAAATAATCAGTCTGCCAGTTTAATGTCATTGACAATGGTACTGGCAGGGTATATGTCCTCTTCCCCAATGTAGTGCAATCCTGGAGTTGGTAAACATAGGTGTGCTGGTGTGGGTGGCACAGCCCTCCAATCTGGAGGGTGTGGGGTGGCATAGAACCACACATAGTGTGATTAACAACTACTTACCCTGTTAACATAAACTGTACAGTATAACAGCAGACTAAGCGGGGGGATATGCACAACAGTAACCCCAATGAGGGTGGCTGTGCCCACAACAACCACACTCAACTATATATATATATATATATATATCAACTCCAATATCTCTGTACATTGGGAAAAAGGGCATTTACACATCTACTACTAGTTTTGATGGAATGAATTTCCACGAGATGATTCCTTTGAAATGTTATCTTTTGCCAGTTAGTTCTCGGACAAATTACCTCCTGGGACATGTATTTTCTGCAGACTGAAGTAGATCCCTTCACATAAGCACACTTATTTGGCAACACTAAGAGTAAAACCCCTACCTAGGTACTTACTGCTACAATAACAGCCTGCATTTAAATTGGAACCTGTGCACTGAGAGAGAGCCTTACAAGACTATCTGCAAATATATAGAGCTGAGAATATTTTTCTGTATTATTCTGTATTATAGAGCTAAATTGTTGCTTAGATATCTGTTGTCTTAATGTTCTGCAAATATACAGAGATCAGTATATATTTTTCTGGTTTTATAAATTTGCACTGTGATTCCTCACATCTCTGTTGAAACTGTCTTCCCCACCTCCACCCCCCCACATTTTCTGCCTTGTCTTCAGCTGATATAACCAGTTTTTATAGCTTGTGTGTTGCTTAACTCCAGGTTACATTAATTTTGACCTGTTAATAACAGCCTGCATTTCAATTGGAACCTGTGCACTGAGAGAGAGCCTTACAAGACTATCTGCAAATATAGAGAGCTGAGTATATTTTTCTGTATTATTCTGTATTATATAGCTAAATTGTTGCTTAGATATCTGTTGTCTTACTGCTCTGCAAATATATCAGTATATATTTTTTGGTTTTATAATTTGCACTGTGATTCCTCACATCTCTGCTGAAACTGTCTTCCCCACCCCCCTCCCTGTTCTTGGTTGTAGTTTAAATTTGGTGGCTTTTGCAGTGCCCGCCCCACTGTAGATTTGATCTAGGACACTCCCCCAGTCCCATCTCTTTACCGCATTCTACCTAATAAACCCTTTCTGCACTTGCTTTTAGTCCTTTCTAATTTAATTACATTTTTTCAAACTGTGTGTGGACTAATATTGCTACATACTCAAGTGTGCCAGCTTGCACTGCATGTGAATTGTTTTTACTACTGTTTTTACTACTTTTCTGAAAAAAAAAATTGTAAGCCTGTTTCCTACCTTTCCTGTCATTAGTGTTCCAGATACAGATTTTCTGTATCCAGGACTGTTTGTAAGCTTCTGAGCCCTCCAAGCCTTTCTGTGTTGGAGGGAAGCCTTCTAGCTTATCAGTGGGAGTGGTAAGCATTAGGTAACCTGTCTACCACATAAGGAGTGGTTCTGGCCCAGAATTTGTAGTTACTGGCCGTTTGGGCGGTCTTCCATCTCTCTCATCTTTCTGATTTGAAGGCCTGCATTTGCACTTGTTTCTGTCCTGTAACTCCTGGGCCCATCTCATTTGCTCACTCAAAAAAAAATGTATCTGCTTTTACTGTATTTGTGTTTCTTCCTATTTTATTTTGCTTTTGCATCATCTTAATAGTACTCAATTGTATTTATTACTGCTTTGTGTAACTCATTCTAAGCCTTTTAGTTTAAGCACTTGGGCTTCAAACCAGTTGTTTTACATTAAGAAGGTTTGTGGTCTGCACTGTAGTGGCAGAACAGGTAGCTTACATCCTTCTAAGTTGGAAACTGCTGAATGAGGGCTCAGTGTCTGTTATTCTAAAAGTGTATTAATTCTGGTTTAAGCACTTGGGCTTCAGGCCAGTTATTTTACATTAAGAGGGTTCGTGGTCTGCACTCTTGTGGGAGGAGAGGCTGGACTCTGCCCTTCTGAGCTGGGAATTTCTAGTTAAAGGCTTATAGTGCCTGCATATTTGAACTGCTTCTTACTGAAATTGGTACATCTTGTTTGCTGTAGCATAGACTAGATCCAGGCCTGCTGAATCTAGCTTTGTTTGTATAACTTGAGCACTAATCCAGGCATTCTTTAAAGTATTCAGTTGTATTTATTACTGCTTGGTAGTAACTTGATTAAAGTGTAGCTATCATTCTAAGTCTTTTGGATTAAGCAATTGGGCTTCAGACCAGTTGTTTTACATTAGGAAGGTTTGTGGCCTGCACTGTGGTGGCAGGACAGGTAGCTTACATCCTTCTAGGTTGGGAACTGCTGATTGAGGGCTCAGTGTCTGTTATTCTAAAAGTGTATTAGTTCTGCTTTAAGCACTTGGGCTTCAGGCCAGTTATTTTACATTAAGAAGGTTTGTGGTCTGCACTCTTGTGGGAGGAGAGGCTGGACTCTGCCCTTCTGAGCTGGGAATTTCTGGTTAAAGGCTTATAGTGCCTGCATATTTGAACTGTTTCTTACTGAAATTGGTACAGCTTGTTTGCTGTAGCATAGACTAAATCCAGGCCTGCTGAATCTAGCTTTGTTTGTATGCTTGTTGTTTGTTTGCTTGTTATTTCCCTGAAATGCTAATTCCACCTAAAACGTGGCTTTTCAGTGCTTCTGTGGATCCCTAGTGATATCTGCATTGCTTACTGTGCTTATTTCCTTGTTTCACTTGAAAGAAAGTTACTGTTTGTTGTTTTTGCATTTAAGTTACCTGTAAAACATTGCATTTAAGTTACCTGGCACTTGCTCACTAAAGCAATTATATAAGTCAGCACTAAAAAATTAAAAGCACTACACCCTCACAAACTCCCCTTGAGTACCTTGTTCCCCATTGGCCCTTTTTTCAATTATAAAGGAATTCCCAATACTATTCTAGCATGTCCAAAGCTCAGTTGTCAATCTCCTCTCTGGTCCAGCTGGTGAATCTGGGAATCTTGAGGCAATGTTACAACTGCCTCATGTACACAGACAACCCTCTCCTCCTCCCAACAAATTCCAACACATGTGAGAGATGCAACCATATAGCCAAACTGGAGGCTAAGCTCTCTCAACTCAGTACTGGTGTAACCAGTCAGGAGGAGAAGGAAACCACACTCACTACGATTCCAGTCTCACATAGACCTACCACGACAGCAAACCAAACACATAAACACACAAAAACATACTTGGAGGTTCTAAATAAAAATCTGCCTAAGCATTAGAGACCTCCAAAGCAGACACACAAGCAACTGCTACCCCAAAACAAAACACGTGCAACACATAGCTCACAAAGCCAGTGTGCTGAACAGTCACAGCCCTTAAGGCTAAACAGCACACTTGATACACTTGTAATAGGTGACTCTATCGTCAGGCACACTGACGTCCCGCTCACCAGGCTGAACAAGGAGAAGGTCACGGTGAGCTGCCTGTCGGGCGCTAGGATCCGCCACATAACACAAGCACTCAGGTCACTCCAAGCCAAGTACAAATATGACTCGGTCATTGTCCATGCTGGTGTGAATGACCTGAGACGTACCTCCCTGGACTACATGAAAAGAGACATAGAGGAGCTCTCTGAGCATGTAGCCCAGACCGGTATGACCCTGACCTTGAGTAGCATCTTACCCTCACCAAGAATGATGCCACAATATGAAGACAATATGATCAATTTCAACAATTGGCTTAAGTATTGGTGTCATTCAAAGGGGATCCAATGCCTGTCAGCCTGGGATGACATACTCCACTATGAGGGACGGCTTGCACCTGTCACCCCTGGGATTTTGGATATTGACAAAGGCTCTTGCTTCCCCCATAGTGCCTTTTTTAGGCAAGGCTCAAAAGACAAACCCACCTCCATAGGTATCACAAGGGATAAGAAACTGAGAGTAATGCTACTCAACGCCAGAAGTCTAAACCTCAAGATGCATGCACTCAAAACTCTCATTAGCATGGAGAACATTGATATCTGTGCAGTAACAGAAACCTGGTTCAAGGCTCCTGAGAGCACCCCAGCACTACCTGGTTATACCCAAAACTTGGACCGAACCACAAAAGGATGGGGAGTATCAATATTCATCAAAGATACCCACACCTCCAGGTTGGTGGCACAGCACGGAGCATCAGAGACTATCCATGTGCAACTAACAGTGGGTAAAATTACCTTCCAGTTTATAGCCTGCTAGAGACCACCCTCCCAAACCCAGGAACCCCACTCGGCCTTCCTGAGAACACTGGAAAATATGAAGGTCTCTCCAAACACCATTATATTCTTCAACTACCCAAACATAGACTGGGAGCATTACTCTAGCTCCAACACCCTAGCCCAAAGGTTCCTAGAATTTATAAACTCAAATGCTATGGAACAACTTGTTACCACTCCCACAAGAGGGGAAAACATACTGGACCTGATCATCACCAACATGGGGACTCTATGCTCCAGACCAGAAGTGTATTCCTCACTGGCAAGATCAGACCATAAACTAATCTCATTGGATATTCACATCCCGACCCCACCCCCTGCCCAGAAAACCACAGTGAAAAACCTCTCTAAAGCAAATTTCACACTCCTCAAAACTGAGGTGGAATCCTTCAAAGCCCCCGAGCCTGTGGAAAATATGGCCCAGGCCGCAGAATCCTTTATAAACGCATTCTATGAACACCTTCAGGAATGCATGGATCATGCAATCCCAAATAAAACCAAGACCCAATCCTCCAAAGGCAGACGTCCTGTCTGGTGGACCCCAGCCATAAACAAACTATACAATAGAAGGAGGAAGCTACTACATGATAGAGCAAAATCCCAAAAGGAAGGCATCTCTGATCAGTATTAGCAAAAACTATGGGCACTCATAAAATCGTCTAAGGCCAGCTTGAGAAAAATTGCACAGGACACTAAGGATAATCACAAGGCTTTCTTTAGTTATGTTAGGAACCTGGGTGAGAATTCCCAGATATGCTCAGAATTAGTCCAAAATGACAAAAATACATCGAACCCACAGACATTGCCAACATCCTAGCTGACAGGTTCAGCGCAAAACTTCCTCCCTCCCCACCAAAAGGGCAAATATCTATCCCAGCAGAGTGCTGCCCCTGACATCTCAGATGCTCAGGTAAGAGCTGCCCTCTCCAAAGCAAAACACAGCATCAATGGGACCAGACGGTGTCCCGGCTGCGCCCCTACATGAACTCCAAGAAGAGCTAAACCCAAACATAAAACTACTGTTCAATCTCAGCCTTACTACAGGATATGTACCCAAAGAGTGGCGTACAGCAACAGTGGTCCCTCTCCACAAAGGTGGTGCCTCAATGGATCCTGGAAACTATCGCCCCATAAGCCTGACTAGCTTGGTCTGCAAAGCTCTGGAAAGGATCATCATGGACCTCATAAATAAAGATATTGGGGACCTACAGACACTGGATCCGCAGATCCTGCCTCTTAAACCGGGTTGATTTCTTTGAAACAGTCACCAAGGCCATTGACGAGGGGCAGGTGGTCCAAACAGCCTATCTGAACCTCGCAAAGCCTTCGATACAATACCCACTGGCATTATAGATAAGCTCAGGAGCTTAAATATAAACCGCTATGTCACTAGATGGGCTGCAAACTGGCTCAAGGACAGAACCCACATGGTTAGAATTGCTGGAGCCATGTTAGACTCCAAACCAGTTACAAGTGGCGTCCCACAAGGCTCAGACCTGGGACCTCTCTTGTTCGGTATATATTTCGGAGGTACAGGCCAACATAGATGACTGCAAACTGGGCACCATAATCGACTCTCCAGCCGACACAAAAATCCTCCAAAAGGGCCTCATAGAAACAGACAACTGGTGCCAGAGCCATGGCCTCAAGCTAACGCCCAAAAAGTGTATAGTCATCCCTTTGGCAAAAACAAGTGCCCACAAATTACCACATAGGTGGTAATCCATTGACCCAAGTTGATGGTGATCTCTCATTCCAAAGTGGTTAGAAAAACATTTTATGTAGCCCACCTAATCATGAAGGGATTCACATCTAGATCAGGGGAGGTCATCGCGCCTCTTTACTCATCCCTCATCAGGCCCATCAGACACCTGCAGCAACTGGAAAGGGCTCAAACAGATGCCATATGTTGCCCGGTTAAAGAAACTCCAGCTCTACTCAGTGGCCTACCGCCTGCTCAGAGGCGATCTGTGCCTGACGTATAAATCCATGTCCAACCCGGAATTAATGGACATGCTGCACCTCAGAAAATCCAAATCCCATCGAGCTACATGCTCACGAGACTTGAACCTCAGCACTGAAATAAATAGGACATGCTGGAGGGACAGATTCATAACCCAGAGGCTCCCTTCACTCTGGAATAATATCCCAGTCCAGGTTAGGCAGAGTCCCTCATTGACTCTCTTCAAGAGGAATCTTGATGAGTGGATGGGAGATCATAGGTTTACCCCAGGTATCACTTCTGTATCACTGTTAGACAGAGGCACAGTATACTAACCTTGAAAAAGGGCATAGCAAAATTAATTTAAAATGGGTGGCGAAAGCCAAACACACTCTGGCTAGGCTTATAAATGCCCTAGGGCAGATAGCCTAGTATGAACCTATGAAGCTATATATGCCACCAATCACATCTATCCCTCATTTTTTGTCTTTTGCATTTTTCTGGGCCGTTGCACTTGTCTGCTTGCGAAATTTGGTTGGCTTCTGTATTCCCCCTCTTAATTGCACACACCACAGAGCTTTTAGGATGAGGTGTGCTCCGAGTTTCTTAAGTGAAGAACATCACCAGGCCTTGTACAGTATGGCAATGGGGGATGTACTGTGTGTTAATGAAGAATACATAGTATGACATACTCTCATATACACATTGACAAACACATAACAGTCATAGACATGTGACAGACCTGGTTTTAGCAGTGCTAACTACCTTGTCAGTGAGTCCATTCTGTTACAGAGAATTTGCACACAGCACATGCATCATTGGGCTGGATAGTGTAATCAGTTACCTGTATGGTTGATGGTAACAGCGGTCCTCATACAGTGGACCTTGGGACATGTATTGGAGGTACCATGGTGTAAAGACAGTATACCCAGCACCTACACCCCACATTGGATATTGTACTCACTGAAACCCATGATAATGCTCTGACATACCCACAATCACATAATCACAATCCCTTGTCTATCTAATCAGTGCTAGTACAGGGATATGCATTTATTGCACATGCCACAGAGACAGTAGGGTGAGGGTTTGTCATGGCTCTCCTAATGTCAGCAACATCCCTATCCCTTATAATGAATGTCATAGTTTATTGTATTTGGAGAATGTGGCCTAAGAATGCTGTCTCCTACAAATATACACACTCGCACACATACACACACTCTTGCCAGGACACACAAGTAACCCACGCCTATCTACCCATTTGTAGACCAGTGTTATGCTGGCACTGCAAGCTCCAGGTAGCCCATAGGGTAAAAAGTGTAACAAGGTACATTTAATGTCAATTACAGCAGCAGACATTTCTAACTATGGCAATGGGGGGTGTAGTGGGTGAGAAGGCCCTCAGGGTATTATCAATTACAAGTTTACAAACACACAGACACTGTTATTCTCAGTAATGCACACTGACATATTTGTCAGTACTGGGGTCCACAGGTGCAGGTGTTCCTAGGTGTGTACCAGGCTAATGTCCATGGAGAGATGAGAAGAGTAGGGGATGTGGGTACACTGGTATCATGTCGCCTGACATTTGTCAGCAGGCCATCTATCAACTGATGCCATTTGAGTAATCCCCAGGTTAACAGTTAAATGCAACATCCAATTATCTGGTTTTCTCTTGCAGAGGGCCAGTGAGGTGCTCCAACTGACATGTATGCAACATATATTACATAACATGGCCAGTGTCTGGGTTAAAGACCTGTACCCAACCATGTTCTGTTGACTGTGGTAGTCTGATTGAGGTATCCATGGGATGTGGTGCATACAGGGTGGGGTTTCCTAGCTGTGGCATTCATAACACAGCTGGGCAGACATGCCAGTACCATTCAATCAGATATTGCCTGCAAGCAGCCAAGATGGATACCTGACATCTGCACATCTGTACAGAGGACAGACAGAAATCAGCTAGCCAACAGGTTATGCATTAGGATGAATGTTTTGACAGATAGATGTCTGACACTGATAGACATGTCATTACTACATGACAGCAGCCCTCAATGACATGCCCTAAACATATAGTAGTCTACAGTTAATATCCAAATATCAGATCAATATCCAGTAGCAGATATTTAATAACATACAGCTCACACATCATAGGTTCATAGGTTCATAGATTAGTACTAAGCTAACTGTCCTTGTGAGCCATTTTAAGCCTAGCCAATTATCCCTTATGAGACTCAAACCCTGCACCTTGTGTTTGTAAGGCAAACACCTTAACTATTAGGCCACCCTCCCACCAAGAACAGGATAATCAGTACTCAGAGTCCAGCTTTGCATGCAGGTGTGTATGGTTCCAGTACTACAATCTGCAATCTACTTTTACTTGGAAAAGCATTGTTGAAAGTAGTAACGTAATGATACAATACATGCAAGTGTGACTGCATATAACCTGGGATACTACCCATATATGAAATACATACAAAGAGAAAAGTTTGTTGTACTAGTCATGTATACTCAGGTGTCCCATACAGTATATTCACACCCCTTGCTACTGTAATGACAGCACATAGAAGCATGTTATGTACATGGAATTAAATGCACTTATTAAAGATCTCATTACCCTGCTGTTTTATCAGACTGGAATGTGATCACTGGTTACCAGAGTTGAGCTATGTTTAGCAGGTGTAAGCATTGCTTGAATGTAAATGCTAAGCACATTTGCACACTGGTAAGCAAAGCCTACATGGTGTAAGCGCCTATTAGTTTAACCATAGGTTAGCACCACTCACCATCGCACAAATCCACGCAAACTCGCTTAAAGCTTCTCAAAACTGCCTTAACCACTCTGTATCCAACAATCTTTCTTCTGCCTAGCAACAAATAAACAGCCCTTGAACCCAGAACCCTGTACACTATAGTCACAGCAGTTAACCACTAAGCCATCAAAGCTGTAAAGGTGTCTGTTATTTTTCAAATATATCATTCAGTACACATACTGAATAGCAGTGAACAACTGCTTTGACTACATTTGTTTAGTACTTGTAAGTGAAAATAGTGTTGAATCAGTCCTGTTTTTATTTCTAAATATATACATGTCAGATATATATGGTGGGATACATCTGGGAAGGTATATACAACACTCATGTTTACACATAAGGATATGGATATATATTTATATATATATATATATATATATATATATATATATATATATATATATATACATATGTAGATATCTGTATACATGTACATGCACACACACACACACACACACACACACACACACACACACACACACACACATACACACACACACATATATATATATATATATATATATATATATATATATATATATATTTTTATTTATTTTTCGTAACATATGCCCATAACATGTAGTGGAGTCATACCTCAGCACCAGTAGTCACAACCTCTTAGTTCAAGGGAATGTAATGTAAGTATTGCAGGTATAAATGTACAATGTTGCTACAGTAACAGGTGTGTCAACAGACATGTGTGTAGGAAGTCACTTCTGATACTGACATGTACGCCATCAGTTATTGACAGACATCATAAGATCATCATAGTGAAGTACCACACAAATAACAGTAAACAAAATGTGAGGCACAGTGTGAAAATAAACCAATAACCAGAAACACACTGCGAGAGGAGAAACTGAAGCACCAGAAAGCCGATAAATATACAAACTAAATTTATTGTACAAATAATCCAAGTAAAACATTTGACAAATCACCACATTTTTCATCCTTAGGACAAACAGACTTCGTCAGACAAAGACATTTAATTAATACCACATATTTATATGCTGACAAACTTTTAAATCACCCAATGATAATGGAACAAGAACGTCTCCTCATGAATATGTATAAACATCTCTTGTTCCCTTCTCAAACTTTTTTACAAAAACTTTTAAAATAACATTTAAAATAAGCACTTGTGTATGTAAATAAATATAGAATAGTACAATTTTATGAAACCTAATATCATAGCATATAAAATCGTATAGAATGTTTACGTGTATATCTGTTTGTTTACACTTATAAAAACATGTATGAAAACTGAAGCAGAACTTTGTTCTAAAAGATAATACTCCCACCCTGGGGTCAAAATGAAAAATTACAACAAATAATATTGTGAACTCTCCATAAATCTAAATGAATGGATGTAACGGTGTTCTCATTAAATGAACATATGACAATAAATACTATAAATTAGTGAATAAATGTATAAATAGCTAATAAAACTCATCCTACAAACATGTTAAAATATGAAAACCCATAAATACAAATACAAATATTCAAATGCCAGTAAATACATTTTATATTATATTGCATATAATTTAGTGAAATAATAAAATAAATCTCAAATAATTATTAGAAACCAGAAGAACCTTAAACAAGAGCCTTGGCCAACATGATAAAACATTTATTAATACGTTACCATGTTAAATATAAATATATAGCATATTATAGTCTAGCTGCTCTCAATTTGAGAACAGGGGCAAGGGAAATGTTATCATTTAAGCCTGGGAATTTATTTGCCTCCAAAATAATCTGCCAATATAATTCCCGGTATTCAATATGAGTTTCCCATAAACCCCCCCTCTCATCTCTCTTAATTTCTTCAACAATAAAAAACTTGTATTTTGCTAGGGGACAAATATTAATATGTCTATATAATGCATTGCTTTCTTTTTTGTTTTTAATGTCATTCATATGCTCATAAACTCTCCTTTTTATTTTTCTCTCTGTCTTTCCTATATAGAAAGCGGAGCATATCTCACATATTGCAATGTATACTACTCCATATGAATCACAGGTATTATGTGTTTTACTTATGATTTCTTTTCCCCTTGATTCAATGAAAATACTATGCGTGTTGGCCATCCATGGACATTGTGCACACATACCACATGGGTGAGTGCCTCTTGGTTTCATAGTTTTCGTTTTCCCTTTATATTGGACTGTTAACCAGTCCTTAATATTTCGTCCCCTCCTAAAAATAATATTCAAAGGTTCTTTTTGTTGTTTAAAACTAAGATCTGTAATTTTAACAAGTTTATCCCACTCTTTATTAAACAATTTTTGAATTACCCCTGCATCGCCACTAAAATCTGTAATGAAGGCCTGACTATATACTTTATCTTTTATAACTGGGGGTCCTATCAGGTCAAACTTCCTGGTTTCTTCATTGTTAAAAGATCTTTTATTCAAAATGGGTGCAAATCTATTTTTTCCCTTTCATAACCTCCTCTTTAATATTATTACAAAATAATTTAAAGGGATAACCTCTATCCAGGAACATTTGAATCAAGAACTCACTTTCATCAATAAAATCTTGTTCATTTGATGTCATTCTAGAAATTCTGACCAACTGGCCTTTCACTATACTTTTCTTTTGGTGGAGGGGGTGCCCACTTTTAAAATGTAAATATGAGTTGGAAAATGTTTTCTTTCTAAAAACTTTAGACTTAAAATCCTTCCCATCCCTAATTAATGTTACATCCAGATATTTTATTTCATGGAAGCCGATTTCGTGAGTAAATTTTAAAAAAGTAGTTGAATGGTTAATGTATTGTATAAATTCATCTAATTTTTCTTTGCTATCATGCCAGAATATGATTATGTCATCCAAAAAAATGCTTATATAGACTCCAACTCTCCTTATATGTGCTATTGTAAATGAATTTCTTTTCCCAGGTATTCAAAACCACGTTGGCATAAATTGGGGCACATCTTGACCCCATAGTAACACCACTAAGTTGATGAAAATATTCCCCTTGAAAAAATAAATAATTATGTCTTAAAACTAGCTCCATTAAATTGACACAAACATATATTTCATCATCATTCAACTTCCCAAAAGATCTAATTGCCTCCTCAAACCACTCTATACCTATGTCATGCGCTATAGATCCAAACAAATCTACTACATCTATAGTAACAAAAATCACATCACCATTCAATGTATTTTCATTAACTTTTTCTAAAAAATCCCAGGAATCCTTTAAATAAGATGTCCCTTTTAACATTAAATTTTTCAGTTTTACATCTATATAACTAGCTAAGGGGGAAATAACTGAGCCTTCTGCTGCTACAATGGGCCGTAATGGCGGGTCAATGAGATTCTTATGAACTTTTGGAATTCCAAAAATGGATGGAATTTTAGGTTTGTTATTATGTAAAAACTCAAATATATCTTGTTCAATGAATCCTTCTAAAAATAGGTCATATAATGCTGTATATATTCTCTTATACCCAATATTAATTTTGTTTTTCAAAACATTATCATATTTTGAAATGTAAAGTAATATATTGAACATTTTACCCTCATACATAATGGAATTCATAAGCACTATACCACCCCCCTTATCTGGCTTCATAACTCTCAAATTAATATTCCCCCTTAGCTGGTGAAGTAGTTCTAATTCCCCTGGTGTAAGGTTTGGTATAAATCTATTTTTTTTTATTGCCTGTCTCAATTCATTTTCTACAATATTTTCAAAATTTCTTAATTGTGTATGTATAGGAGGATTCCAAACACTTCTTTTTCTTAATTCTTTGGAATTATCTACTTCTTCTGAGATGCCGCCACAAACTAACTCTAAGTTAATCTTTCTTAAAAACATCTTCAAATCTATTACTAATCTACTAATGTCACATTTAGTTCTGGGGACAAAATTGAGACCTTTAGAAAATAGCTTGAAATAAGTATCATTAATATCTAGTTCTGTATAATTAAACATATTAAAATTTTTGAATTCAGTACAAGTGCAAATAACAGATTTTTCACAATCATTCTCTAAATTATTTTTATTTACATTTTCATTTTCAATTTCATTATGCACATCTAACTCCTCCCCCCCCCACCCCTCCATCCATTCCTTTGAAAGTTCCCTTCTCTCTGATTCTTTATCCTTTCAGACCTTCGAAGGGATGGAAAATCTAAAGGGTCAAAATTATCTTTTTGTAATTCTCCCTGCCCTTCATCGCAAAAATTTCTACGTCCATATCTATTCTTATTGCTGTTTAAATACTTTTCATTCCTATAATTAAACATAGTCCTAGGCTTGGGGTATTGTATCTCCTGTTCATATTCAAATGTGTCTCTTAATATTTTTCTTTTTTTCTTTTCTAAAATTCTGACACTTTTTATCTATATCACTTCTTAACTCTAAATATTTCTTTCTTTCTTTTTCCACAGTAAATAAAAGATCGTTAGTAATTTTGTCATTTACAACATCAATTTGCGTAATCAAATATCCAATTTCTTCTTCATTATTCTTAATGATAGCTCTAATGAGCTCAAAACCCCAACTATCAAACATTTTCAATAACATCTCATGAAACTTTGTACCTTCTTTCACTTTGTTAGGAAATTTATGAAATCTTAAACCTTTCGGTACTATTTTAGCTTGAAGACATTCCTTTAAATATGTGTTATCTATATTTAAAATTTTGAATATATATATATTTATTTTTTTATTTTTCGTAACATATGCCCATAACATGTAGTGGAGTCACACCTCAGCACCAGTAGTCACAACCTCTTAGTTCAAGGGAATGTAATGTAAGTATTGCAGGTATAAATGTACAATGTTGCTACAGTAACAGGTGTGTCAACAGACATGTGTGTAGGAAGTCACTTCTGATACTGACATGTACGCCATCAGTTATTGACAGACATCATAAGATCATCATAGTGAAGTACCACACAAATAACAGTAATGATCCTGTGGAATACAGCAGAGATATGACCAATAAATGTGTACAGTCTGACAAAATCTGGTCAGTCCAGAGGTATACACAGAACTCCTTAGTGCAAGACATTTGGACCAAGCCTGAGAAAGTGGATGTTTACAGCCATGAAAATGGGGATATCACAAAAATACTGGAATCGATAAGCTCACACAGTTGATGCATTCACACACTCCTATCTATCCTAACACATATTAACCGGAGGAGTAGAGGTCCCAAGCCCACATACTTCCCACTAGTTAGTGACACACATCTTCACAGCATCCCACTGCTTTTTCAGAAATATACAACACTTACAGTGGCCAGGCAACAGTACATCTGACAAAGATCTGGACAGAACATCATACTAGGTAAATACACTGAGCTGCTAGGCATGTCACAAAGCACTGTGTAAACTACAGGCAGACTGCCACAACACTGACCCAATTTCTTATGGGGGAATACACATCTACTTGCAAATATAGTAGGCACTACAGTCATGTGACAGCATGGAGTAACAGACACCAGTGTGAAAGTGCATACCCACAACCAATCTCAACACAGTCACAGTCACATTATGGTAAGCCTAATTAATAGCACAATATATGGACTGTGTGAACAAAACCATCCTCATATTTGCAACTCACACACTAACCCAACATATAGTGGCCCAATACACAGTGTAGTCTGATGCCTGACTGTGGTATGGGACATGTCTCAGTCTGGCTCTACAAACATATACGCTGATAAGGTACCGTAAACTGGAGCAGCATGCCATGTCAGCTAGAACAAGACCAAGAATACTGACATCTACCACAGTCTGTGCACAGGCCAAGTAACGTATTTACAATACACACTCTGTCAGCAATCACCATAAGTACACAGACCTTGCTACTGTATAGACTGCAAAATAATGTCCAGGTTTTGTCCTCAAATATAATGCCTGCTATACATAACATGTTTAGCAGTCTGATATCTCACACTGGCTTATTATCAGGTATGATCTCAGTAAATAATGATATACTGTACATATGCACCTCTTACTGCATGGCATATGGACAAAGAGTGATAGACTTTGGGGACAGAGGAACAAACGTGATACCAATATTGACATATTTTGTGATAAACTGAGAAAATTCCTGGTGTAACAGGGTTTGTTGTGACATATCACTTTTGAGGGATATGAAGTCAGTATCTCACATGGATGTCACCATGTACTAACTGCAATCATCAGAGTATGCTACTGCATTTCTAAAGGTAGGAAATGTGTGAGTAACACACCACATGTAAGACTCCAAACTCTGGCCAGTCTGCAGATAGCCCTACAGGTGAGAGTTTCCTCGACCACATAACACTGTCATGCCAGACTTTAAATCATGTAGAACAGCCATATCCACACAAACCCTGTTAAACCAACATTACTTCAAATGTAGAACAGCAATACTTACATTCTGTCCCCATGTCTGGAACATCTCCCTCCTGTTTGTTGGCCTGTCTCCATAATGTATGTTGTAAGAGGTATTTCCAACTACCCTCTATGATGCTGTTTGTCAGGCACCAACATGAAGTCCTGCTCACAGTGAAGGAAAAGGGCCAACACCCACATGAAGTGCTTAGTTATAGGAGTGTGTTTCCATGCAATTGGCTGTAGGAATGATACCACAGCTGTTCCACATGGAATTAGCAAGTAGGAGACTGCAATTCATGAACAGGTCATCAGCTGATCATGAGCATTACTTACAAAACTCAAGCTGCTGCCTAGGCAAAAAAGATGTACTTTTCCATATCCACCAGAGATGGAGAGAGAGAGAGAGAAACAGAGACAAAGTAAGAAAGGAAGGGAATAAGAGAGTAAGAGCCAAGAGTGTTTGTGTATGATCCGTGGGTGGAGAGTTGTATCTGGGTATTATAACGGTTGCCTTTATTGTTTACTAATCCATACTGTCACATAGTAATTGCACATGGCTGCACACATTTATGGCTGAAGATTGTCTACAACAACTTCTACAGTGTTTGAAAACAGTTGGCCTTGTAATGTGGACATTGGGACATATAGGTCCTCAATATAATGATGCAGCAAAACCCATACTGCAATGGATCGTATCATTACACAATCATCCCAACACCCACACAGGATACTGATGACACAAACACTTACAAGTAATGAGTTTCAAACCCCTACCTGACTATGTATTGCTATTACAGTGTTACGCAGTTATTGCATGCGCCATGGAGCTTATATGTTAAAGAGCTATCCAAAGGTATCTTTGAAGGTGAGTGACATCAGCAACAGTGCTAAAGGAGGGGTAAGGGAAGTGTAGTAAGTGTGAATCTCCACAAAATCAGGTGTCAATGAAGACACACACATACTCTTTCAGAGAATCACACACATTATCACAGTTGGCAGGATCAGGATTAGAACTCCTACCTAACTAGTTTACTACACTACAGTATTACACAGTTATCACAAGCTCCACAGAGCTTATAGGGCTGAAATGTTGCCAAAGGGTTATTTCAAGGTGAATGACATCAGCAGGCCTGCTAAAGTAGGGTAATGGGAGGTGTAGTGAGTGTGAATGGCTTAAAAATCATTCATCTCCACACAGACACACACACACACACACACACACACACACACACACACACACACACACACACACACACACACACACACACACACACACTCTTGCCAGCACCGAGATGCATAGGTTCATTGCTTTACAGGTGTGTAGTAGGTGAAAGGGCCTGAAGGCTGTACAAGGCTAGGCAAAGGGAATACCTTGGCATCAGGCCACATGACAATAGTATTCAGTGTGGCTCAGGGGTGTAGTCCCTGAAATGGTCCTCAGGGGTGGGCATTGTATTCACCATCCACTCATCTGGGTTACTATTGTGGGTGACCAGTGATGTGCACTGCTTCCATGTATGTGATCTATATTCCATAACATGGACAGTGTCTGGGTTGTGCACATGTCCAACACACATGTTCTTTGATGTGTGGAAGTGTACTTGAGGTCTCTGGGGCATGTTGTGTGGACAGATTGTTATCTTCTGAGGTAAGGTTCCTGACCTCATTTGGTGAGACCTGGCTATGTAACTGAGGTTGTGCTTGCACCTACATTGACAGCATGATACAGGTATTCAGCAGTGTTAGTGGCATCTGTCCATACAGGGCATGTGTATAAGGCATGGCATTCCCTTTGTGGGTAACATTTGCAGACTCTACAGTTGTTGCAAGCATCTAGTGGGAAACATAGCAAAAGGGCCACTGTAAGCATTTATTTGCCTACTTTGAGGATGGAACAGGATGCCATGTCCTTTTACTTGCTGGATAACACACAGTCAGGAGATGTAACACATCAAAGTACATAGCACTGGTGTGGTCAACAGGTATGTAGTCCACTGCAATCACACCATGGTTAATATCTGTGAGGCAATATGCAGGGAACTACCAATATAGTGGTTGCCTAGCCAAATGTGTTTGTGTATGAGACATGGGTGGAGAGTGCTCTCTGAGTAATAGAAGGGTTGCCTATATTGTTCACCAATCCATAACGTCACATGTAGGGCTATGGATTGTCTACACCAGCTTCTCCTGTGTTTGACATCTGTTGTCCTTGTAAGGTGGACATTGTGACATATACTAGGTCCTCAACATTATAATTTAGCAAAACCCACCCCAGAATGAATCCTGTAATCACAACAACCTACACACAGGAAACTCATAACAGACAGACACACACACACATGTACACACACACACACACACACACACACACACACACACACACACACACACACACACACACACACACACACACACACACACACACACACACACACACACACATACACTTACCGGTACTGAGATTCAAACCCCTACCTAGTTATGTATTGCTACTATAGTGTACCGCACTTATCACATGTGCCACAGAGCTTATCGGATGGATGTTGTCCCAAGGTACTTCTAAGGTGAGGAACATCACCAGCCCTTGTAAATACTGGCATTGGGTGATGTAGTGGGTGACAGATCCCAAAAATAATTTTGCCCTACACACCCATTTACATTTGCCAGGGAGGGGTTTAAATCTCTATTTAACAATCTATATGGACCATTATGCTATGCATTTACCACATGCACTACTGACCTGACATGGTTAAGGGTTGGCAACATGTACTTCTAAGGTGGATCATATCTGCAGGATTGCTAAAGTCAGGCTCTGAGATGTGTACTGAGTGTAAATGGGGCCAAAATCTTTGAGGTACATACACAAACACTTGCCACAGATGAGATTCAAACCCATACCTATGTAGTTACTGCTACTACATTGTTCCACATTTATGGCATGTGCCATGGAGCTTATATATTAGAGAGCTCTCCACAGGTATCTTTGAAGGTGACTAACATCAGCAGCAGTGCAAAAAGAGGGGTAAGGGAGGGAATAGTAAGTGTGAATGTCCATAAAATCAGATATCATCAAAGACACACACACTCACACACAGTTTCACAGTTGCCATGTCTGGGATTAGAACTCCTACCTAACTAGTATGCTACCCTATAGTATTACACAGTTATCGCAAGCGCCACAGAGCTTATATGTTGGAGAGCTCTCCACAGGCATATTTGAAGGTGGCTAACATCAGCAGCAGTGGTAAAGGAAGGGTAAGGGGAGAGTAGTAAATGTGAATGTCCATAAAATCAGGTATAATCAAAGACACACACACTCGCACACAGTTTCACAGTTGCCATGTCTGGGATTAGAACTCCTACCTAACTAGTTTACACAGTTATCACAAGCTCCACAGAGCTTATATGTTGGAGAGCTCTCCACAGGTATCTTTGAAGGTTACTAACATCAGCAGCAGTGCTAAAGGAGGGGTAAGGGGAGAGTAGTAAGTGTGAATATGCATAAAAAACAGGTATTATCAAAGACACACTCTCTCACACAAATACACACAGTTTCTCAGTTTACATGTCTGGGATTATAACTCCTGCCTAACTAGTATGCTATACTATAGTATTACATAGTTATCCCAAGCGCCATAGAGCTCATGGGGCTGGTATTTGTCCAAACGGTTATTTCAAGGTGACTGACATCAGCAGGCTTGCTAAAGTAGGGCAATGGGAGGTGTAGTGACTGTGAATGGCCTCAAAATCATTCATCTCCACACACACACACACACACACACACACACACACACACACACACACACACACAAACACACACACAGTTTCACAGTTGCCATGTTGGATTAGAACTCCAACCTATTTTTCTACACTACAGTATTACACACGTATTGCAAGCACCACACAGCTTATAGGGCTGAGACTTGGCCAGAGGGTTATTTCAGAGTGATATTAGCAGGAGTGCTAACATGGGCAGTGGGAAGTGCAGTGTGTGTGAATGGGCCATAAACCATTCCTCTGGAAATGCACACACAACACTCAGTCACACACAACTTTACATTTGACAGGACTAGGTATACAAATGCTAGATGAATACTGATTTGTACTATCATGTTACACGGTTATCACAAGCACCACAGACACTATTGGGCTGAGAGCTACCAAAAGCAATGTCTACAGTGATTGACATCAGCACATCATGTGATATTGGCCAATTGGATGTGTGGTGGCAGGAGCGGCCTTAGGTCAATTGGTGCACTAGGCAAAAGGGCTCCATGGTGCCCCCCACAACACCAGCCGGTGCCCCTATCCTGGTCTACCTACACCAAATAAATACTTGAAAAGTGCCCCTGCTAGAGCGGCGCCCTAGGCGGCCGCCTAGTTGGCCTATGCCTAAGGCCAGCTATGTGTGGTGGGTGGGACAGGCCTCATGATGGAAATCTCTCTGTCACTGACTGTCTCTCTCTTCCCCACATCTCTGTGTATGTATGTTTGACATATTATAGTGTGTTGGCCTTGGATATATGTGAGTATTTCTATCCAATGTGCGTGCAAAGCATGAATGGTGTACAATGTGGTGTGTGTGCACAGACATCTGCAACTGACAGATATGTATAGTCCACTGTGTTGTCAGACATGTGCGTCATTTCTTTAAGTGTAGGAGCATGCCCAGTATGACCTTCTGTATTGAGTGTGTGAATCCATTCCACGTAGATTGTACTCCAGTCCAGGGTTTGGTGTTGTACACCTACAGCTAGCAAGCTGTTTCTGCAAGATATCTGTAGATAGGTTGACAATATGGAGTCACAATGGGCAAAAGATAGTGGGATACTGTAACTATTTTGTCTGTGCTGCTTGTGTTACAAGATTGGTGTTAGCAGAGAAATTCAGACACATATACTGTTTTACACTGTGATGTATTATGTCATCAACTACAGACATACAGTTATTTCCTGGGTAATACAAGATGAATGAAGCTGTGTCCAGTATTGTGGTCTGCAACCTACATATTCCTGCACACTCATGCCATTCTGGAGGGGTAGCTGGAGACACTTATTGATGGGTCTGTGTAAATGGTCCAGCACCTTGGTACTATGGTGGCTGAGGATCCCCTGCTTGTACATCTATTGACATAACAAAATGGCCATATCCTGCTGTGGCCATATCACTCAGCTGTACAGATTTACCCAGGTTACCCAGAGGCAGGGCTCATATATCTGGTCAGTTCCCCTTCAAATTGTGGTTTATAAGCAGGTTGGTAGTCACCCATTACTGGGTTTTCAGGCAGGGGTAGTATGGGCACACATCAGAGTTTCAGACTTCACACACTCCATGACATCCATGCTTCTACACCCCCCACTCTGTTATTCTATCCTCTTCCTAACATTATGCAAGCGATATCTGAGAAGTATCCCTATAGTTATCCCTTCATCCCAACGGTATTTAGGGGTTGGTCCACAGTTCATGCAGTAGGACATGGTGGGCATGCTACTGGGATTTGTCATCATGGTCTTGCATTTGTGTTCTGTGGACTGGGTTATGTTGTTAATTGGGACCCCATGAGATAACATACATTGGCAGTACGGGTGAGGCACAGACCTTTGACAGAGGACTGTAGGGCATTTGGTAGTGATGCAGGCCATCTGTAGCAGGCCAGTGCATTCTGTCACTCCTACATTCCCAGGCTGTGAGCCACTGGATTCCCCTGGGGTGACAAGGTAAGTGTGCGAGGTGTTACTGACAATAGTCCCTATCCATATTAATCCATTGGTCTGGATGCTGCCAAGGTGCTGCTTACAGCTAGGGACACACCTGCATGGGACACCTCTTCAGCATGCTGCATTCTGTGGGTATTCCCATACAGAAGTGGGGGTCATACTGTACTCATTCCCAATAGCAGGGATATGACCTGTGATAAACCTATGGCTGATGGTGGGGTGAGCTGAGTGCATGTATGATATGGAAGCTTCTTGCAACTGACTCATAGATATACCTGGGACATTCCTGTTATGCTGCCTTGTGCGGGACATAGGCAGTGTCTCATTACTTTATAACTCTGCCTTTTGTGGTCTGCCATTGATTGGCCAGACTACATCAGTATTCCATACTACACAGACAACTAATGTGCTGCTAACGGTATGTACAATTCCAAAGGTGTGTGCAGTTGACAGTTACATTTTATGTACTCTGTCTAGGGTACTTCCACCTGTGTACTATGTGTATGTCTGGGCCCACATTCATGGCATGTCCATCTTTCAGATGGTAACAGATATTGACATCTGGACAGTGAGTATGGACGACTGCTGACATGGGTATTGCTGAGATGCATTGTGGTTGGCACTGCATTTGTCAGAACATGGCCCTGTCATCAACAGTACTGGTCATAGGCCACCGAGACACAACCCTCCATGCCTACATGCTGACCACTTCCACACAGTATTGAACACACAACAACCTAACACACAGACCCCTGCATATTGTACATATGCAACAATCTATCCTGTAAATTGGGCCAGCTCAGGTAATCTGTGTGCCACTGTTATTAAACCCACATGTACATGTTACTGCATTTCTACATAGGATTGTGGGGGGGGGGGTACACCTGACAACTGTAAACATTTGCTATGACTGTACTGGCATTTCAAGTACTCTGTTGGCTTTCATTTTATTTTGTATTCTGTCCTATCATGCAAATTAGAGGCATATCAGTAGAGTACAGATCTTAGGTTTTATTGACCTACATTTCAGTTTCAGACTTCTTACCCATCAGAACTAACATACAACTGCCAGACCTGTTGTAGTCTGTCTGTGTAGGTATGGAGGGGGGCTGTTCACCATTGCTATCAATTGGAGGCCTTATCACAGTCTTTCATTATGGTCAGTTACACTTGTCCTGCTGGCTGAGGCTGGTGTTGGGTATGTGAGCCTCACTGACATGCATGTGTATGTCTTATGGATACACATTTGGGCCACCGCATGTACTGCAGTGGATTTTTCACCTTGTCTAGTAATGCCTAGTTTGTTAACACCAGTATTTTTTATGAATTTTATGCTGCCCATATAAGTATCCACTATCTGCTGCCATCCCATTCAGCCACCCAATTCCCTTGCATGCTCACATCCATACCATAGATACAACTAGCAGAACATACTATTCCATTCAGCAATTGATAGGAAGAGTGACTTACGTTGTGGCTGTGCCAGTATTGAGGATGGTGCTGGAGGACTGACTATGTCGGATGCACATAGTGCATACCCTATACATGGTAAAGCACAGGTAGTGTCATGTTTGGCATCCCTTTTACTGTATGTGTGAGTCAGAGAGAGGTGATGGACCCTGTGTCCCTACCATGTCAGTGTATGTACTATGCATTAAAAATGGCTAAAAAGTACCAAACAAGTATACAAGGGCAAGAAACCACAGAAAACGAACCAACAAGCACTTTGTTAAAACAAGAAAAAATACACAAAAACTATATCACTTCTCTAGCACTTTGGCAATATGTGCCTTATAGGAGTACAACATAAAAAAAATAATTGTGTCAATGAATACACTCAAGAGTTAATTACCAACAATTAATTAATCAATTAATTAAACCATTACAAAATACCTATATCCTAAATGTTTTTTATGTATTTTTGCCTTAACTTATGATGTTGGGTTTATTTAGGATATGGGTATTTTGTAATGGTTTAATTAATTGATTAATTAATTGTTGGTAATTAACTCTTGAGTGGATTTATTGGTACAATTCTTTTTTTATGTTGTACTCCCAGAAGGCACATATTGCCGAACTGCTAGAGAAGTGATATATTTTTGTGCATTTTTTCTTGTTTTAATAAAGTGCTCATTGGTTCAGTTTCTGTGGTTTCTGGCCCTTGTCGTATACTCATGTACTATGTGCTGCCTCTTTGCCAAAGCCTGGGCATACTGAGCATGCCTCCTTCTGCCTACATGGGCAGGATCAGGTTGTTCCTCCTCCGAGTCCCTCTGTGCCTGTGATGGCCTTGGCAATGGTTGAGGGCTGTGTGGCCCTGCCCCATGCTGTTCCTGCTGCAGCTGCTTCCGCAGGATCATATTGTGTAGCATGGCACATGCAATGAGCATTTGTATACACATAGCTGGAGAGTACTGCAAGGCTCCACTGGATATGCCCAGGCAGTGGAACCATGACTTGAGCATCCCAAGCACACGCTCTATTATGATTCTGGTTTGTGCATGTGCCTTATTATGAAGTTCTTGTTTGGGTGTTTGTGCATTTCTGATGGGTGTCATCAGCCAATACTCCGGTGCATAGCCAGCATCCCCCACTGGGTGACCATATGGGATGTCCCCACTGGCAAATTTCTGGTACAGCTGTGTCATATGCCAGATGTGGGAGTTGTGATACCTTCCAGGGCTGCCAGCACACACATTCAAGATAATGCCCTGGGCATCGCACATGACCTGGCAGTTGATGGAGGGGAAGCCCTTGCGGTTTATGTAGACCCTACCTCACTCACTGGGTGGTGCTTTGATGTGTATGTGTGTGCAATCTATAGCACTCACTACCTCAGGGTATTCTGCATTTGACATTACAAACATTGTGTGATCTTGGAGTTAGTATGTATAACTGGCAGTGAGTGTGGGGGCATTGAGGTTGGTTTAGTCGACTTTAGGGTAATCCCCATAGCTTGTGTAGAACATTTTGATATTGAGAATTCAACATTATGATGCCTGTCTAGTGAGTGTCGGCATACTGTCCATTCAATCAGGTGCCCAATAGTCATTTATATATCTTTATCTATCTATATCTATATAATTTCTATATTTATAGATCTAGAGAATATATATAATCGATATATTTATAGATATAGAGAAATAGATATATGCAATCTCTCACTCTCTCTCTAACGATATATATATATGCGCTACAGATTTATATGATCATGTGCAAAAATGGGAAAAAAGGGGTTGCGGATGTATGTGTATATATATATATATATATATATATATATATATATATATATATATATATATATATATATATATATATATATATATATATATTTATATGGGTTCACTTTATATCCTCGAAACACTGAAATGTTGAAATTCAGTATTTCGAAGCTATAAAGTCGAAAATTTAAAACCACGGAAACTCAGAACCGTGAAATTCAAAATCTTGCACACCGGAGATTTTGAATTTCACACTTCTGCTCCACACACACACACACACACACACACACACACACACACACACACACACACACACACACACACACACACACACACACACAGACACACAAACACACACACACACAAACACCTTCCTCCACACACACAAACACAAGTTCTCTACTACATAAAAGTAGGGGGGCAAGCCCTTGCACCCCACACCCCCCTACTTAAATATCTCACTCCATGGTCGCACTACATAGAAACACACACAAAACACCAACACACAAGCTACATTCTCCTCGCACACACACATCACAGCAACAAAACACACTGACGCACACCACAGCCCCTGCCCAAAACCCTTAACACACACTTACTTACCTGACTCCATAACCACAGCGAAACCTCAAAAGCACAAAATTCAAAACCTCCAGTTTTCGAGGTTTTGAATTTCGCGCTTCTGAGCTCAGGATTCCACTTTATGGGCTCGAAATACAGAATTTCAATACTTCAGTATTTTGAGCTTCTAAAGTGAATCTATATATATATATATATATATATATATATATATATATATATATATATGGGTCTCCTTCATTAGAACAAAAGACCAGAAGACCAAAACCCAGAACAGCGAGACGAAAACAACGAAACCCAGAACACCGAAAAGCGCGAAATTCAAAATCCCGATATTGCGGGAGTTTGAATTAGCGCTTTTGGTGTTCTGCTGTAGGTAATTGTGTATGTGTGAGTGTATTTGTGAGGGGAATTGCTGTATGTAAGTGTGTGTTGTGACTGTGGTGTGTGAGAGACTGTACTGTGTGGGTGTGAGTTTGCCTTGTGTGTCTGTGCGATCTCGGAGTTAAAATATTAAAGTAGGGGGTGTGTCGGGGGCTTGCCCCCCTACCTATCACTAGTGTAGGGTGTTGAGTTTGGTAGTGTGGGGCAGTTGTGTGTGTGAGTGTTTTTGTGTGTTATGTGTGTGTTGTAAAGTTACATGGTTTTCGGTGTTCTGGGGTTTCGTTGTTTTCGTCTCACTGCTCTGGGTTTTGGTCTTCTGGTCTTTCATTGTTACGAAGTAGACCCATATATATGTGTATATATATATATATATATATATATATATATATATATATATATATATGTATATACATATATATATATATATATATATATATATATATATATATATATATATATATATATATATACATACATACATACACACATATAAATATATATATATATATATATATATATATATATATATATATATATATTAGATATAAATGCATATCAGTATATAGTGATGTGGTGGAGGTGCTGCAGCTGCTACCACCCGTTGTGGTATGACAGGCTGTGCCAGAGTGGCTGGCCCGGCCCAGGTTTCTGTGCTGTTGTATATAATCGTAACAGAAAAGGAGAAAAAATATTGAAAAATGGTGAAAGAATAGACATACAAAAGTAACAAAAATGCTTTCTTTATTATTCGAAGGCAGTTAATCTTTTATTTTACTTTATTTTATTCTGCAGTTTTGTAACCTGGTCTACTTACTCTGGTCACAATCTGGGTATAAGAACATGGGAAGTTTCGAGTATATTGATAAACACATATGCGTGACAAAGTACAGAATGGGACAGTATTGAAGTTGTCACTCTGCTCCCATCAGACAAAGTGGTCAGGCAATACTCACAAGATGCCAGTAACATGGATGACAGCTTTGGCCTTACCATTCAAGGCACTGACCTTATGTTGTAACCTTGTATAGCCCTCTTCCAGTAGCCTTTACATGTACTCCTTATGGAGCACATCCAAAAAAATCTTGGACCCCCTCCTCACAACACCTGTTTGCTCTAAAATGAGCACCACCCTCGCCTTTTCCAGCCATACTTGCATCACCCTCAAAGATCTCAGGAAGAAAGTCAGGGAACTGTCATTCAAATAACTTCTCAGGTATTCCATCCTTCACACTCTGATGGGCACTAATGGGAAACTGATTTGTGTGATGGATGTCAAAATAATAAAATATAGGGACTATATTATTGTAGTTCCAATGGCACTTCAAGGTGTGAAGCTTGGCAGTTCTTCACCCCTGTGTTTGGTGATAAGAATAAATGGCAGGCAGTGACTCTTGTCATTAGAAGGTTAAAGACAGAATGACTATTGGTGTTAGCCTTTTATCTATACACTGTAATACATCACTCCCCCCCCCATAATTCTATACAAAAGATCATCATGTGGAACACTTTATAAGAGCTTACTGACAACTTTGCTTTTTAAGACCCCAAGGTTGATGTGTCATACTACAGTTATAAAATGTTCTTTTGATGAATTCATATAGTTCAGTGTAATTTACAATGGATATAGTTTTAAAAAAGTGGCAAGATTTGAATTGGTGTTGGAGCCTTTCAATGAGGAAATGCGAGAAGCATAGCTCTTCTAAACGTACATTGATGAACACACCCCATAATGAGGTACACTTGAAAAGTATAAGCATGACAGTTTAGTAGTCCCTGAGATCTGGGCTTCACATGCTTTTGCAGAGCTAACCTCGGGTACACGTGTATGTGCACGGCATAGTGCAGAACTTAACACAATATTTATTAAGCTTACTCTTTGCACAAATTGAGCAATTCAAAAATAAAAATGAGATAAGCCCTAGTTTGCACACTTATTGAACCCAGAGATGGTTACCTAAATATTAGTAAACAACTGGAGCTGTTGGAGTTCGGTGGCAAGTACCTGTTTCTATCCTATACTCTCCTCTCTACCTGTACAAATTATGGTAATTGCTGCTTGGGGTGCCTATGTCTGATGCACACAGCAGTGTGACCAGCCAAATATATATATATATATATATATATATATATATATATATATATATATATATATATATATATATATATATATATATATATATATGTATGCATATATATTTGCTTAGCTCTTGTATAGTTATGTACTCCCTTCCCCACTTTTCCAAATGATGATAATTGGGCTTTGCCCTTTCTACATTCTTACATTGTCGCCTATGTCTAATACACAGAATGGCCAGCTAATGAATTGGTAAGCACAGTCTGGTGTTTTGTATGCATTATTTTTACTTTGTATGTATCTGCTTTGCAGTATGTATGTAAAGATTTCCTTGTAAAGTCATGTTATAGAGCCCATTGATGACACAAGTTTACAATAGCTGTGACAACTCTTAACATTATTCAGCAGCATAGGCTGCCAGAATGAAAGCACTGCACCATGTACAAAACTAAGGTGGGTGCCATGTCACAGCCAATATTTAAATATTTCTGAATTGCTACACCATTTTTTTTTTTGCTTCATTGGCATGCCTGTCACTTCATTATATAGTCATTAAAATATAACATGGCCTGCAATGTTTGTTCAGCTGTCTGCATTGTGTAGCTGTGTTTTTTTTAATCATACACACACACTTTATGTATTTCTAAATTATCACACAAATTCATTTAGTGTAAAAATGTTAATGTTTCTGAATTGTCAATAGTGTTTTTGACCTAGATAGCACTTTGAGAACTTGTTCTTGGGAGACTGGGGGTGTTTTAGGTGCAGTGGTGGCTGGTGAGTTCAAATCAAATGGGGACTGTGGTGACAGATGAATGGCTGGGGCCAATGGGAAGGGGTGTTGCCAACTAGAAAGGGGGTGGAGCTATACTCAAAACCACAAAAACTAGAACTTTAATTAAATATGCTGCCCTGGGTGCCAAACTGTCATTATGAGAGTCCAGTCAAGACAAAATGAAATGTAGAAGAAAAAATATTTCAGTGCATTGGCTACATGACAGCTTACTTAATATCTAAATAGAAGCAAAAAGGTTGTGAGGCATGAAAAAATAAATTACTTTTTAAATACATTACTGGAATGCTAGTCAAAATTAAGTATAAAAAAACAAACAGCACTCAACTCAAACCACTTTTCCTTGCACTGCAGATCTAATTATAATTTATATTCACCTTTATAAAAGTACCAAGTAACATGCTGAAATAGCAATCTCTGTGATACCCACACTTGTAGAAATGTTTCCTATCCAAAAAAGACCTGCTGCCTGAAAATAGCCATCTACTTGCTTCATGGGGAAAATATGATCAAAGTAAAAAATGAACAACAAACAAGAAACAAGCTCAAGAAAAATTGCTTAAAGGATTACTGCACAGGTTATGGACCACACATGATAGATTGGCATTCTATTTAGTTTACAGGTAAAGCCTGCAAAGATGACTGCAAGTCTCCAACAAATGTAATGAGCTTCTGAAAATACTGTAATCCTGTACTTTATTACAAATACTGTCATATGCATTTCAATACCTAAGGCTTATAAGTTATCTAGTTATGTAAATATTCTCTGCATGGCAATAACAAAAAGACTTTCAGTGTTGGTAATTCTTTAACAGTATGCTCATTAAAGCTTACTTGCATCTTACAATCTCAGGCAAGCTTACCTGATGGTCATTAAAGCATTGATACTTAAACAGAGAGCAGCAGACACCGCAACAACATGCATTTTCTGAATAAGAAGAAGCATAAATCAACAGTATAAAAATATAACAGAAAACCAGAACATTCTGCAAAATCAAGGACAGATGAAAAGCCACTGTAGTACTTGTGTCTACCTTGGATGGGGGGATACTCCGAACACTTACACTGCATAACTGCTCCTTGTCTTGCTTGGGCACATCCAGAGTCACTACGTTGGGGAATGGGGTGCAACAAGTATGTCACAATTTGAAATGTCTCTGGCTGATGGTGATGCCCCTGACACATCTGACACACCTCTCAACCTCAGAGCAAGAAGTCTCGACAAAGCCATACAAAGAGGTGGGACAAACACCCAGAAATAAGGACAAGTTTTAAATATTACTTTTATAAACTTAGAAAGATAATAGAATAGTAGGTCTTGCATTAGTATAAATTTTCTGTAGGGTATGAAGTCTGAAACTCAAATGTCTGTCATTATATTCTAACTGTAATCTTTAATGATTTGCCACTAATTTGCCAGAAAACCACAATTTTATGAAAACGGACCAACAGTGTGATGCATAAATATAAAGTAGCCACACGACACAGCTGGGAACCTGTCAAGGAAGGGGCACTTTTTTAATATTAGTACTGTTAATTTGAGCAGCTGACAAAATAAGAGAATCTACATGCATTTCTGAAATAAAAGTAATCTATAACTCTGATCATTACAATTATTTATTAATTGTAAACCCTCTACGTTTTCATCCAAAATTGCCATTTTTGCAGGGGGATTATTATGGGGAGGGCAACATTTTGAGACAAAATCAGGGACAGTTGAGAGATTTGGATATGACTAATTCTGTAAAGCGATTTATTTGTGAGTACCTCTCAAGCTCTTAACACAGGACATTTGGACAAGGCCAAATATATTGGGGAAACATACAAACAGTACTAAAAATTGCTCTTGTATAAACTTAGTCAGTAGATAGAATAACAGGTCTTGCTTTAGCATGCATTTTTCTGAAGGGTATGAAGTCTGAAACTCAATGTCTGTCATTATTTAGTGACTTCATTCCTAAATAATTTGCCAAAAAAACACAAATTTTATGAGGAACAAACCAAAAATAAGAAGCAAAAATCTATTCATTCTGTGAATCTCTGGACAGTTGAGAGGTATAGTTCCACAGGGGCTGTAAAAATAAATAAATGAGCCACAGGCTGAAATAAAGGAAACAAGAGTTTTTACTATATTAAAGACTCAGTAAAAATTGTACAAACGTAAGCGCTTTCGTAAGGCACATAGACAAAACTTCATCAGACAATAAAATAACACTACAGTTCAGCATATATACCACACCCACACCCTTCAATTAATTAATCATGAATACTCACACTAATTAATAGTACAAGCCTTTGCACTTAAACATAATAGAAAAACATATAAATTACATAAGATAAATCGAAAAAAATAAAAATATGTATAAAAAATACATATATGTAATTAATTACACATAAATAATGCATATAGAATTCACGTTCAAAAAATGTTTATATATTACAATGAGAACATCTCATCTATCTAATACCCTGAGCTTTAATTTACTGCTAACAGAAGTAGTGTCATTCAACCCAGGGGGAACATGAGCATTGAGAAAGACCTGCCGCCAAATTTCTTTATCTTCTAACCATAACTTCCAAGATCCACCATGGTCTCCCTGCCTGACCTGCTGTAAAACCACAAATTTAAAGGCATGGTCGGGAAACATCTTAATATGCCTAAATAAAGCATTTTTTTCCCCACACTTACGAACATCATATAGATGCTCGTAAATATGCTGACTCAACTTCCGTTGAGTTTTCCCGACATAAAAACCGGGACATTGTGAACACAGGGCAGCATATACTACCCCTTGTGTATGACAGTTAAACTTACCCTTAATAGAGATAACCCTATTAGATATCTTGACCTTAGATGTTAGTAAGATATTTTTACACTGACTACACGCACCACAAGATGTCATTTTCTCCTGTAAATTACAGTCCTGTACTTGTTCCAATAGGTTTTTTATGTTCCTACCCTTTCTAAACACAAATTCAGGATGATCTCCAAAAACAGATCCCAACCCTGAATCACTGTTTAAAATGGTCCAATTCTTATTAACTATAGCTTGCATAGTAAAGCTATCACTGGAAAAGGTAGTCACCAGTGGACATGACATATCCTTGCTCCTCGCAACATTATTTTGAACGTGAATGCTATATGCATTCTTTATGTGTAATTATATATATATATATATATATATATATATATATGTGTGTGTGTGTGTGTGTGTGTGTGTGTGTGTGTGTGTATTTTTATACATATTTTTATTTTTTTCTATTTATCTTATGTAATTTATATGTTTTTCTATTATGTTTAAGTGCAAAGGCTTGTGCTATTAATTAGTGTGAGTATTCATGATTAATTAATTGAAGGGTGTGGGTGTGCTATATATGCTGAACTGTAGTATTATTTTATTGTCTGATGAAGTTTGGTCTATGTGCCTTATGAAAGTGCTTACTTTTGGACAATTTTTACTGAGTCTTTTATATAGTAAAAATACTTGTTTCCTTTATTTCAGCCTGTGGCTCATTTATTTATTTTTACTGGTCGGTGTTGTGCTTTGTGGTTTCCACTGGGGCTGTCTGAGTTTGCCGCCCTTCCTTCCCTCACAAAATCATAGTCGATTGGAGCCTCCCCCCTGCAGCCATGCCAATGTCCCATTACTTGGCTATTTCGCTCCATTTACCATAGACACTCCCCGGGATTCATGAAGCTTGCGTAAATGGTATAATGCCAAATATGGCCGCCGACCGATTCAGGTGTGATCCAATTCCACGTGCACTACCAGCGTACGCCAGATCTGCGCAGCCCTCAGCTCAGGTATGCTAATCACCCCATGTGCAGTACTGCAGCATGCAAATGAAGGTACATAACGATTCATGAAGTAGTGCAGGTGTAGTGTAAGCCTACAGAAATGTAAACAAAAAAAAACGGTTTACATTTTGCCAAACAGAACATCGGAGCTATGAAAGCGGACCAGACTCACGTATTACAAAGTTAACATATGCCAATGGCTAAATATACAGCCAATGGCATAAGAAACGATGCACAACACTTAAAAAATAGCATTTAATGTCATGTCCACAGTAATGCAAAGTACAACTGCAGGGCATGTGTGCGCAAATGGGAACACAAGGAAAATATATACAAATGTCATAAAATCGCAATGTAATACAAATCATGATTTCACCATAATAGTCAATGGTATGCATGGTACACCACAACCAAGCTGCAAGGGTTGCTAAGGGTCTGTGACAGTGTTCGGCATGGTAACTATGAATTAGTAGTCAGTGCTATGCAAATGAGGCAAGTAATAGTGAATCACAAATGTCCCGCCAGACTAAGGATGTACCATACGGTGCAGCGCTACAACACCGAGGAGTGGTTTGGAGGTATAAATGACATCAGCAGTGGGGTGTGCCACTGTAGCTGTAAGCACATTGGAGCAATGCAAATCCTGGCTGCCCATTGCTAAGCAAAGTCGCAGGATAGGGGTGGGGATGTAGGTATAGCATCGTTTAGCTGAGAGCACACATGGTGCCCGAAAGTGCATGTGTAGGTGGATGAAAATGTGCCGTAAACCCGGTAAGTGGACGCATGCGCCGCGCACCACAGCTAAAACAGGAAGGTTAGGAGAAGAAAATAAGGAAATGCCGCAGTAGGGTAATTGGAGTACAGCTGAGCAATTAACACCTATTAACTCACAGTGGGCAATCAACGGCAGCTAACAAGTCTGCTTGCAGCAACCTGTAGAACAGGATAGGAGAGGTGTCGGATCACAAAGAAAAGGGAACTGTCACCATAGAGCAAAGCAAACCTGCAGTAGATCGGCCATAGAACACATTTCACAAGATAAGCCAGGTTTTGGAAAGTACAAACGAAAGCAAGCTGCTGGATGCATGCCAGAAAATGGGAGGGGAAACATTAAGAAATGTTAAGGGAAGGGCAAGAGGTAATCCACGGCAGCTAAATGTAATTCAACACCAAAGGCACTACAATAGCAGTACCTGTGGTAAAACACATAAGATACCCTGCAGCTCCGATTGTACATACATACCCTATGACATCATCAGTGTTCAAAGCACAATAGTATAAAGTGTGAAGGCACCTCACACACACCTGTGTATTCCCAAACACTGCACCATCGGTGTAAACAGACGGGGAACATTTACAATGTACATGTTGGGAGCTGCCATAGCTGTGATTCATCACCATGTGTTAGAGACTGAAGGTGTTGTGGAGGATGATGCTGACAACCACCGCAGGCCCTGGAGGAGGAGAAGAGTGTTCAGACCAAGGGTAACCTACCAGGGGCTACATGATATGGAGATAGTAGAGCATTACAGGGTGGACAGGGACATCTTACAGCAAATAGTTGAGCTGTGCCGGCCATGCCTGAGATCCAGAAACAACAGAGGGGAACCCATCCCAGTGGACACGAAGGTATGTGTAAGCTTGACAATACTAGCCACAGTTACCTTTCAAAGGCCAACTGGAGATATAATGGGGATCTCACAGGCATCAGCATCCAGGGTACTCCACCAGTTCCTGGATGCCATGTTACCACATGCCAATGAGCATATATACTTCCCCCAAACTCAGGAGGAGTTGGCCAGCAATATGCATCTCTTCCACCATGTGGCACACTACCCGGAGGTACTGGGTGCGATAGACTGCACGCACATACATATCAAGTCACCACCCAGTGAGCATGGTAGGTGCTACATAAACTGCAAGGGATACCACTCCATCAACTGCCAGGTCATGTGCAATGCCCAGGGCATTATCATGGATGTGTGTGCTGGCAGCCCTGGAAGCTACCATGACCCCCACATCCGGCATGCCTCACAGCTGTATCAGGTATTTGTCAGGGGGGACATCCCATATGGCCACCTTGTGAGGGATGCTGGCTATGCACTGGAGCCATGGATGATGACTCCCATCAGAAATGCACGCACACCCTTGCAAGAATGCCATAATGAGGCACATGCACAAACCAGAATCATCATAGAGCATGTTTTTGGGATGCTGAAATCACGGTTCCATTGCTTGGACATATCTGGTGGAGTCTTGCAGTACTCTCCAGGCATGTCTGCCCACATCTTCATAGTATGTGCCATGCTACATAATATGATCCTGTGGAAACAGCTGCAGCAGGGACATAATGGTGAAGGCCCTCACAGCCCACCACAATTGCCAAGGCCATCACAGGCACAGATGGATTCAGACCATGAACACTCTGTGCCAGCCCCAGTAGGCAGACGGAGGCATGCCCAATATGCCCACGCCTTGGCAAAGAGGGAACGTATAGCACATACACTGACAGTGTAGTCCCCTATGGACTGACACACCTCTCCACCTGCACACACAGTAAACTGGATGGCACACACACATGACCACCTGTAAATTGTAATGCATAGGTGGCCTACTTTGTGACTCCTACATAGGCAGCCCTCAACCATTGCACACACAACAGCTATTGGAACAAGGAAAGTCAACACCTGAACAGTACACACACCTAACAGCATATGTTGATACTGTATGTATAGGTTCCTAGGTACATCGGTAGGTACATGCCCGATTGTCAGAGGCCATTCATCAACCGAGGCAAACAGTGTCTGCTGTCGCCACCACATCGTTTAACCAACTGTCCCTCAGTGGAGCAGAGCCAATTGCGGGATCCATGTGTATAATCACTGTTCCCCACACACTCTGCATGGATTCCCTGGTGTGTTAATGAGGGGCTCCATATAATGTAATCAGGGATGTAGTGGCAAAGCATGGGGAGTACCCATGACAGGTATCTGTCATCCCAGCATGCTCCACTTATGGTTGTGTGAAGGTGTAGCACATTATAGTGTGTGGCTCACTGTGACATAGATTCCGATTGCTGGAGCACATCCATTAAACATCACTTGGACATACCATTAATAAGTCTCATCCATATGTAAACTAACTGAGTTACACATTTGATTGCAGTATGGAGTAACAGACGTAGTACAGTCCACATACAAAACACCATAACATGTGTACAAATCCCAGATGCCCAAGTGGTAAAGGCATTGACTGTCATGCATGTTCCCGGTTCCACATCCTGCAAGGGCTGTTACGTAATCTCAAAGGCACGAATAATAGATGCTGAATGCAGGTCATCAGATCAGGTTTAGCACGTTAGCGGGTTTATGCGTTGGCAAGTGCTGGTAAGCGTTGTTTAAACATGACTATACGGATATGCGCGAAACAGGGCTAAGCTTTGCTGAATATCGCGCAGATCACGGTCAACGATGTCCAGAACAGGTGAAACTAGCATTATTCACCCCTGTACTAATAGTGCCTGCTCTGAAAGGTAAAATGACCACTGCCAGGAGTAGAACACGCAATCATGTACACAATCACCTAAGACTAAGCTACCCGAGATGTACCAACGGCAGGTGTGTATTGTGACAGGATAAAACACAAACATGCGGAGTTCAGGAAACAGTATACACCGCCATGTACACAACGAAAGGTGTGTTCACTCTCCCTCTCTCTATATTTATATATGTATATATATATATATATATATATATATATATATATATATATATATATATATATATATATATATATATAAATAAATATATATATATATATATATATATATATATATATATATATATATATATATATCTATATAAATATAATAGGGATAGAAAGGGTGATAGAGAGATATATGTCAATATATACGGATTCACCTATATCTGCAAATATATAGATAGGTCAACGACATGTACACAACCATGGAGGTACAAATAAATAGAATACTGCCGACTACCGAATGTTTTACATACCTACACGTGTAATCACGAGGCTTAAAGACCAAAAGACCACAGTACCAGAACAGTAGAACCGCGAGTAATATTATCACGATGTTAAGGGACATTTAGTTATCGCTGCCGGTGCTGCGGTCCAGGTAAGTACTGTGTTCAAGTGTGTTTGTGATTGCTGTAGTCTGTGTAAGTGTGTGTTGAGGGTGCCGTGTGCATTTCCGTGGGACTGTAATGTGTGTGTGTGTGTGTGTTTGCATCATGTGTCTGTTAGTGCTAACTCAGAGGTAGATCATTATTGTAGGTGTGGCCATAGCTGGCTGTGGGGATAAGGTTACCACCTGTCCCACTTTGAGATGGACAGCCCCTTCTTGGGCAGTTGTGTCCTGACAACAAATATTAAAAAGGGCAAATGTTCGAGATTGTAGGACATAATTATTTCTCATATATTATGTAATAGTTGCATTAAATAGTTATTTCTGTATCTAAAATATGTAAATGTTACAAGAAACATGATAAGTAGCTAAAGTGCTACAAGAATAAGTATGTATTTAGGATAAAAGTATGTTCTATCCTGTGTACTGACCGTGGATATGTGTCGGCCTCTAAACACCGATGTGTGTCCTGCAAATGTCCCACTATGGCCATTTGAAAAGGTGGCAACCCAAGCCAAAGAGGTTCAGTCACCAACACAACTGCATTGAGTGCAAATATCTGTGACAGAAATACATGAGACAGTTGTAATTTAGTAACATTCACTTATGTATCGATGTATTTCCGGAGGGATTGAAGTATCAAACTCACCTGCATGCTATATAGGAACCAATTAACAATGGCTCAATGTATAAGCCTGCAACAACCATAGTTTTAGTCTACCAAATGTTAGGTCTTCAATTAGGGAAGGAGCCCACACACACATGGAATATGTATAAATGCAGTCCCCACCAACCTGTATATGCTATGCACACCCACCTACATCTCCCCCACACCTGAAACAATTGCAATACAGACTGTAATAACATCACAAACATCCACTCACTCAATTACATCTGCAGAAGCATTAACATACCTTGTGAGAGACACACTTGTAATGGCACCATGTGAAATTGTAGCTGTTGTATAATGGAACAGACGGTGATGTTACAGGTTTTGTTTGCAATAGTCCCTTATCAGATGGTTGAGATGACAGGTGCACTCACATGTAGAACCACATACTCTAGCTGTCACACACAATCCACGGGGGACATGAATTCAAAATATCCATGTCTCTCCAAATAGCAGTTGCAATGCCTCACAACAAAACACATACAGGCTGTCTCCCTCAAAGGTAGGGCAAAAGGCCCATGCCCAAGTGGAGTATTCAATTATACCCCACTGTTGCCACGTAATTGGAGAATGGAGTAGCTGCACAGCTGATGTACATGTAATAATTTACTCAGGAACACCAACTGGTGGCAGGATACCACATGTTACAGGTATCTACGTATATAAGGATGCCTTGCCATACATTCAAACCGTATGCTCATACCATAGAACCGTTTAAACAGGAAAGGTGTAAGACAGATATCTATGAAGACTCGGAATGCTAACAAGGTATGTAGAACACTCAGTATGTTAGTGTATGTAGAGCCTGTTCTGTATTAATTAAAGTGTACGCAATGCATAAAGTGGGAAAAGGTATTATGTAGCGATGTCTTGTTGAGCATAGTAATGCTTGTAGAAATTGTGTGTCCTGCTGTGGGCCACAAGGTAAACATCTCATACACCACAATTGATGTTACATAAGGGCTTTAAACACAAACAATTCCACACCACCCGCCGTCAGTGGTAGGGTTTGTCCAACAAGTACGTGCCATAACAGGGGATAGTATATGTTGATATACTGTCACAGTAGGCATGTGTATGGGCATATAACGAGAATAACATGCCTAAGGTGGTCCTGCTGTGCAAGTATGCTTTGCATTATGGGATAATGTTTAAAATATGTGTAATGTACAGTATTGTAGGTAGATATGTCAGATATTTTACACAGCATAACTGTTATATCATGCAAACAAAAGGTATGTCTATTGGCATGTACAATACACAATAACAGGATACATATGGCTTGTAGTCACGGGACAGTGTAACAGCATGATAGCTAATTGAAATGGAAGAGCTACTCAATTATCCATGCACAAAGGACATCTAATAGCTTCACAGGTTCATAGTTAGATACTATGCTGTCTGACCAAGTCCATTCGTAAGCCCAACTGCAGTGTTTTCACTGGTGGCACCTCCCTAGGGTAGTGTCCTGTGTCTGTGAACAGCAGAGCCATTTGTTACCTGCACCTGTGTACAGTACAGCCACTGGCATACATGTCTGTCTCCCATCCATCTATCAAGGTATCTCATGAAGAGTGCTAGTGAGGGTCCCTGATGTACATAGGAATCATGTTCCAAGCAATGGTAAGTGTCCAGTTCAGGAATGTATCCATCAAGCACGTCCCACTCATCATTGCATTTGTGTACATATCCCTGAGCATGTTGCTCTCAGTGGCTTTTGCTTATGTTGCTTATGTGGAGTATATCTATCAATATTGTTGTGGACATGGGCCCTGTATGTTCAGCAGAGGTCACCCCTGAGTATGCAGTATGCAAATGTGTACAGTTGTGGTGTCTGTAGTTGTGCTGCATACGTCATCCTTCAGAGGTCAATAATCCTCATGGTATGTTAATGTTGTGGTATGTAAAGCCATTGCTGTTCTGTAAGGTACACCCCAAAAGGGGTGTTGTACCCTTGAACGTGTTTGATACGTCAGGAGTATACAGGTACAATGGGTGCCTTTGTTCCAGCTACAAACCCATTACAGATTAGGGTGGCCATGTAGAAGGATATCCACGCCACATTGGCAATATGGTTATCAAAGGAGTGGGTGCTATATACGTGTGTACTAAGATCCCGTATAATGTCACATGTATGTAGGGGACTACCACCTATGTGATAATCAGTGGGTGATTGGTGTAATCCAAAGGGGATGTCTATTCACCTTGTGTCATGCAGCTTGAGGCCATGTTATCAACACCAGGTATCCGTCACAGTGACACCCTTATGGAGGGTGTCTGTATCAGCTGGTGGATCAATCATGGCTCCTTGTTTGCAGTCACCTGGAAACCTATTCAGTGAAAGTCCCTCTGTGCTAGCCTGTACCTCAGGGAAACATATATCGAACATGAGGTGCCCTATGACCGAGAACTGGGGTACACCAAGTGTAACTGAATTACAGTAGGTATTACGGTATGCTACCCTCACTGTGTGGTTCCTGACCGTGAGCCACTTTGTATAACATCTCGAGACATATGGGTCGATGTGCAGGTGGATGTGTATGTTGTCAATACCAGAATGGAGAACGGTGCTGAAAGTCAATGAGAGGACAAGGTAGGCTGTGTGGACCCCCTTACAGTCATCAACTACCTTGGTAACTGTATCAAAGGATTCCACCAGGTGTAGGAGCCATGGTCTGGCCCTAACAAATCCAACCTGGGTGGTATCAAAGTTCTGGAACCCATCAATGTCTCTGTGAATGACTTCCATGATGATGTGCCCCATAGCCTTGCAGAACAGTCCAGTCAGGTGTATAGTGCAATAGTCACTCTGGTCCATTGTGGCGCCACCTGTGTGGAGTGTGATAACTATTGCTGTGTGCCATTCAGGGGCTACAATGCCTGATACAAGGCTATTAGTGAATCTGATGGCCAAGTGGGGAGCCATGTCGTTCTGAGGTTTGTGTAAATCGCAGCCTGGGATGTTGGATGGTCACATGGAGTCTGTGTTCCAGGCCTTAGAGAGTGCAGGTTGGAACTGCATAGTTGTGACCGCAGGGACTCTGCATTGTTCCTGTATAGATTTTGGCCCTGTAGGGAGTGAGAGGGGTGTAAAGTTAGCATTGAACCTATCTGCCAGGATGTTGCCAATATCAGTCGGTTCTGCAATGTTCCTGCCTAACCGTCGTATGTCAGAGCAGATGTGGGTATTGCCATCGAGTACTGACATACCTCCACAATGCTTTGTGGTAGTCCTTGGAATGTTTCGCAGTAATGTTTACGTAGCTAGCTTTGGAGGATGTGATAAAGGATCCCGGATTCCTACTGAGGCTGACCAGGGAGCTACCCCACCCATGGGATTGTACTCCACTTTGCAACAGCCTCCACCTTTTGTTGTACATTATGTTCATGGAACTGGACCCCCAGAGTGGCGTCCATTATCTGGTGGGTACCATCATGGCTCTGTTTGGGATAGCATGATCCATGCAGTCGTGTAAGTGCTAATGAAGTGCAGTGATGTTTCAACATTTGTAACTACATTGTCCATCTCTGCACGGGTGTCATGATGTTTACTACCGCTGTCATAAGACATCTGAAGTTGGCCTTGTAGAAATATTGTACTGTGTATTCCGTGAAGGGTATGGTGCCGGGATGTGGATAACAAGGGTGATTAACATACGTTCGGAAACTACCAACGAGGGGATAACCCCAGGTGTGGAACACCAGTCACATGTTGGTAACGTCCATGTCTAGGATATTGTTGGCCATGGTGGTAATGTGTATGGGTTGATCAAGCCAATTGGAGGTTATGAATCCCAGAAAGCGTTGGCCTAATGTGTCGGTACATGAGTAGGTATCCCAGTTAAGTGTGGAGTAGTGTCAGTCTCACATCAGTATTTCCTGTCTGAACCCTACTGTCCAGTACACCAAGAAATGAGGGCCTGTAACCATGGGGTATGGTGTGGAATCCATAGCAAGTTAGAATGTGTATAGCAGTTATGGCCACAGTTAGTTGCACGTGGATTATCTCTGATGCATTGTGCTAAGTAACCAGCCTGGAGGTGTGTACATCCTTGTGAAATATGGACACACCTCCGTAGTGGGTGTTCTGGTCCTGGTTACATGACTGAAAGGTGTGGTCTGCGTATAACCTGTCAGTGCAGGTGTGCTCTTCAGAGCATAGAAGCAGGTCCCAGTCACTGCAGAGATATCGAAGTGGTCCATTATAAGGAGTGCCTCACCTGAGTGCATTAGAGATGAAGATGTCAAGCATTGAGTAACATTACCTCAGGTTTTGCTTGCCTGTTCCTGTTCTGGTGGTGAATATGTTATTGGAAACTGTCCAAGACAGGCAGTATAGGAGCAGCAAGAGCCTTACATGTTATCCGTAATCCCAGGGCCGACAGGTGCAGGTCATCTGTGCCAAAGCATCGTGTTTTGTTGACCATGTCATTCAAAGCAGACAGATACTGGATGCCTGTGGAATGACAGCAGAAGCATAGGCAACTGCTGAAGTGAAACATTCAGTCATTGTACAGTGGTATCAGTCTGGATGAATGCAGAATGCTTCTCAGGGCTTGGGCGATACCTTCCTGGGCTACAAGACCAGAGAGCTATTGCATGTCCCTGTACATGTAGTCCAGGAAGTTACATCTCAGGGCAGTCACACTAACATGAAGAATGACAGTCAAATTGTACCTGATGAGGTGTGGCATGAGTGCACAGGTTATGTTGCGGATCCTGTTACCCAACAGCCAGATGTAAGTGACTATCGCCTTGTGTAGCCTGCTGAGTGAGACATCAGTGTGACCGCCTACAGAGTCACCTATGACTGGTGTGTTGGGTATGTTATAACACCCTATTGGCTGTAGTTGATGGGCACACATGAGTCTGTGGGCTATAAGTAATTGGTGTTGTGTTTGGTGATGGGGGCTGCCTCTGTTGCCTACACAGAGAGTATGGAGAGGTTCCGCAAATGCTGTAGTCATACTATGTGTGGCCTGTGGTGGTGGAGATCTAGTGAGACTATGTGATGAGTGGGGTGTGTTGCAAATGTTTAACATCCCCACATGAATGTCAGGTTCAGTCTGGGTTGGAGAGAGCATTACCCCCAGCATGGCAACATATGTGCATCTCCCACAGGCTGTAGTGTCGTATGTTGGGAGGTGAGCATTGACTGTGTACATGAGACAATTGTTATATTGCCTCATGTTTGCCATATTCATCATATAGACAGGCAATAACACTGGTAATTGACACTTGGACATGCCTGTATATTCAACCATGTCTCACAAGATATGTGAGGTACATTTGTACAACAGCTGTTGTACTGTAAGCAAGCTGGAAATGTAAGGACAAACAGTGTACTTGTAAGAAATTAATTGGAATGGGTGCTTTAGTAATTAGTAGCTCATGAAGTGCTTACATGTTCTGAACAAGTGCTGAGCATGAATATGCAATACAGATAGGGTGTTGGATAATATAAACCCACTGCAACCCACAAGTGGAGACGCCAGTCATAATGGGAGGCACTTCACTATTACCCTGCTGAGTATGGTCTGCAAGTCCATGAACCTTAATCAACATAGATGTTAGCAGTACAGATGTAGATAACAGTACGGATTATTTCACACTGCATAGCATACCTGTGACAGGTCATAGGACATCATCACCCACACTGTGTTCCAGCTATACTGAGTATACTAGATGTACCTTCGTATGTCACAGGAGTGTTCTACCAGTGGCCTGTTGACAGAAGCAACACTACAAAAGGTGCCTGAGTGACAGTTGCTTATCACACCAGTGGCAGCTACAGTAAAACAGGGTTAATGTTTTGTACTCCCCCCTCATTGTAGCCCATACCACACAGACAAATGTGAGGCATCTTTGTATGTAAGGATGTGAATGGCCATGACCTAGGAGCAATAGCTGTCTCAGTGTTGTGGACAACATACAGAATGGGCTTTGTGGGTGAGGTGCATGACATATGTGCACAATCTGACAGCTGCTTATAGCATTGTCACTGCTAGGTTAATAACCCTGTACCCATTAACTACCACCTAGGCAGCGGTCAACATAATGGACACTGTGTGTAAGGGATGGTGCTGTGCAGTTTACCTCCCTGAGCTGGTGACATCTCCAGGCCTATTAGGTAGTCATACGAGGCACCCAAGTCATGACAGGGTGCCATCCATGAGCATGGAGATCATTGGACAGGCATACTCAGCACTCGGGTGACCAATATCAGATCACATATCACCTTTAAGGGGTATTGGCCATGCGTGGATGGGTGACACCAGCCTTGACAATCCTCACCTCCACTATGCAGCATCCTGGCTACTTTGCATAAAGACATGTGCAACTCTGTGATGTTGTACATGCTACATGTACATATCCTGATCTGAAAGACATACGTCATGGACAGCCACCTTCCTACTACAAGGATCGCCACATGCTGGACAGATCCCTGTACCATACATGTTACATACTCCTGCCATACCATGCAACCCTGTCCATCAAAGCTGCACATGTCATCTCTGTCATACATGGTGCGATGACCGCATGGTAGATATATCATTAACTGTCTGAATCAGTAATGTGGCACTGATGCACCTGGCAGTGGCAACATGGCTGTCAGATACAGCTAGAAAACCTCACATCCTATGCCCATACATGGCACAGGGCATACACACTACTGCTTGACCTTGTCCGTACATGCTATAGTTGATAACCATCCCTGCGTGGCAGGATGTTGAACTGCTGTACAGTGCCATGTAGATGTATATGGCAAAACACATGCATGTAAAGGTTTCCGTGCGCATGTCTGCATTGTCACTGCTCATGTCTGTTAAGGCAGTGTATGTGTTGATATGTGACATATACACAGCATCAAGGTCAACAGCATTACTGTGGACACATCCAGGCATGTGCTGATAGGTAAGAACACCAGTATAAGCAAACAGACATGCCCACATCATGACAGCATTCACATGGAGTATGAGCAATGTAATGAGGTGACACACATATATGGTGATGATATCCAATGCACAACGGGTGTTACATGTGTGTGACACAAACATGTCAGTCGTGTCAGTGTCATGACGATTTGCAAAGATAACTGTCACATGACACAGCATGGTTTAGTGTGTATACACCTCGGCGACGTGGGTCACTATCCACAGTATTTATGTAATGTGTATGCACGCAGTCATGGCTATGCACTGTGTGTGTATTCCACACTGTATACAATATTGATGCCTCATGATGCCATGCAATGGCACAGTGTCTGTAGTTCACACTGTATAGCAATGTAGATGCCTCATTCTACCCTTCAATGCTCATGCACATCTGCTAAAAGTGCATTCTATCTGTAGGGCATACAGACAACACTGCAATGTGATACCCATTACACTGCTGTACATGTGTCAGGACACCATTGTGTCAGACATGTATGCATGTCAATGCACACGTCAGCAGATTACATGTCATACTACATGTTAATGTCAAGGTCACATCAGCCATGTGTACTGTTAACCTGTGCTGGTCCACATGGTGTATCACAGGGATGCATGCTTACTACCATGATTGTGTGAAATGCATGGCTTCTGATATGACACCTGCTTGCTGTTGTGTGCAACCCAGGGATGTATGCTAACTACCACTATTAATGTCTGAGCTGCATGCAGTCTGCTGTATCACATGTCTGTGTGTGTGTGTGTGTGTGTGTGTGTGTGTGTGTGTGTGTGTGTGTGTGTGTGTGTGTCTGTGTCTCTGTCTGTCTCTGTCTCTGTGTGTGTGTCTGTGTCTCTGTCTCTGTCTGTCTCTGCCTCTGCGTGTGTGTCTGTGTCTCTGTCTGTGTGTGTGTGTCTGTGTCTCTGTCTCTGTCTGTCTCTGTCTCTGTGTGTGTGCCTGTTTCTCTGTCTGTCCCTGTCTCTGTGTGTGTATGTCTGTGTCTCTGTCTGTCTCTGTCTCTGTGTGTGTCTGTGTCTCTGTCTCTCTCTGTCTGTGTGTGTGTGTCTGTGTCTCTGTCTCTGTCTGTGTGTGTGTGTGTCTGTGTCTCTGTCTGTCTCTGTCTGTGTGTGTGTGTCTGTGTCTCTGTCTGTCTCTGTCTGTGTGTGTGTGTTTCTGTGTCTCTGTCTGTGTGTGTCTGGGTCTCTGTCCCTGTCTGTGTGTGTGTGTGTGTCTGTGTCTCTGTCTCTCTGTTTGTGTCTGTGTCTCTGTCTGTGTGTGTGTCTCTATTGTAATGTAGAGTCTTTGTTTGCATTCACAGGTGATGTAGGTGCGTTACCCTCCTGTGATCCATCTGATGTTAGTGTCCCCACAGACTCTAGCAGTGATGAACATATGCTTGAGGTACAGGCAGGGTTGTCAGGGGCTGAATCTGTGCCAATGGTTGCCATCCCAGCTATATCCCTCTCTTCCCCGCACACAGTTGTCATGCCAACACATACCCCATCACCAGTGACAATAGAAGAAGGACAGTCAGCATGTGTTAGCTTGGAACAGGAACGTGTGGTGGCTACAGAAGGTGTGTCTTCACACCATGGTGTCAGTGTAATGACTGCAGATGTGCCACACAGGCATGTGGCCAGTGCTGCTTGTAGGAGGACCTCTGGCAGACATGCACCTGCAGGGCAGAGCACAGCAGCTGGTGTCACCAGACGCATGTTTCAGACTGTAATGGTGACACAGGCACGTGCTGAACGGCAGAACAGAGAAGGGCAGAGGCTTCAGAGGGCTGCTATCCATTCTTTAAACGACAACATCCAGGCATTGGCAAATGCTCAACAGCAGATTGCTGGCATTCTGGACAGGTGATTGGGTGACATGGTTGGAATCCTTGACCGTGGCATGGCAATCTGCGAGCGTGAGCTCTGTGCTGGAACATCTGGTAGGAGTGAGGCATAGACCACATGGACATAGGCCAGCTACACCACCTGGTGCAGGTCTACGTGAACGAGCTACCTCATATGCCTGCTCCCATAGGGCCAGTAGCAGTGCAGCTGGTGCGGCGCTGTACACACCAGGACACAGCAGGCCATGTGGATGTGGCCCTGGATGTTCCCAGCGAGGACACGGTTCCAGTGGACATGTGTCATCAGACAGTAGCCAATCTGTACCTCTGCCTGGTAGTGCCCATGCAACCCCTGGCAGGCACAGGTCACGTGGCCGGACACAGTGAGCTGTACATCCTGGTCTGTACAATCTGGAGCTGTCAATAATACCCCTGTGTAGGCCGGACACATGGCAGAACTGTGTGCACACATACACGCACACAGCAGAAACATCTTTAGGGCACCACAACACCCACATGCATAACAACCACACATGGTCAATCAGATCACCGGCCCTAACCCACACACATGATGTCATCCACTGGTGCAGCCTATGCCCCTGGCAAACATTATCACCCTGTGCATATGATGATGCCTGTGCCGCATCCCAGTCATCCACACCATCGGTGCAGGGACATGCTCATATGGTCTGATGCACAGGGTGAACAGAATAGTGAGATAAGTGTATATTACATTTGTTGTGTACTGTTGACACACAGCAGACATACCATGTAGTACAGGTTTAGAATGCATTGCTATATGTTCACAGTATGTGTCTTGGTAACAACAGCAACAGCATGTTGGTAATTATGCCCTGCTTCCCTCCTTAAGGTCTAATTGCATGTGCCATTACGTTACAGTGTTTGCAGTTAGAATGCATTGTTGTATGTTCACAGTATGTGTCTTGGTAACAACAGTAACAGCATGTTGGTAATGATGCCCTGCTTCCCTCCTTAAGGTCTAATTGCATGTGCCAATAAGTACCAGTGTTTGCAGTTTCCCATGTGTAAATGTGGAGTACTCACAGGCATGTATGGCAATACCAGCATGCTATATGTAGCCTCAACCTCACTGTTAGAAAGGCTACCATTCCACAGATGTCCACACATCTACTGATCCAGAAGCATGTGAGCTGTGTAATAGGCTACAGTGGCTAGAGATGTGACATCCATACCGGGTCACATCACAGGTACAGTGACATGGTGCGGGGGTTTACACAGCGGTCTGGCTGATGTCAAGGGTAGAGGCCAGTTGATAGCATGAGGCCTCACTGTGTAGCAGTAATACACTGTCACATTACAGGATGGAAACATGCACAGACATACACAGACACACACAGTAACATGCCCACACTCACGGGGTCAAAGACACTATAATGCACACTTGATAGTGTTGAGGTGAGGACCCCTGCCTATGTGGTAATCACCTTCACAGTACTGTACACCCACATGACGCGACACAGAGAATGAACATGTACAGGTAGGCAGTAAGGCTGAGACTGACGGCATCAACAGGGTAGTAGACTGCATCACCATGAGGGGTTAGGGATCCTGTCTGTTCTGTATGGTAGCATACACCCTCACTCCATGCACCAGACAGCCATACATACATACACACACACACACACACTGTGGAGTCCACAAATGTCATTCCCATACAGATAGCTAACATGTGTGTGATACACACCCCACCCCTGCCTATGTCTTGCTTTCTACACTGCAGTATGTACAGATCTCTGCAACAGTGTACAGGGGTGTGTAACAATTGGGATGTATTCCCTACCATACGTGGCATATATGGTCACACAAGCAAACACGCATGGCAGTACTGTGAATAAAACACCTGCTATATGATGATACGTCTGACAGACATGCAGCAGTATTGGCCGCATTATGTGTGCCGACACTACCTTCGGCAATTGTGCTGCTATATGCACACAGGAGGACGTAAGTGTTACAGGTGTCAAGTGATTTACAGTCAGTGACACCCTGACTGCTGTGTAGGTTGTTTGTTTTCACCTTCAAGTAACAGTAACATAGCGTACTGTTTGCACATGTTATGGTAGGACGGCATGTGACACACCTGTGAGCTGTCTTCAGCAAACATCCATCTGCAAAGGTAGACCATCACTTTATGTACACACATCCATCCATACCTGATGTACATCCTACCGTACTGTCAGTATTTCACCATATACAGGTGTCAATAATGGGTCTGCATTGCAACTGCATGTTGTAGTTAGACACAGATGAACTGCATACATCAGCTACTGCACATGCATGGTAGCTGAATGCACACCACTACATGTACATGTGTGTTGGTCCTACATTCCTGTCATGTAGCCATGTTTGTATGCATTGCAATTGGTCAACATGTGTGGTGACATACATGACACATGGACTATTGTATGATATGATAGTTGTCATGGATAACTAGTACAGAGGGAATGTTACCTCAGTCAACATTGCTACCTTATGTACTGTTAGCATTCAACAGCCATGGACCTACCTTCCATGTGCATGCGTGTGATTGCTGTAGCCACTTGTCTGCACGGAGGACAGCAAAAGCTATGCTATGTACATATGTGTTGTGTGTGTGTGTGGGCCATGTACATATCCACGGCAATTACATGTATGTCATATCCAAACATGAGTGTGTTTTTTGGTGTACAGCAACAGTTATCTGTTACAGCTGTATAAGACCCAGGGCCCCTGTTATGTGTGGAGCCGACCTGGTTATGAACAGTGGTATCATTGCATTGCATAACACATGATGGAACCCTGTCAGTACATGTGTAGTCTGCACAGTTGCTGTAGACCTATGTACAGTCCACTGGTCATGAGTAACATGGTGTTGTACTAATGTATGGATGTGTGTTGCTGGTCCAAGGACATGGTGATGTCTGAGGGCTACATAGTAGAATGCAACATTTACCACTGTGATCTGCACCTGAGACATCTGTGATGGCTCTTGAGTGTGTACTGGTCAGTACATGTGAGTGGCCTTCATGTACGTGGGGACACTAACACCTGGAGCGGTCCGTCACGGTCTTATGGCCCACATGTCTGTATCTGAGGTATACGGTGGTAGTGCTATTGTGCACAACTGTGCCATATGCCAGGTGTTCCTCACTGCAGAGATGTCCATATTCCCCATTGTTGGATCTGGATTGTCAGCTGTGATTACGAATGCTACACATCTAGCACTGACGACCGGTGTCAGATATATGTAGTGCAGCGTTCGTGCTAACAATGTTCACTATCGACACACTGTGCCCTTCCGTGTTTAGAATCCATGTGCATACAAGACAGCCCTTCGCTACTACTGTGTGAGCATGCCCAGTACGCCGTTGTGTAGATGGACACATAGTACATTCCAAACGGACGTGTGCTACGAAGTGTGTGAGCATGCCCAGTGACACCTTGTGTCAGTTATGTGCCTCTGTGTATGGGCATGACCATTGAAATCCTGTATAGCGATAGTGGTCATCCAGGCAACAGATGTCCATACCCCACGTCAGGATGGATTCCTACATTGAACACACTGGTTGACTGTCTTGAAAGGTGTACTGTCTGTGGCGCATCTTGTATCTATGTAGTGTTGTAATAGTGCTCCATAGATAGGCAGTTGTCCTGCTCACACCACTGCTGTGTGTTTGTCTCCATCTGTCTTGGGACAGTAATATGCTTTTAGACTGTTCACACTCCATACAATCCCTATCGGCGTTTGTTCCATTCTTGATGATGTCATCCACCTAGATGTATGCCTGTGGGAGTGTTGTGTCCCAGTAATCTTGGTAGCGCATTCTGTGACTGTGTAATGCTATAGTGTGATAAGGTAGTTAGGTGTATGTTTGAATCCCAGCCCTGCCAAGTTTGTGTGTGTTTCCAGCTGCCTGGGGACAGAGTAATGCTTTTAGACTGCTCACTCTCCATACATTCCCTATCGGCGACTTTGCCTTTGCTGATGATGTCATCAACCTAGAAGTATGCCTCTCGGAGTGCTGTGATCCAGTAATCTCGGTAGTGCGTTCTGTAACTGCGTAATGCTGTAGTGGGATAAGGTCGTCAGGTCTATGTTCTCATCCCAGCCTTGCCGTTTATGTGTGTATTTCCAGCTGTCTGGGGACAGAATAATGTTTTTAGACAGCTCACTCTCCGTACACTCCCTATCAGCATCTTTGCCTTTGCTGATGATGTCACCCACCTAGAAGTATGCTATGGGAGTGCTATGATCCAGTAATCTCAGTAGTGCATTCTATAACTGCGTAATGCTGTAGAGTGATAAGGTAGTAAGGTCTATGTTCTAATCCCAGCCCTGCCGTTTGTGTGTGTTTCCAGCTGCCTGAGGACAGAATAATGTTTTTAGACAGCTCACTCTCCGTACACTCCCTATCAGCTTCTTTCCTTTGCTGATGATGTCACCCACCTAGAAGTATGCCTCTGGGAGTGCTGTGATCCAGTAATCTCGGTAGCGTGTTCTGTAACTGCGTAATGCTGTAGTGTGATAAGGTACTACAGGTAGTCAGTTCTATGTTCTAATCCCAGCCCTGCCGTGTGTGTGTATTTCCAGCTGCCTGGGGACTGAATAATGTTTTTAGACAGCTCACTCTCCGTACACTCCCTATCGGCATCTTTGCCTTTGCTGATGATGTCACCCACCTAGAAGTATGCCTCTGGGAGTGCTGTGATCCAGAAATATCAGTAGTGCGTTCTGTTACTGTGTAATGCTGTAGTGTGGTAGAATAGACAGGCAGGTGCTCAATTCCAAGGCATGACAGGTGTGTGTCTTTGGCAGTTATACCCTATGTGTTGGTATCTGTGGGTGGCCAGCTTTAGGATGTGTTGAGTGTGTTTTGTTGCTTTCCTATATAGTGTCCACAGCTCGCATAATCGGCCAAGACACTGGGTTGTCAACACATACATTCTCCAATAGGTCTGGTGAGTAAATGTTAGCAACCCTACTCTTACCCTTAATACAGTCTGACCCATGTGACACAATGAAACACACTTGCCTTGATAGTAACAACACTACATAATGCAGGTGGCACATGTAGTTTCCTTTTCATTCCTGTCTAATGCTTCGGTGTCATGTGGTCCGCTGTTGTGATATAAATGCAATATCTACGTATGTGTGTATATGTATATGTGCCTGTATGTATGTATATATATATATATATATATATATATATATATATATATATATATATATATATATATATATATATATATGTATATATATAATATATATGATATATGTAGATAGGTTTACTATCATAATTTGAAAATCAGAACAAAACGTGTCTGCATTTTCGAATTTATACATCGGAAATGAACATTTCTGAATTTTCCTAAAGTCGAAAACAGCTGTGTATTGTCGAAAATGTCACTCGCGACATTTTCGGCAATACACAGCACTCCCACCCATCCTGTAACTACCTACCTAACCAGCCTAAACACACAGTTATGCAGCGGGGCAAGCTCCCCTGCACCCCCACATCCCCCCAACTTAATATTCCAACTCCGAGATCGCACTACAGTGAGGAAAGGGATGTATTTCCCTAACCGCACTGTACCGCGATCCCCTCACATGAGCGAACATTAGAATTGCGAATGCACAGTCCATTCGCAATGGTAATGTTCGCTCACATCACCTGACGAAATATGAAGTATTCGAACATCTGTTGTTCGAATACTTCATAGCCGTGCAGGTGCACGTTGGCATTGTGATAGTAAACCATGTAGATATAGATAGATAGACATAGATATATACATATATGTATGTGGACATTAGCACTATTGAATTTTGTGCTGGATGATCTGTACGTGATCACCTCTGATGTATGTGTATCTGCCATGGCATAGTGGTAAAGCACATCGTCTGTGGTATGCAGGGTCCTGGGTTCTAGTCATGTAGACACCAGTTATTTTGTTGCTGGGAAGACCATGGGACATCGAATATGGTGATAGTAAGGCACCTGTTACCAGTTGTGTACGGATCTGAGCGACAGTATGCAGTGGTTATTAATTTAGAGGTTCGGTATGGGTCATATAACTATGCATTAAAAGACTATACTATGCAGATGAGGTTGACAATAGTGTATCCCATTTATCCCCAGAGAGTGATGCAAATCCCTGGAGTGTATGTGTGTAGATAGCCGGGTGAAGGGCTCGAATATAGATGAAAGCATGGGAGGGGGGGGTCAGGCATACTGTACATACATTGGAGACCTGTGCCTCGGGAGTGCTCCTGCCTTAGCACGCCTAAGCTAGGGGTGTGTCTATACCTGCCTGGTGACATTGGGAGGGACTAAAGGAGTAGTGGGGTAGTCAGGGTGAACAGGCTGCACAAACAGGTGATGATCAGCACAATCAGCAGATTACATGGCCAGCCCGCACCAGAACACTACGGCAATGTGAGTAAGCACCATACACACAGGTTTCTTCCACACTCTACACCACCAGTGTATACGTGCGGGGACATTTCACAACACAGTCCAACCAAATGAGAAGGGCTGAAGCAGGCAACATAGCCCAACATGTGCAGGAGGATGAGGGCAGTGAGGATGTGTATGCTGCCGAACAACCCTTACTGGGGTGACATAAGACTTTATAGACCCAGGGTGACATACCAGGTGCTACATGAGCTGGGGACAGTGGAGCACTATGGGGTGGACAGAGACCTCCTACAGCGACTTGTTGACCTGTGCCTGCCACACCTGACACATCAAACAGGCCGAGGGAAACCCATCACAGTGGATACCATGGTATGTGTTGGCATAGGTATACTGGTCACAGGTACCTCCCAAAGCACAACTGGGAATATCATGGGGATCTCACAGGCATCTGCATCCAAAGTATTGCACCAGTTCACAGACGCCATGTCAACACATGTTAGTGAGCACGTACATGTCCTCAACACACGTGATTAGTAGACCAGCAATATGCATCTCTTCCACCACATGGCTGACTACACTGGGTACTGGGTGCTATAGCCTGCACACACATACGCATCAAAGCACCACCCGGTGAGTGGGGTAGGGCCTACATTAACTGCAGGGGCATACCCTCCAATAGCTAGGCCATATGCGATGGCCAGGGCATTAAACTGAATGTGTGTGCGGTCTGCCCTGGAAGCTATGACGATTCCGATATATGGCATCTGACGCAGCTGTACCACACCTTTGCCAATATGGACATCCCCTACAGTCTCCTAGTGGGGGATGCTGGGTAACCACTGGACTCATGGCTGATGGCACCCATCAGCAATGCACACACACCTGAACAATCACACCATAATGAGGCAGATGCACAGGCAAGACGTATAATTGAGCATGTGTTTGGGATGCTCAGGTCACGGTTCTGGTATCTGGACACATCCAGTGGAGCCCTGCAATATTCACTAGCTACATGCACACAAATTGTTATGGTATTTGCTATGCTACACAATCTGATCCTGCAGTAACAGTTGCAGCAGGAACAGCATGGGGCAGGGCCACATGGCCCACCACCACTGCCAAGGCCTGTACAGGCACAGTGTGACTTGGAGGAGGAACTACCTCAGCTGGGCCCAGTCGGCGGAAGGGCTGTGCACAGTATGACCTGCCCTTGGCAAAGAGGCTACACAAGGCATATGCACTGACACAGTAGGTACCCAGGGATTTCACCCACTCTGACTCGCACACAGTACTATGGATGCCAAACATGACACTATCTGTGCTCAGCCATGTATAGGAAGTGCACTGTGTGCATCCGACATAGGCAGCCCTCCAGCACCATCCTCAGGTCCGAAACACCCCCAAGGTACGTCTATCGACCTAACAATTGGCAGTTGTATTAGAATGTGTATTTACCCATTGCTATGGTATGAATGTGAGCATACAAGAGAATTTGGTGGCCGAATGTTAGGGCAGCAGACAGTACACGTCCATAGTGGCACCATGACATCTGTAGCACATACCGGGGTCACAATAGTAGCCAGTAGTACACAGGGTGTCCTAACCCACTGCAGGTTATGGGCTGAACATCATGTGTGTCCATACAGCCCACACACGTTCCATACAGCTGGACAGGTGTAGACCAATACAGATAAATGATATACAATGGCCTCTGGATATGCCCAATGAATGACCCCAACCCCCACAGACACACACAGACTACAGCAGGCCAGGCAGTTGGATGTAGGTTATGAAAGCTAGGACGTCCAACACCACTATGCTGGTAATTAAAGCTAGGATCTGACGTACACAGGTATGCCTCCAACCAGCAATTTAGGTACGTCCACACACTGACATGGAGTACCTGGCATACCAGTACAGTAGTGGCAAATGTGTACACATGTCAGCTGTGCCCCCCTTCCAACGTACACATGTGCGAGTCATGTGCGCCACCCCCGGTGCTGTGTAGGAATGTGGATGCGGTTGGATGTCCTCCCACACTATGCAGAAATGTAGCAACTGTCAATGCCACATGACACAGCATGCCACCTGTCGGTGTAGAACGCAGGGGTTGGCACCACAGTACTGACTATCTGGACATGTGACACATGTGATCCAGTTGACCATACTTGGCATGCTCACACACATGACGGTATGACGGTAATGTCAGTCGACAACATGCGTAACAGTCATACTGGGCATGCTCACACACTGAAACACAGGATGGCCAGGCCTGCAAACACCAGTGGTCCGGACATATCTGCCAGTACATCGCTATACTGTTGGATGACTGTGCTGTATGGTATGTGTGTGTTCTATTGTCTGTACATATGCCATGGTGTATTGGTAATTCACATGAGCTATGTGCGCAGGGTATTCCTACCAACACATTTAAAGGACAGTTCTTTGTTTGCGGACAGAACAACGCCTTTGAATACGGAGTGGGTAAGGCACATTCCAGCAGGTGGGAGCAGTTGTGCATGGGTTTTCACAGTGTTAAGCACTGCTGGCCTCTGGTTACAGCTCCTTATACCCATTTAGACTCCACATTTCTTTAACAGTGCACTACTGTCATACTGGTAGACAAACACGCTTACACCCACTCGCTCACCGACATTTGTGCTTACATTCGTCACTCACGCTGGGTGTGTGCGATCCCTTGTGATGCGTATTACATCGGACTACATGATTACAGTATCGGGTATGTCTAACCATTAGGCGACGGCAGGCGTTCGACTGTACGGACTCGGTGGCCTGTCCAGTGACATAATCATATTATATACGTGTTCCTCATAAATCTGCTCCCATCTGGCTGATACATGGGAACCGATACTCTGCAATGCTGACATGTGAATGTTATTTGGTTAATGCAGCTCTCTGCCGGGTCATGCTACCGCATACCTACTGTAGGTTTTCCACGTTTTAGATTGGATGACGGGAGACTGTAGGAGTAACATCTTTCCCACTTTGCATGGGACAGTCCCTCATTAGGCATATGTGTCATGTGACAATACTCTAGCCATTACAACTGTTCTGATTAGAGGACATTCTTATATTCTACGTGTCTGTAATAGTTGCATGTAACGGGTCTTGTATACATGACACGTCGATATGTTATGTGAAGTAGCATAAGCAACTTGACTGCTGCTAGACTAAGCCTTGATTTGTGCTAATATGTATGGTTCTGTACTATGCATGGCTATAGGTATGTTCTGCCCTGGTACATCTGACATTTCTACAGAGCAGGTCCCACTTTGGCCATTCGGAATGGAGGCAGCCCTATAGGACCTATATGTAGAGCTATCACATTTGGCAAGGCAACACATACCCACAGCCAGTAGTAAACTGACTACTTCACCGGTTTGCATATGTTAAGGTTATTCTTGTAGCATTATAGTTGCTAATACTGTTTCCTATAACATGTAGCTGTTTCTGATACAACAACATAAGTTTATGACACCACTACACACAATATATGACCTCCTTTCCCGAACTCACAGGCCATGTGCCATAACATTCATTTTGCAGGACACAACTGCCCAGACTGGTGTGTCCCTCAAAGGCGAACAGGTGGTAATCCACATCTATTATGCTATCATCTACCTAAGATGGTCAGCAAAATATACACTTTCTGTCACTAGCAGACCTCACATACCAATGGGGGAGAATGAACACTGTATCAGGGACACTGCATAACACCCTGAGGGACACATTTAGATGATTGGTTCTATTAACCAGACACATTGACAGTCACAGAGCATATGTATTCATTCACATTTGTCAAGGTATATGCTGTGTATGACTCATACATGTTGTCATCAGTCATTACCTGTATTCCGCCACCTGTCCACCTAATATCACTAGTTCTGGAAGAGTTTAGTTGGACTTTGTTACATTCTGATTCATAACTATGGACGTTCATGCTAATCAGGTACACGGCACTGATTTAGTCCCTATGTGTTCCCCCGATGGTTTACAGACTATCCAGTAGATGTGCTCTTCAGGTTTGGGAGGTATAGGCATCTGCTATGCCCACATAGGAATATTAATGACTTCCACTGGGTGGGCCTACTACATCTCTGCCAACCAGCACCTGCACACTTTAGCCCATTATTGCATACCCATGATTCACCTACCTGGCACCCCTCTACAGCACTCATGACAAATACTTACTGTGAGCACAGCTGGGGTATGAGCACACCCCTACACATTGCCCACTCTCCCCGTCTCGGGACACATGTCGTACGTTTTGTCAACCCATGTGTTATTACACTTGCACAACTTACTGTTCCATGTACACCTACATCCTGCTCGCATCGATAACCAGGGGTTCACATGTGGAGTGAATTTTTGGTGACCCGCAAGGGACCCCGTTATCCATGTTTAAAGTGTAGACCTTGCATATCTCTCCCACTGGTACTTTCCTGCCGGTGTTTTGGACAGCAGCAGTGTATTTATCTTTATTGCCTGTCTGTATGTCTGACCGGCCTAGCTGGGTGGTGTGGGAGGTAAAATGTTTGTTTATTGGACCTCCCAGTAACATATGCCTGGTCTGAACATATGTTACCCATAATTGCTGTAAAGTAACCTAGTTATGTACATGTGTATATCTACAATGACATATATTTGTTTTGTGCGTATGTGTATATATATATATATCAATAACTGTTGTATGTGTATCTCTCTCTCTCTATATATATATATATATCTATCTATCTATATATATATATATATATATATATATATATATATATATATATATATATGTATATATCTTTGTGTATGTATATATACATATGTATATATATGTGTATATACATATATATACATATATATATATATATATATATATATATATATATATATATATATATATATATATGTATATATACATATACATTTGTGTGTCCGTTAACCAATACATTTCCCGGACATACCCTCTTATACATGCGTATTGGGTTTTATCTCTGCTTCAACAGCATACTATTGCCTTAGTTATTATGACACCGACACTTCACTCCGGTTAACTTGTAATCAGTATACAGCACGTTATACAGCGGACAGATGTCGCACGTTGTTCATGTCTCGAGTACCGCTGATAAGTGTGATGTGATACACTGTCATTTGACCTATTTCTCGCATGCACAGCCTATTATTCCTGCTACTGTGTTTGTTTCTGTGCACATTCATATTATTTATGTTAATAAATGGAGTGCTTGTGTTACAGAGATTGTACGTCAGCATATTGATGTCTGCATATAGTTGGGTCTTTCTGCTTTTCCAGGTTTGGGGTCGCCACAGCAGAACTCCGGTCCGCTAATGGTTGGCAGATAGGTTTTACGTGCCGGGCTGCCAGCTCTGATGCACAACCTCCAACGATGGTACGCCCATTCACGCATGTCTCCACGCAGACGACACTGTAGCTGGGAATCGCACCTATGTACCAGCTGACCTCCACAGGCGGCTCCATTGCAACCGGCGCAACCAACCCTAGCACTCCTGTGTCCATAATCGCATAGCCATAGTTTCTCCAGCCCACCCGTGTTGAGTTTCCATGCATAACAGCCATTATCCACCTGATATCGCAGCCATGACACACCTTTACACATTGCCCTCTCCAGGACGTTGGGGCCCTACACACATTTTGTACCACCTCGTGTATTCACAGGTCTCCCTCCATTTATAATTGCACATACGTGCCTTTCCTGGTGTTATGGATTACAAACAATTTTGCGGGTTACAAATGCAGGTGGTCACAACATGAACTACATTCTGTCTGTGTATAATGTTGACATAGAACTTCAACGATATTATGGCCACTGGTATAATCCTGCCTCTGGTGTGAATAGCAGTGCTCTACTCACTCTTGTGCAGCTTTATCTGACATACGCTGCAAGCACTTTATAATACCTTAGTAGCTCTAGATTCCCTTCACAACCCTTATGTATGCTTTCGTCTTTCGACTTTCATTTTATATACATATATATATATATATATATATATATATATATATATATATATATATATATAATTGCATATTTCTTTTATGTCTGTGGATATTTATCTATACACACATCTATCTATCTGTATATATATATATATATATATATATATATATATATATATATATATATATGTTAACATCTGTACAAAACAACATACATTTGCTATGCTAAAAGCGGCTTACACCCGTGCAGGCGCACTTGCATCTCCTTATTGTGAGTTATATATGTTTACTGCCACTTCTTTGTGCTTACATGTGCCTTATTCCTTATGACAGTACCACTTTGATTGATGATATCCGGTTAACGGACCCATGCGAAACACGCATTCACCTTTGCATGTTTAAATGTTGGCTTTACAGCACAGAGGCATTCGTTACACAATAAATTGATATGTGCTATAGTCATACTTGAACCGGGAATGCCTTTACGTTAGGCGGATGCTCTAACCACTAAACTATTGGTGTTCTGCCTCATTTATATGTATACCCATGATTCATAGCTACCCTAACATATGCCACACCGCTTCACTTACACAGCAGGCATCCATTCTCCTGCTGGGAAAACCACAGTACTACACTTCCGACATTCCCTATTCCCTACTGCTCTGGACCCGTTCTGCATGTCTACTCACTCCAAGGATATTCAGAACTCCGATGCTTATAGTCCTGGCACATACATGTGCTTGATTGTCAGGGTGTTCATGTGCTGGTCTGGGTTTAGGCTTGTCTGACTGGTGACTAGCACTGCCCTGTGCCTGTTCAAATGTCAGACGTAGCACATGGACAGAGTTGGTCCCGATTTTAACATTCTACCTGTGTTTATAGATGCAGCAGTTTTGGCACCTCTGACCACATTATTAGGTCGGCACTACATAATATAGGGTGGGGGGTGGTTCCACTACATGATTTAGGGTGGGGAGGGAGTTCCACTGGTGTTTCCCTTCACATTTGACTATTTCAGTCATTCATATATATGATGAATATTATTCTGGACATCACTTATGAATTCAATACAGGTATGCAATAGTCCTGTCAACAAATGTGACAGTTGGTTGGTGTACATATGTGTACGGACCTTTGTGATACTCGGGGACTAATTTCAACAGTGACAGGGACAAGGCAATGACAAATCAGGGACAATCACGGACACTTCTACAATATTAGAACTATTAACTTGGAATGTGTTGACAGATTCGGAGACATATGTATTACTACTTATTTTCTGCAGTTAAACGCGTCTATTACTCTTAATTCTTGTCATTAGTCATTCTCATTCAACACCTTTCCTCCAAACGTCACTGGCTTTGTGAGTGATTCAGAGGCTGGCCAGTTATTGTGCAAATACTCTGACCATTGGTAGGGTTGCCACATTTTCATATGTACAGGATGGGATATATTCTAGACACACCAGATTGTTTAGGCCAACACATACCCACGGTCAGTGCAGGGTTTAGAACATTCATTATTTTCCTAGCTGAGAGCCTATTCCTTTAGCACTTTAGTTGCTTAGTCTGTTTCTTGTACGAATTACATATTTTATATCCAGACATGACTGCTTTAGGCAACTGTTACATGCAGTATGGTACATAGTTATTTCCTACAATCACAGGACATTTGCCATTGTATCATTGTTGGTCAGGACACACCTAACCAAACAGTGACTGTCCCTCACACAGTGGGTCAGGAGGTACCATGTTTACGTCAGTGTCTTAATCACCCTATTTCCAAGTGCCACTATGCGAATGTGTACAATATATTCTCTCGATTATTCATGTGTTGAAACGTGCGTCATGGGCAGGTGTTTGATCCTGGGTAGTAGGTTCTGCATGATCGTCTAGCCCTGGACAGTCTCGTGCACCACTACTGCACATTCAACTTGTGTCCGGATGTCTACAGGACTGGACATCATGTCCTGATACCCAGTCTGATGTTTACACAGGTTACTTATCCCATGAGGGATATCCAAAAATTAAACAAGACCAATACCGTCCATTATTTTGGCTTTACAAAAATGTGTTGGGGTTTTACATGCAAGGGATACATAGTTTGCAATCCTGAAACTGCCAAGGGTGACACTGCCTACTACATATGAGTAGTGGTCACTATGTGTAGATATGGCTGCACCAAGCTAGTAGGCCGAGTATGGCTGGATTCGGAGGACGTTCAGGTATGGGGGTGGGTTGTGTGCTGTGGAGGGGATGATGGGTATTCAATTATGCATCCAGGTGTGTTGCATTTGAATGGGCCTGTTCCATCCAGACCATTCTGTGGGTATGTGCCGGTGACGTTTCTGTACATTTGTATCGCACATTTTAATATTCATATGTTTGTGTGATTGTGTTCTACAGTATGGCCTGTCAGGTTGTATTGCAGATGTGTACACTTAATCTTTGTGTTTCTTTCTGATTCACCCACTGCTTCCTCATACACCTCCAGTTCACCTATTCTGCATCCAACACAGTCTCGCCTTTGTGGATTATACCATTACCCATCCCCCTACACACATATTCCTGACACTCTATCCATCACTTCTTTGGTTGATGGCCCATGACATGGTCAAGGGAACACATTGCATACACTACATATGTCAGGTACCTGTATGGTTGTGTGGACTACCCTGGCATGTTTCACCTTCCACATGCTGTACATCACTCACATAGGTGCACACCCATACTTAACTTTCATGACATGGTTGGTACACCTGGGTAATACCCGTTCAACTGTGACACATCCTGACAAGTATGGCTTGGACCGCATACGGGCAGATTTTGGCCAACTGCTCTGACCATTGGTAGGGTGCCACCTTTTCATATGTCCAGGATGGGATATATTCCGGATACATATCTGATTTTGCAGGACAATACATACCCATGGTCAGCACTACGGATAATACTTTTCCTTTCTGCCTACATGTTAGCTTATTGTTGTAGCAGTGTATATGCTCCTTCTGTATCGTTTTCTAGCTTATTCTATTTCTTGTCACATGTGGTATGTTACATACGGACATACCTATTGTATGTGACTATTACATGCATTGTGGGATATAATTCTGTCATATGGTCGCTAGATATTTACATTTTCATGGTTTTGGTATGGACACATCTGCCCAGCTGTGTACTATCCCTCACAATGTGGGACAGCTGGTAACCCTGACCATTGGGCTAGACGTAGCTATTGGCGGCACGCTAACATGACGCGTTTCACTTCCACTTGGTATAACTATCTACACTACGTTAGAATACGGGCACACGGTTTTCAATGTTATTTGTTCGAGAGATGGAGACTCGATATTCCCTACTGTGCATTTGTGTTTGCTTCTTAATTTTGTATTCACAAGAACTGTCTTGCATGCTTTGCATATGTTTCAGTATCCATGGGCACTGACAGGTGTGATTACTATTGCAGGCAAATTGTTATATGGAAGCATTTTAGGTTGCACGTCAACAGCTGACATTTCCACGCCTCCGTGCGGCACTTTGACACGCCCTATTCACTCGCGCTTGTTTCCTATGCACGTGACTGTGGCGGCAGTGTGCCTTCATTAATATGCATTTGGTGCTACTGCTCCATCTACATGCTGCACGGTCGGCACAAGCCTAATGCCGGCCTTGCGCAGAGCTTCATGAATCTGGGGACTGTAATGTGCATACTGCTTTACTTCTTGAATGTTTTATTTTACATTTTACAGCACAAACACTAATAGACATCTGGTAAACAAAGTAATGCAGTCTCACAATGAAAATAGACTTAGCATTAAAACTTCTCTGCCCTTGAAACTCATATTCATTGAAACAGCATTGGAAACCCACATTTAAAGAAAATACATTTGGCCAGTGGCAGATAAAGATTAACTTTGGGCTGTTTTCAAATCATAGGCCCCTTGCACAAGAAACATACATGTGTTCTTTGATACACTTTCATGATTGTATTAAATTATATTCCTTGTGTAATACAGTACAGTTGTTACAGGGCATTTCAAATTTATTGCTTTGAACATTTTTCCTGTAAACAATGAAACAAATCGCTTGCACCAATAATGACAAACCTGCCCAATTCAGAACATTTCCATCATAAAAGTCTACTGAAACTTTAACAATCCACCAATATCATTAAATATGCCCAATCTCTGCAGAAGCAAAAAGTCATCTAAATAATGCCACATTAAAGAGATCTGTAACTGATGAGGTTGCTGCTAGCAAACAACTTTATATTTCATTGTTTCATCTATAAATAAATAAAGTGCCTGTTGCCCTTGAGGAATAAATTGCCTATGTTACATTAATACAATGATAAGCTAGTAATATTGTAACTTATAATTTGAATGTGTTCAGGATCAGTGCATCATTGTCCAACTTTTGATATAGGATGCATATTTTACTATGGCGATTATTAAATCACCACACAGCATAACTATGCAAGCAGAGTAGAAGACATATACTGGTAGAAGCAATCATATCTCTCAGGTGTCCCTGATTTTTGGGACATCCTTAATTTTGCGAGCAAATGCTGTCACCTCAAAAAATGTGTGATTTGATGGTAAAATACGGGGTTTAAATTCATTACATAATTTGAGGCATGAGAGTTACGACTGAAAATTATTATTAACACAAGTCTTCATGTATACTTAACTTTCTAAGTGAATATGGTCACTGCTTCAGTAAGGTCCCTGATCTAGGGCCTTTGCTCCTTTAAGCATTATCCCTGACTTTAGAGTAGAGAGGCCAGGTGGACAGCAATGCTCTCGAAGACACACACACAAACACACACACACACACACACACACACACACACACACACACACACACACACACACACACACACGATGAGATGCCCTTTTTTAATAACCCCACCCACTCCTGTAGTCAGTCAACTTGAAAAGCACAAACGAAACATCAGTACGACTCTTAACCTCACATAAACTGGCAGAGCTATCTATCTTGTGTTTTCAGTTTTCTGTTAATGTTTTCCAGACGTTTTTGCATTTAAAAACTCATAAGGACATCATTCCTTTGTCAGATGTTTTTGCTACTCCTCCCTATAAACAGCACAGCTGACCAGGAAATACAACAAATTGCACACAGCTCCAGTTCTGCTCTTGTATTCCAACACCTATGGGTCCTACCGGGGTGTCCATCTGACTTTGCCGAATTCCACAGCTGCAGTTAACTTGTGTTGTGCATGTAGATCCCCCCCACACACACACACAAACTCAGAAAAAATGTTCATTCCATGAGTTGCCATTCTGTTTTCTTTGCTCAGTCTAAAGATGGCAGCTAATTGCATAAAATTCTCCTGATGCAGACTGGGTTACTAACATTATTACTACTGCAAAGGTTGCCTGAGCCAACAACATTTTCTGAAAATCACTATAAGGACATCGGCACCTTACACTTTGCATGAAGGCAGCACACGGGTAGCAAGAATTATTGCTGATGAAGCTGCAACAGTGGGGGTGCTTCAATGGATGCTGCAGCCTTTTCACACATTCTCACACACACACACACACACACACACACACACACACACACACACACACACACACACACACACACACACACACACACACACACACACACACAACCTCAAGCAGAGTGTTGGTTAATGAAATAAACTGTACTAAATCAAATAACATGTTTTACAGTGATGTAACCTGTGAACTGCTCTTCCATCCTCATCTGACCGAGACAGACAGTCTGATCCCACTTCCCCAGCCCCACGGGATTCCCAGCTTCAAAGCCCAATCCCTAACCCTGCGAGAGCACGCTAAACTATTCAGATGGCAGATATTGCAGTCCAATTCCCTTCCAGTCTATGCGGTTCTAACTGCATAGACTTCTGGGCATCTTTGTAGTCTGATGTCTTCTTCCTAATCCGGACTGGTTAAACAGCAGTCCAGATTCTAGGAATGCTGAACACGCATGCATGAGTTCCGGGACTCATTACTTTTTTTTCTTTTCTTTCACAGCTGGGGGGCTGCAGTCCTGCAGTCCAATAGCAGGAGCTGCCCCTGTTATGTGCCATGCTACACAATAAGATCTTGTGGAAGTAGCTGCAGCAGGTATATCAGGGGGAAGGGCCACACAGTACACCACCATTACCAAGGTCCCCACAGGCACAGAGGAACTCAGAGGAGGAGGCCCCTGAGCCTGTTCCTCTAGGCAAATGGAGGCATGCCCAGTATGCTCAGACTTTGGCAAAGAGACAGTGCATAGCACACACACTGACACTGTAGGGAACTTAGGGATTGACACCTCTCTCTGACTCACACACACACACACACAGTAAAATGGATGCACACACATCACATTACCTGCAACTTAACATGTACAGGCAGTGTACTATGTGCATCCAACATAGGCAGCCCTCAAGCACCATCCTCACAACTGCTGCAGCTACAAGGAAAGTCAGTCTTCTTAACAATAAATAAATGGATTAGTATGTTTTGCTAGCAGCTTACTTAATATCTAGATGGAAACAAAAAGGTTGTGAGGCATGAGAAAATAAATTACTTTTTAAATACATTACTGGAATGCTAGTCAAAATCAAGTATAAAAAAAACAAACATCACTCAGTTCAAACCACTTCTCTGTGCACTGCAGTTCTAATTATAATTTATATTCGGCTTTACAAATGTACCAAGTAACATGCTGAAATAGCAATCTCTGTGATACCCACACTTGTAAAAATGTTTCTTATCCAAAAAAGACCTGCTGCCTGACAACAGCTATCTACTTGCTTCATGGGGAAAACATGATCAAAGTAAAAAATGAACAGCAAACAAGAAACAAGCTCAAGATAAATTGCTTAAAGGATTACTGCACAGGTTATGGACCACACATGATAGACTGACATTCTGTTTAGTTTACTGGTAAAGCCTGCAAAGATGACTGCAAGTCTCCAACAAATGTAATGAGCTTCTGAAAATAACGTAATCTTGTCCTTTATTGCAAATGCTATCATATGCATTTCAATACCTAAGGCTTATACGTTATCTAGTTATGTAAATATTCTCTGCATGGCAACAACAAAAAGGCTTTCAATATTGGTACTTCTTTAAATGTATGCTTATTAAAGCTTACTTGCATCTTACAGTCTCAGATAAGCTTACCTGATGCTCATTAAAGCATTGCTACTTAAACAGAGAGCAATAGGCACTGCAACAACATGCATTTTTGAATAAGAAGAAGCATAAATCAACAGTATAAAAATATGACAGAAAACCAGAACATTCAGCAAAATCAAGGACAGATGAAAAGCCACTGTAGTAGTTGTGTCTACCTTGGAATGGGGTTACTCCGCACACTTACACTGCAAAATTGCTCCTTGTCTTGCTTGGACACATCCAGAGTCACTACATGGGGGAGTGGGGTGCAACAAGTATGTCACAATTTGAAATGTCTCTGGCTGACGGTGATGGCCGTGACACATCTGCCATACCTCTCAACATCAGAGCAAGAAATATTGACAAAGCCATACATAGAAGTGGGACAAAGACCCAGAAATAAGGACAAATGTTAAATATTGCTCTTATAAACTTAGAAAGATAATAGAATAGTAGGTCTTGCATTAGTATGAATTTTCTGAAGGATATGAAATCTGAAACTCAAATGTCTGTCATTATTTTCTAACTTCAATCTTTAATGATTTACCACTAATTTGCCAGAAAACCACAATTTTATGAAAAATGGACCAAAAATGTGATGCAAAAATATAAAGTAGCCACACAACACATCTGGGAACCTGTCAAAGAAGGGGCACTCTTTTAATATTAGTACTGTTAATTTGAGCAGCTGACAAAATAAGAGAATCTACATGCATTTCTGAAACAAAAGTAATCTATAACTCTGATAATTACAATTACTTATTAATTGTAAACCCTCCACGTTTTCTTCCAAAATTGCATTTTGCAGAGGGATTATTATGGGGAGAGCAACATTTTGAGACAAAATCAGGGACAGTTGAGGGATTTGGATATGCCTAATTCTATAAAGCGATTTATTTGTGTGTACCTCTCAAGCTCTTAGCACAGGACATTTGGACAATGTCAAATATATTGGGGGAATACACAAACAGTACTAAAAATCGCTCTTGTATGAACTTAGCCAGTTGATAGAATAACAGGTCTTGCTTTAGCATGCATTTTTCTGAAGGGTATGAAGTCTGAAACTCAATGTCTGTCATTATTTAGTGACTTCATTCCTAAATGATTTGTCAGAAAACCACAAATCTTATGAGGAACAAACCAAAAATAAGAAGCAAAACTCTATTCATTCTGTGAATCTCTGGACAGCTGAGGGGTATAGTTCCACTGGGGCTGTCTGAGTTTGCTGCCCTTCCCTCCATCACAAAATCATGGTTGAATGGAGCCTCCCCATGCAGTCATGCCAATATCCCATTACTTGGCTATTTCACTCCATTTACCATAGACACTGTAATGTGCATACTGCTTTATCTCTTGAAAGTTTTATTTTACATTTCACAGCACAAACACTAATAGACGTCTTCTAAACAAACAATGCAGTCTAACAATGAAAATAGACTTAGCATTAAAACTTCTCTGCCCTTGAAACTCACATTCATTGAAACAGCATTGAAACCCACATTCAAAGAAAATACTTTTGGCCAGTGGCAGATAAAGATTAACTTTGGGCTGTTTTCAAATCATAGGCCCCTTGCATAAGAAACATACATGTGTTATTTGATGCACTATTCTGATTGTATTAAATTATATTCCTTGTGTAATACAGTACAGTTGTTACAGGGCATTTTAAATTTATCGCTTTGAACATTTTTCCAGTAAACAATGAAACAAATCGCATGCATCAATAATGACAAAACTGCCCAATTCAGAACATTTTCATCATAAAAGTCTACTGAAACTTTTACAATCCACCAATATCAGTAAATATGCACAATCTCTGCAGAAGTAAAAGTCATCTAAATAATGCCATATTAAAAAGATCTGAACCGGATGAGGTTGCTGCTAGCAAACATTATATTTCATTGTTTCATCTACAAATAAATAAAGTGCCTGTTGCCCTTGAGGAATAAATTGCCTATGTTACATTAATAAAATGATAAGCTAGTAATATTGCAACTTATAATTTGAATGTGTTCAGGATCAGTGCATCATTGTCCAACTTTTGATATAATACACATATTTTACTATGTCGATTATTAAATCACCACACAGCATAACTATGCAAACAGAACAGAAGACATATACTGGTAGATGCAATCATATCTCTCACGTGTCCCTGATTTTTGGGACATCCTTAATTATGCCAGCAAATGCTGTGACCTCAGAAAATGTGTGATTGGATGGTAAAATATGGGGTTTAAATTCATTACATAATACGAGGCATGAGCGTTACAACTGAAAATTATTATTAACACAAGTCTTCATGTATACTTAATTTTCTAAGTGAATATGGTCACTGCTTCAGAAAGGTCCCTGATCTAGGGCCTTTGCTCCTTTAAGCATTATCCCTGACTTTAGAGTAGAGAGGCCAGCTGGACAGCAATGCTCTGGAAGACTCACACACACACACACACACACACACACACACACACACACACACACACACACACACACACACACACACACACACACACACACACACACACACACACACACACACACACACACAAACACACACCATGAGATGCCCTTTTAGAAATTATTTCATATCACCAGGTAGACAGTAAACAATAAATCTACAATGTATTTTTTGCACCTGCTGATTCTCAGATTCATTTTCTCCTCCAGGAAGCTGAATGACCTTAAGCGTAGTTCCAAAAAAGGTAGCTACAACCCTTGCGCATACACTCACTTGCACGCATACAGTTGCACACACACACACACACACACACACACACACACACACACACACACACACACACACACACACACACACACACACACACACACACACACACACACACCATGAGAAGCCCTTTTTAATAAACCCGCCCACCCATGTAGTCAGTCAACTTGAAAAGCACAAACGAAACAGCAGTACGACTCTTAACCTCACATAAATTGGCAGAGCTATCTGTCTTGTGTTTTCAGTTTTCTGTTGATTTTTTTCCAGGCAAGGTTTTTGCATTTAAAAACTCATAAGGACATCATTCCTTCGTCAGATGTTTTTGCTATTCCTCCCTATAAACAGCACAAATAATCAGGGAATGCAACGAATTACGCACAGCTCGGGTTCAGCTCTTGTATTCCAACACCTATGGGTCCTACTGGGGCCTCCATCTGATTTTACCAAATTCTACAGCTGCAGTTAACTCGCTGTTGTGCATGTAGAGCCCCCTCCACACACCCAAACTCAGAAAAAAAAGTTAATTCCATGAGGTGCTACTCTGTTTTCTTTGCCCAGTCTAAAGATGGCAGCTAATTGCATAAAATTCTCCTGATGCAGACTGGGCTAGTAACATTATTACTACTGCAAAGGTTGCCTAAGCCAACATTTTCTGAAAAGCACTATAAGGATACCGGCACCTTGCACTTTGCATGAAGGCAGCACACGTGTAGCAAGAATTATTGCTGATGAAGCTGCAACAGTGGGGGCACTTCAATGGATGCTGCAGCCTTTTGACACATTCTCACACACACACACACACACACACACACACACACACACACACACACACACACACACACACACACACACACACACACACACACACACACACACACACACACACATACACAGCCTCAAGCAGAGTGTTGGTTAATGAAATAAACTGTACTAAATCAAATAACATGTTTTACAGTGATGTAACCTGTGAACTACTCTTCCATTCTCATCTGACCAAGACAGACTTCCAGTTTTATTTTCCAAATTCTAACATTGCAGGGTTGGCAAATAATTTTTTAAATATAATCACACACACACACACACACACACACACACACACACACACACACACACACACACACACACACACACACACACACACACAGTTCCTGAGTTTAGAGTCCATCCATCTCAGCCTGCCGTCCGATCCTCTTCCCCAGCCCTGCGAGATTCCCGGCTTCAAAGCCCAATCCCTAACCCTGCGAGAACATGCTAAACTATTCAGACTGCAGACATTGCAGTCCGATTCCCTTCCAGTCTTTGCAGTTCTAACTGCATAGACTTCTGGGCATCTTTGTAGTCTGGTGCCTTCTTTCTAATCTGGACTGGTTAAACAGCAGTCCAGATTCTGGGAATGCCAAGCACGCATGCACGAGTTCAGGGACTCATTACTTTTTTTTCTTTTCTTTTACAGGTGGGGGCGGGGCTGCAGTCCTGCAGTCCAATAGCAGGAGCCGCCCCTGTGTAGGTGTGAAAATGTGATCTGAGAATCCTGGAGGGGAGTGGCATGAAGTTTAAGTCAAATTTGTCCTCTAACAGGTTGGCTATGTCCCCTGGATCATGGTATGTGATATAATTTACTATGTGTTCTGCGCAGTGCTGGGTACAATTTCTGAGATTTTTAACATAACTAAGGAAGTCTTTATTCTTCCCCTGAGTGGCTATTTTTACCTCATATCTGGTTTTGGTTGATTTGATCAGTGTCTGGAGGTCCTTATTTAGTTTATTAAGAGCAATTTTGTCATCTGGAATGTTATATTTACTTTTTGCATGCAATGAGTTTTTTTCTTTTATTATAGAGCCTGTTTATATTTGGAAGTGAAGGACTCGACATAAACAGTGGGGTCTTCAAGATGTAAGGATCATACTTAGTGGCTTCATCTGGCTAACAGCTAACTGACATAGACAAAACAATTAAATGTAAGACACTTTGTATGTACCCACAGAGAAACAAAGAATTTTAGTCAGTGAAATAACTGAGAAGTCATACCAAATATTTGCCCTTCATAACACCAAACATTTTGTACATGTTGCCACCAAGTCCATAATGGATGCATATCCTCATTATTTTACAGAAAAGGATAACAAAATTGTCATAAGAGTTCAGATTACTCTGATTTGCTTTATTATTTATGATTTGCTGATGCTGAATTGCCTTCTTATTTAAGATTTAGCAACAGGAAATGACACTTATTTGTTTTACTTTTCGCTTTTACTACAATTAATGAACTCCCTCTAATTACACTTTAAATGAGTAAATGGTAGTAGAAGGTGTCAATTAGTTACTTCAGTCATACGTCTTGTTGAATTCTCTGACTTATACCTCCAGATTGCTATAACAGTATGTTCATCTTGCTCCTAAGGTGCACCTCATTCTTTCTGTTCATCTCTTTTAATTTGTTGATAGCTTTCCTACTGATTAGCGTGTAACCTTACACTGCATCTCACCCAAATGTGAAATCACGTGTGGTCAAGACTATCGGGACTGGATTAAAGGTTAAGGTTTCAGGCAGTCATCAGAAGGATAATGTAGGTTTATGGAGTGCAAGGAGAGTTTAGGGTTTTGGAGTGATAGGGAACTTTAGGTTAAGGGAGTGGGAAGGGAATTTTAGGGTTAGGGAGCAGGAGGGGAGTTTTAGGGTTATAAAGCAATTAGGGTACATTACGTGTGGTGACCAGGAAAAGAATTTTAGGTTTAGGGAGCAGGAAGGGAGTTATAGGGCTAGGGCATGATCAGGGACTTTTAGGGTGAGAGTTAAGGTTCTATCAATTGGTGGGAACGCTATGTGATTCATTAGGATCGGGTTAGTGGGTATTAGCGCACTTGCCAGCTAGAGCCAGTGGCAGCAAATAAATTTAACATGAGCTTCTAGCATGCAAGTACTTGTAGTAGACCCTTTTCAAGTATAGAGTTTTACGCGTGCATGCAAGCGCATATACACACACACACACACACACACACACACACACACACACACACACACACACACACACACTTGAATTTCAATTTGTAATAATAGGGTTAAAAAGAGAATATGGCACTATCTGAATATGTTGTGTCTTTCGGCTTTTCCCGGTTAGGGGTCACCACAGCGGAACTCCGGTCCACTAATGATTGGTAGTTGATTTTTACGTGCTGAGTTACCAGCTCTGATGCACAACCTTCAACGAAGGTACGCCCATTCACGCATGTCTCCACGCAGAAGACGCTCTAGCTGAGAATCGAACCGGACAGCGTCTTACTATCTGAATATAAGCAGATAAATTTGATTATCTCATTTTGTTACTTAATTATTCAACATGTGAAAGTACCTCTAGGGTAAAGTGAAAGTACTCCATTGTGGTATTCTTATGTCAGTCTCAGATATATTACTGGGTGTTATTTATTACTTAGTTACATGTTGTCATATCTCTATTTATGTCCTCTGAAAAAGCAGAATATTATGAAGATTTGATATTTTTGCATACAATATGTAGAATGATGTGCCTCTAAGTATTATTTTATGCTTATTATCAAAAATTAGTTATTTCTTCTAATGCCATTAAAGATGCCATAAAACTGTTCCTTTGAGACAAGTAGGTCATAAATCTATATGTGCATTTAGATTTTTGTTTTGTAAGTTGCAACATTTTTAATTTTAAAACATGTTTTTCTTGTTAAACTATGAGGCCTGTAAATGTTGATTACATATGTTTTATACTTGACATATATGTTTGTACTTATTATATTGCATTTTCAATTTTAGAATATGTTGACCCCTAATAAATACTTGAAGCTTGTTGGTTTATAAGAATAACGTCTATTCTGTATTACTGGATAAATTGCAGCATTGTCATCTCTGTGTCATGTGTCTTTTGCTGTGAAAATTAAGTATATTTCTATTTTTTTTTTTATGTAGCCACACATTGATAGCAACCAAAAGAGATAAGAAGTAGTTTAATTATCAATAAGGCACAATTACAGGAAATCGAAATCACTAGTCAGAGTTTAAGAATATAGCCTATGACTATAGATCACATCTTGTGAGGATACTGACAAAATGTCAAGGTTATACTGTCTTGTAGATGTCACTGATGCAGGGAGGGTTTAAACATCATGTTCTTTAAGTTGACTAAGGAGTGAGGCTGTAAAATGAAAAAGGAAAGAGACAACATTTAAAATTGCTGATATTCCATTGTCAGAGAGTATCTGATTTAACAACCTTTTCTTCTTAATCACATATAAAGTATGAATCATTCAGAAGATTTGTTACTCTACTTTGATAGCTACCAGTACATGCCCCTCTTTCACTACTGCTTACTCCTTCCTCAGGATTCGTTCACCTGATAAAACTGAAAGATGATACAAAATTCAATTACTGGAAATGAGGTAGAAGCAGAGTATGTACTGTGCGAGGTCATCATGCAGAACACATACACCTGAGATAATCAAGAACAAAAGTTTCAAAGCACATGAGGTGGTGCTGCCAAGCGATAAGACAGGGCACTACACTTACAAACGGTTACTTAATGTATTGGTTTTGCATGCATTTCAGAGCCATTGCATAGCTGTTATGGGACTGATTTGGCTCTTAAGGATCATTTCATGAAAGAATGATTGAACCTTGATTTCATTAACAGCAGTACACTGTGTAGTATTTGTGCTGCAAAATATAACACAAGGATCTTTTTTTTTTCCAAGACTGAGACATCATCAAAAGAAGACACCAAAGAAATAGAAGTGCTAACAAGACAAATTCTGACATCAATTTTTTTTTATTTATTTGCAAGTCTACCCTATCAATTTGTTTTTTTTTCTGCTGTGCTGGCTTTCAGTGTTATTTGTCATACATGGCTACAAATTAATTGCATGTAAAACAGTTTGTGGCTGTGCATGTTAATCTCTAAGGCTCTGAATTATGATGTCCTTGGTAAGCAAGAATTAGTCTGAAGGATGTTGTGCCTGAGGGCACCCCAGACGTCAATAGCTTTGTTTTTGCTGTCAGTTCTATCCCTTGATGGCTTATTTTCCACTTCAGGCTGCAGTGTGAACTCTCAACAGATGTTAAAACAGGGCATGTGGGACAAAGCATGTTCCCCTGGCATATGTAATTTTTGTTTCTTTCTTATTTATTTATTTTTTTTATCAAAGCAGCGGATGGCAGCTCTTCAGAACTAAAGCTTTCATTTCCTCTGTTTGTAGATCAGTTATAAAGCTTTCTTTTAAATTCAGCTTCATGTTGGCAGACTTTCTCATGCCATTTCTGTCAACACATACAAGTGCCAATGTGATTAAAGCAAGGAAATGAAGAGGAAAATTGCAGAAAACCTATTCTTACATGTGTAAACACTTAAATGCTACCTCATTTCTGAGCAAAAAGTCAGAATGTTTTTGATGCAGCAGGCTTTGTAGAGCAAAAGTATGACAGTCATAATTGATTTAATTTTGTTAAATAGACAAGTACAATTAAACTAGAACCCGGCTTCTCCTGACTAGTGATCCAACACCCCAATGTATTTTAGCATATTGCTTAATATCATACAATATACAGATGAGACCTATGTAAATGGGTGTGAAGAGATTCAGATCCATGCTTCCAGTTCCGTAATTCAAAAACTTAAACACCAGACGTTGCTGAAGACAAACTAAATATTACATTGATTGCTACTGCTAAATGTGACAAAGCTGATAAGCAAAAAAAAAAAAAAAGCCTCCCACCTGGATCAAACTCATCTTTTCTAGGACTGGTTCTATCATGCATCTTTGATATTGCATGACCTTAAGTTACTTCTGTAGCATTTTCTTTCACCCTGCTGCATGTTTGTCTCCATTTGTCCAGGTTATTACTGGATGCATTTCTTAGATGGGTTAATTTTATCAGGTAAGTAACAGGCAAACAAAGGAACATAAATAAAAAAAATGCTGCATTGTAGGACTTGTCTTTGCAATGCACATGCCCACATTAATATATGTACAAATGTATGTGCACACATGCACACACGCACACACATACACACTCACACTCGCTCTCCCTCCATTTTACAATAGGAAGAGATAACTGCATGATGTTCTTCATGTTTCACTGTTGAGTCATTATATTTGGGTTATCTGCTTGCAGTAGCCCTCAGTCAGCCTGATTAACAAAGTCTTGGGTCTTGCGTCGGTTGCAGTCCCTTCTTCCATGACATCAGGTTATCAGGGGTACAAAACATGCAGCCAACGCCATTACATCAGTCTTTCTTGCCGTGCGGTGCCTGAAGCAGAAGCAGTTCGCAAGTGCCGGTCCGAAGTCTTCAACTAAAGCTAAGTACCCCATTGGGGAAACTTTTTATTGCTATGTCAGTAAAAGTTAATAATTGCATTACTTGTGAAAAGCAAATACCTCACAAAGATTTTCATTCGTACTGTATTCCTTGCCTAGGCCCTGACCACGAAGTAACTTGCTGTCGGTTTTGTGCTTTATTTAATCAGCGCACTATCCATCATCGGTATATTTTCACTTCTAAATATTTCAGTTCTTGGTTTAATTATCCAGAAATGTCGTCAGTTAGCCATCCAACTACCCGAATTCCGAAAAAATGCAAAAATAAAGACAGAGACAGGCCACCGAGGTCCAAAGCTGCTGACAACGCTTCTCCTTAGCCAGTCGCCAGTCCACCGGTACTCAGTGAGGCACATTCGCAGCCCTTGATACCCACTACTTCTGAGTCGCAGACCTCTACTGAGACCCATTTGGAGTCTGGTATGCAGCGAGATGCTTCAACTGTGGAACCTGTGGATGTCCCTACCTTGGATGGGTCTGGAGCCGCTGTGCAGGCACTGGCTTCTGAGGGTGTTCAGGCCTACAGACTTGCATATTAAACCAATGCCTCCTTCTTCATTTAGGCCAAAATCTCAAACCATGCCTAAGAAATCGACGCCCAGGCCACAGGCTCAGGCCTCTATGCCTAAAAAACAAACAATAAGAATGGCTGAAGATCTTATAACTCTAATCAGGGGAAGCCAACCTCCCCCTTCTAAAAGACCTAGGACTGAAGTTGTTTATGAATCTTCTGAACAGGATTCTGATTTTTCTGATTCTTCTGATGATCTATATTTGCCCTTATCTACTTTTGAGGATTCTGATGCAGAGGATTCTATTCCCTCTGCTTCCCCTCCAGAGGATTTTTCTTTTGGTGAGACCTTACATACTCTAAGGGAATATTTCCACTGGGAAAGCCAGGACTTTTCTGATTCAAAAAAGAGGCTTAGGGATTTCTTACTCCTGCCTCAACATAGGTCTTTAGCTATACCTCCTGTACTAGACATTGTTGATGATGCCTTTTCAGAATCTAGTTTGGCTCCTAATACTTTGCCTCCTGCTCCCAGAAAACCTGACAGATATTACAGGGTTCCTGATTCTCATAAGTTCCCTTTTAAAAATCTTATTGCGGATCCAGAGACTATTTCACAGGGACCCAAGGGCATTAAGGCTTCTACTGCTAAAAATCCTACCCCCTCTGATAGAGACTCCAGGGTGCTGGATAGGTGGGGTAAGAAAGTTTACACTTCTGCAACCTTGGCCATTAGGACTTTAAACTGCCAGTTTCATATGTTAAAGTATCAACAACGTGTTATTGGATTGCTTAAACAGAAAATGATGTTACTTCCTGAATGTGCTGAAAATAAAGAATTACAGGATTTAATGCATTCTGCTGAACAGGTTGGAAAACATACCTTGCAATGTGGATTTGATTCATTAGAGGCCTCTTGCAGGGTTGCTGTTACTGAGTCTGTGCTCAGAAGGCATGCTTGGCTTAAGGAGCAAGGTTTGCCTGATCATGTTAAAGCTAAATTGTTGGATGCTCCATTAAATCAGGACCACCTGTTTGGCAACAAGGCTGAGGAAGTTCTTAAAAAGATGGAGGATAAAGCTAAATCTATGAAAACTGTTAAAGATTTCTTATAAGTTCAGCCTCCTAGATTTAGTAGGCACTGGCCCTCTAAAAATTGGTCCTTTCCAGCCACTTTCAGGTCTTCTCAAGACAAACCCAGACACAGCAAAAACCCCAGGTTTCAGTCCCAAGGGACACACAAGACTAGGCAGTGGGGGGTTTCCGCACCCAAGCCTGGGAGTAGTAAAACTCCCCCCTATGGAAGATTGTCTCAATGACTTGCTTTTAAAACTACCAAGCACTTCCCATCTGAATGCTCCTTTAGGTGGAAAGATTGGTCTGCAGGCCAAAAATTGGGAACTCATTACCCAGGACAAATGGGTTTTCAATATAGTGTCCCAAGGATACAGATTTCATTTCCACACATTACCAACACCAACCGGGTGGCCAGATCTACCTCCAAATCACTGGGCAGAGGCCCAAAATCAAGTACCAGAAGAGGAAAAGTGACAAGGTTTCTATTCAAGACTTTTTCTGGTACCCAGAAAAGGCAATACATGGCATCCTATCCTGGACCTTTCTATTCTAAACACCTTTCTGGTGATTCCAAAATTCAAAATGCTGACTCTTCACCACCTGCTTCCGATGCTAGGCAAGGATGCATGGTTGGCAACACTAGACTTAAAAGAAGCATACCTGCACATCCCTATCAGGGAGTCTTGCAGAAGATAGCTATGTTTCAAAGCAAGCTACATGCACTATCAGTTCTCTGCACTGCCCTTTGGCTTATCTACTGTGCCCAGGGTATTCACAAAGTGCCTAGCTCCAGTCATTGCATTTTGCAGGCAAAGAAATATTCAGATATACCCATACCTGGACGATTGTCTAATTCAGGCAGAAAGCAAGGACAGTCTTTTGAATCATCTGGCCTTTGTTCAAAGGGTACTGACTTGTCTGGGGTTCACCATAAATGAAAAGAAATCCCACCTGGTACCCTGTCAACAAATTATATTCCTGGGAGCAAGCTTGAATACAGCTTCCCAGATGGCTTTCTTCATGCCAGAGAAATGGATTTATTTGACAACTTACTTCAAACAAGTGGCCACAAAAACCCTGCTATCTGCAAGGCAAATACTGCAAGCCTTGGGGTTCATGGCCTCCTGCATTCTTCTAATTCCATATGCAAGGCTGCATATGAGGAAATTACAATGGTATCTAAAAAGCCTGTGGTGTCAATATTCACAGGATCTAGAAGCAAGTATTCCTATCATACCTTGCCTACGCCTAGAGTTCCTTTGGTGGGCAGAGGCCTGCCACCTAAACAGGGGACTACAATTCACATTACCCCCTGACGCCCAAATCTTAACAACAGATGCATCAGACTATGCATGGGGGGGCCCACCTGGCAGGGAAGTGCATTCAGGGCAAATGGAACCCAAGTCAAATGCACCTGCACATAAATCAAAAGGAAATGTTAGCTGTACAGAATTCTCTGACAGCCTTCAAGGACCACATTCTTCCAGGACAACTAATGGTAAAGACAGACAACACCACTGTCATGTGGTACATAAACAAGCAGGGGGGTGCACATTCTTACCCCCTCTGCAGACTAGCCATGGCATTGTGGAACACAGCCTTGAGCTACCAAGTGAATCTACAAGCTCAATTCCTGCCAGGGAAACAAAATACACTGGCAGACAGACTAAGCAGAAACCTCATGGACCCACATGAGTGGAAACTGGAACCAAGGATTTTCAACATGTTGACAAGCAAATGGGGGACCCCAGATATAGACCTGTTTGCCTCCCCCCATAACCATCAACTGGACAAATTTTGCAGTAGGATTCCCCACAAACTAGCTTGGAAAGTGGATGATGTGTCCTTCAGCTAGAAAAAACTATCAGTTTATGCATTTCCTCCTCTGCCTTTGCTCTCCAAGGTACTACTAAAGATCAAACAGGACAGGCCAAGGACGATTTTAATTGCACCAGACTGGCCTCACCAACACTGGTAGCCACTCTTGCACAGTGTGTCACGCTTGGCTCCATGGCACCTGCCTCAGACTCCTTCCCTGTTGTCTCAGCAGGAGAACCAGATTCTGCACCCTCAGATGCAAACCCTGAACCTAGCAGCCTGGCTAATTACCTAATCTCTCCTTTACCATCCCTCAGTAAATCAGTGATAGATATCATTTTAGAGGCAAGGAGGCCCAGTACTAGAAAATCTTATGCTGCAAAATGGAAAAGATTCTGTGCCTGGAACCAATCTCAAGGAATGAAAGCAGCAGTGCCCAATTTACCTCAGATTCTACAAGACTTGACTGAGATGCTTCATAAGGGCTTGTCTTTTTCCTCCATCAAAATTCATGCCTAAGTCATTTCAGCTCATTATAGCACAGAGCCTCCCCTCTTCTCTCACCAGCTGCTCAAGCAGTTCCTCAGAGGGGCCAGACATTTAAAGCCACCCAGGACAGCTCCAACTCCAGCCTGGGATCTTAACTTTGTCTTGGAGAAACTCACTCCTCCCCCTTTCGAGCCAGCTGCTACTGCAGATTTAGAATTTCTTTCCTGGAAAACAGCTTTCCTTTTAGAAATCACTTCTGCAAGAAGGGTATCTGAATTACAGGCCCTTATGGCATGGAACCTTTCATCATCTTTCATGCAAACAGGGTGTCCCTCAGAACCATTCCCTCTTTTATGCCCAAGGTGGTATCCAGTGTGGCTCTTAATCAGTCCATTCATTTGCCTACCTTCTTTCCTAACCCACAGAAAAAAAGGAGAACGAATACTACACCCTTTAGATGAACAACTGCTGGTGGCATTTGCTGCAGGGACAGAGGGGAAAGCTATTTCAAAACAAACTAGTTCAAAACAGATAGGCCACTGCATTCATTTCTGCTGTAAGCAACATGGAAAACCTATCCCATAGGGCATCAGACCCCATTCAACCAGGGCTGCATCTACCTCTACATCCTTTCTCAGGGGTGTCCCTACTAGGAACATCCTAGAAGCTGCTACCTGGAGTTCTGTACATACTTTCACCAAGCATTATCATTTGCCAATTTTCTCTAAATCCAGAGCTGGTTTTGCCACTGCAGTCTTGCAGGGCCTTATAGCTGGTCCTCATTTTATTTAAATTCCTCCTCCCAACCTTAGCTTTGGGAATCTACCCAAATGTAATGACTGCAACAGTGAAACATGAAGAACATAGTACAGTTGTGTACACTTACCTTAAATGTAGATGTTTGAGTGTATTCACAGTTGCAGTCCTGGTTACCATCCCTCCAGCCCACATTCTTCTTTTGGCTATACCTATACTTTCACTTACTATGCTCTAAAAGCTTTTTGGTGTATTTGCTTTTTTGTTGGAGGTATATCCTTGTATTTATAGATTTGATTGCTTCCCATTAGGGGGGCACCTGACATATGGGGCAAGAAAAACTGATGTAATGGCGTCGGCTGCATGTTTTATACCCCTGATGACCTGACATCATGGAAGAAGGGACAGCAACTGAAGCAGGACCCAAGACTTTGTTAATCAGGCCAACTGAGGGCTACTGCAAGCAGATAACCCAAATGTAATGACTGCAACAGTGAATACACTCGAACGTCTACATTTATGGTAAGTGTACACAACTGTACTTTTCTATGCCTTCAGTTTCCTGCCTGTCTTTGATATTAACAACTGTTACCAGTTAATAGCAGTTCTCACTAACAAGTGAAGGTACCCCTATTTAATCTTCATAAAGACAGTCCTATTGTTGATGATAACTAGCCCTTTTCTTTCACTAAATCAATAAAAATTTACCATAGTAGAAACAATCCTATACGTAAAGGAACTACAAGTAAGACTGACACTTTACAAAAGCTATTGTTTGCCGATCAAAATCCATTATTAAATTATGCTGAAGAAGATGAAGCTGATAATGTGAATGAAGTTAATGAATCCGAGAACATTATGTTTTTGAAACATGATCTTGAGGGTAATATCTTTCAGCTAAAATGTCTCCAATGGCAGCGGAGACATATGGAGGCTTGCATAAACCTTAAGATAGTACAGAGAGGTCTGAGAGTTTTAAAAATGCCCACCTATGGAAATATGTTTCCTGATTTACTTTCTATGTGGCAGTGACTTAATATTGAAACAAGTTATGGATACATGAAGCTACTGATAGAACATTATAGCATACTTGAATGTCAGTTAAAAGTTAAAATCACTGACATACAAGAGAAATTAACTGCTTTGATGGTGACCACTAGATTAAACATTTTTAATGAGCATTTAATTGCACAGATTTCTGCATTTGAGCATACATTATTAATGCAGAAAAAGAAAAAGATCCATAGAGACTTTAAAGATTTTAAGACAGGGGAGGTCTTTGCCTGGCAGAGAACCATGTCGACTGGTCGTCAAATTGAGGGAACAAGCGGCAATAACCAATTGGATGTTGCTTCTACGATGGTGAGCGCGTCAAATGTTACATTAAAGACACCAACGATGTCAACGTCAGCTAGAGGTGCCCTCAGGCCAGATGTGAGGAAGAAGTAGATAGTAATCTCTCCATTGATAATCATATTGCCAAGGTGGTTAGAAAATCCTTCTATGTGACCCACCTAATCACAAAAGGGTTCGCATCTAGAACAAAAGAGGTTATTGTGCCTCTCTACTCATCACTCATTAGACCCATCATAGAATACAGTGCCTCATTTGGGATGTACCTTACAAGACACCTGCAACAGCTGGAAAGGCCACTAAGAGGATTACTGGCCTCAAACAGATGCCCTATGCAGCCCGACTCAAGAAACTCTAGCTGTACTCGGTTGCATACCGCTTACTCAGAGGTGATCTCTGCCTGATATACAAGGCCATGTCCAACCCAGAAATGATGGACATGCTCCACCTAAAAAAAAACAAATCCCAGAGAGCCACATGCTCTAGTGAAATAAACCTCACCACAACGATAAATAGGACATGCTGGAGGGATAGATTCCTATCCCAGAGACTCCCCATGCTTTGGAACAGGATTCCAATATACATCAGGCAGAGCCCATCACTAACACTCTTCAAGAGAAACCTTGACGGGTGGATGGGAAAAAGAAAATTTACCCCGGGGATCACTGCAGTGGCTCTGCTGGACATTGGCACAGGGAATTAATGGCTCTGCTGGACCGAGGCACAGGGAACTAATCTAAGGGGGTGGTGAAAGCCAACACATTCTGGCTAGGCTTATAAATGCCCTTGGGCAGATAGCCTAGTACTTACCTATGAACCTATGAACCTTAAACCAAGGACTTGGAGAAAAAGCGTGACGATTCTGCTTTCCTGTGTTTCTCTTGCCGCTAAAGCAGCAAAGGACTCAACAAATGCATTCGCAGAGCAGAGGAAGAAAAAGGAGAAAGAACTCAGAAGAGAGCCAAGTCCAGAACAAGAGAGCTTGGAGCAGATTACCGTTGGACTAGTACACAATATTTCCACATATAGCTTGACCACCAGTGAACTGTCTCTCCTTGATAAACGTTTGTCTTTCATTCCTACATTAACCAGTGATAACACAGAACATGTAATTGATATAAAAAAGTTATGTAGAAACGTGATGCTAAAATTAATGTATTGCAACACTGATAATAATGAAGGTAATGTATGTTTTAGAAAGCCATCTACCTTCTCACCGATATTACATCCACTGTTAAAAGCATTTGAAAAGACTTGTGAGAAAGATATTATGAGTTTGGACAGTAAGAAACAAGATTTTTATAATCTCAGCACTAATGAATTTGATGCTTTATGCTCATTAAAAAGTAATACTGAAATAACAATCCGCCCTGCTGATAAAGGAGGTGCGATTTTGGTGATGAATAGTACTGATTATTTTATAAAAATGAATGAAATGTTGAATGACATTGACGTTTATACTGTGCTCAATTACAATCAGTTAAATAGGTTCGTTCATGATGTGCACGCAACTTTATATGATTTTTTAATGTCAGGTATTATTGACTCTGAGCTTTATAAATATTTTTGGTTGAGAATTCTTATATCCCAAGTATAAAAGGGCTTCCAAAGATTCATAAGAACAGTATGAATCCCCCCCTTAGGCCCATCATCTCAAGTCAAAGATGGTTAACTGAGGCCATCTCAATATACTTAGAGAAGCAGTTGAGAGTTTTAGTTGATGTAACGGATACTATTCTAAAAGATACACAGGATTTTCTTTTTACTTTATCTAGCTTTGTGCATTCCGAGAAGTTTAAATCTAATATTATGTTTGTAACTTCAGATGTTGTTTCACTTTTTACTAAGATTCCAAATGAAACTGGAATTGAGTATATTAGAGAGTTTCTTAGGTTTAAAAATGTTTCTGGTGAAAGAATCCAACTGTATTGTTTTTTATTGGAATTAGTATTAACTAAAATTGTTTTTTTCCTTTACAGACCAATATTTCCTTCAAACAAATGGAGTAGCCATGGGCACTCCATGTGCTAACTCTTATCCAAATATAGTAATGGCACAGTGGGAAAGAACTTTTATTATGGGGAATGATAGATATTTTAGATATATTCCATATTATAAGCATTTTATCAATGATGTTTTCTTTTTATGGACTGGTCCCTTGAGTGAGTTGTCATGTTTTATAGATTATATCAACTCTACTACAGCATTTCTTAGATTCACTGCTGAATGATCATTCGAAAAGATTGTGTTCTTAGATGTATCTGTGATGTTAGAAGGTACCCAAGTACACACGGAGATGCATAGGAAGGAATGTAGGAGAAATCACCTCCTTCATAGGCAGAGCATGCATCCTCAGCATGTGTACAGCAATGTCATACAAAGTCAAGGTTTGAGGATATCTAGGCTCACAAGTTCACATTTAACTTGTGATAGAGCATTGGTTATCCTAAAGAATGACTTTATGAAGAGACACTGTAAACCTAATGAATATACAAAGTTAGGAAACCCAGATTTTATTGATAGATCGAATAAAGGGAGATCAATTTTTAGTAATAATTCAGCTAATAGAATTTCCACACATCCTTCCAATAGGAATAGCAATTCTCAGAGATGTAGAGTGACCTTACCCTATACCAGCAATAATAGGACTATCACTAAGATTATTAATGACAGCTGGCAAATATTAACTTCAGATGAAAAACTGAGAGACGTGGTGGGAGAACGACCAAGTTTTTCATATTGAAATAACAAGTCTGTTAAGAGGTTATTGTGTTACAATGACAATATGTGTTTGAATAAGAGAGTTGAATCTAAGCGAAAAGGTACATTTGCTTGCAGGGGATGTAATCATTGTCAATATATGTGTAATAGAAATTATTTTATACACCCCTCCACTGAATATAGGTATGTTTTCAAGCATTATGCAGACTGTAAGACTAGAGATGTTATTTATTTAGCTTACTGCATAAAATGTTCAAGTTTTTATATAGGTATGACGAATCATACCTTAAGGGACAGAGTTAGAGAGCATATTTATGCCATAAGTAAGGAAGATGAGGGAAATGCGTTAGCAAGACACATTTTACAAAATAATACCACCCATAGATTTCTTTTTTTAGTGCTTGAGTTAGTTCCAAGGACATGTAGGTTGGGTAATTGGTATGCTCTCAAACTGCTAACTCCTTACTCGTAGGTCATCTCAACATACAAAGCGTAAACAATAAAATTAGCCACCTTCATGCTCTACTGGACACACACTCCTTTGATATTCTATGTCTAACAGAAACCTGGCTCAAACCAGGAACAAAGGATAATGAAGTCATCCCACCAGGTTATAACATACTAAGACTAGACCGTACTAGTAAAAAGGGTGGAGGGGTAGCAATTATGTACAAATCTGATCTAAATTTATCTGTAGTAGATCTACAAATACCTCTAGATAATAACATAGAAATCCTTATCACTAAACTACAGATAAATACCAGTAAATCTATTTACATAATTTGCTCCTACCTACCTCCAGGCAATAATATCAACACCCTTGAAAATATCCTTTGCTATCTCTCATCTTCCCTCCCTCAAGAAACAATACTACTTGGGGACTTCAATATAGACTGGAATTCCTGTACCGCTAACAAACCTCCAGTCCATATAAACCTGTATGGCTTCTCTCAAATTATCACTACCCCAACTAGAATTCATAAACCCAGTAACCTAGAGAGTACCTTAGATTGGATCCTAGTAAAAAACTATCCCCTCACCTATTTAGCTGATACCCTTCCTGATGTTATTAGCGACCACTTCCTAACTTACATAATTAGGCAAAAAACCTTCATTGCTAAACAAACCATCCTTAAAACCATACGAAACAAAAAACACTTTAGTACCATAGGTTTCCAAGCTGTGTTAAAAGCCTGCAACTGGTCTCCCTTGAAACAACTCCCCCTTGAGAAAGCAGTATCCTATTTTAACTCCAAATTTTTACAAATACTGGAATACCATGCCCCTAGTCGATCCATAAGAATCATAAGTAATGCCGCACCATGGCTCTCTAGACAGACAAGTCACAAAATCCTATTAAGAAATAAAATCTGGTCTAATTGGAGAAAAACCAAAGATCCAACCGATCACCAGAACTACAAACATTGTAGAAATACCACAAAAAAAGCAATACTCCTTGATAAAAAAACTATTTCTTTAAACTCCAAGACAAGCATCAACAAACCCCACAAACCTTCTGGACAGCTATTAATAGACTTCTTCACCCAGACAGCTCCAAAACACCTACCCCTTCTGGTCTCTCCTTAAGCACCTCTAAGGAAAGAGCTGACACCTTCAATACCTTCTTCACAGAAACTGTTCAATCTCTTGCTAATTCCCTACCTCCTCTCAGCTCTACCTGCAGATTCCCTATGAGTACTAAACCCCCTACCTTTGAATTAAATCCAGTCCCCACATCCCTCATCTTTACCCTTCTGTGTAAAATTAAACCATGCTCCCCATCAGCTGATCTCCTTCCAGCAGAATACCTAGAAATAGCAGCTAAAGCAATCTCCTACCCTATTTCTATACTCATCAACTGAAGGTTCTGTCCCATCCCTCTGGAAAATCTCTCACATAATTCCACTCCATAAGGGAGGTAACTCAACTGAAATTTCTAACTTTCGTCCCATTGCCTTACTCTCCCCTCTAGCCAAACTTTTGGAAAAATGTATCCATCACCAACTACTTGACCACCTTCTCCAAAATAACCTCTTATCTGACTGTCAACATGGATTCAGGCCTTTCCATAGTACCACTACTGCCTTACTATCCTTCTCAGACTGTATCAACAAGCATCATAACAACAACAGGCTCTCCACTGCACTCTTTTTAGACCTATCCAAAGCCTTTGATATGCTGAAACATCAATTACTACTAGACATACTAAAGCAACTCTCTCTCAACTCTCAGGCATTACAATGGTTCAAATCCTACTTAGAAAACACACAGCAAGCTGTCTTATGGGACAATAACCTTTCCACTCTTCTTCCTGTTATTCTAGGGGTCCCTCAGGGCTCCATTCTAGGGCCACTCCTTTTCTCTATTTTCATCACTGATCTAAAGCTAAATATTCCCCAAGCCACCTGCATACAATATGCAGACGACTCCAAACTAGTGTGCTCTGCCACTTCATCTGCTGAGCTCCAAAACATTACCCAAACAGCATTTAACTTAGTTGAAAAATGGTTCTTGCAAAGCTGCCTCCTACTAAACGCCAAAAAAAATAAACTGCTGATATTTACTCCAACACTAAAGTCTTACTGTCAAATCTAGTAATGGTACTTTAATCACACCTGACCTGACCACTAAACTTTTAGGTGTAACAATTGATAATAATCTTAACTTTGACACACATTGACACTACCATTAAAATTGCTAATAGAAAACTTGGCTCACTATATAGGATTAAATCCTTCCTTACCCGTGAAGCCAGAACCACCATAGCCCATACCCACCTGAAGTGAACTCTACCCTCCTGTATGCTTCATCCATTTATACTAATCTCTCAAAATCTAACCTAAGCAAACTAGCAACTTCCTACAACAACATTGCCAGATTTGCCACAGGTTTTCTATATAGAACCCATCACTGCATAAATCTTAAACAGCTAGGATGGCTAGAACTCAAAAACCAGCTACTATTCCAACAGCTCACTATCACCCATAAGATACTCTTTCATACCAATAATACTCCTATTCTTAGCAGCCTAATCTCTCATTATAGAAATCTTACTACCCTGCGCTCAGCAAATAAACTACAAGTAACCATCCAAAAACCCCATAATAAAGCAGGAGACTCCCTCTTCTCTAATTCCATCAGAAAGATGTGGAATAGGCTCCCCAGTAACCTTCAATTACTCTCATCACTACCACTTTTCAAGCACCAACTAAAATTACTCCTTAAAGCACAATGGCTATGCCCATGTACTAACCCCTAACACTAACCATATTTTTTACTATTTCCCTTCCCTTCCCCATCCTCCTATCAGGATGATAACACCTTCACCTATTTAACATAGTACTCCTTTCTTACTACTCTCCCCTTGGTTCATTAATCCTCCTATCAGGATGATAAAAAACCACCACCTATTTAACATATTATCTCTTTCCTTCTCTCTCCCTGTTAACTATCAGAATGATAACACCTTCACCTGTTTAACATAGTCCCATCCTCCTATCAGAATGATAACACCTTCACCTGTTTAAACATATACTTTCTTCTACTTAATCTCCCTGTTTAAACATAGTCGTACTCCTTTACTACTAATCTCCCCTGGTTCCCATCCTCCTATCAGAATGATAACACCTTAACATAGTACCTGTTTAACATAGTACTCCTTTCTTACTAATCTCTCCTTAGTTCATTACTGAAACCTATTCCAGCTCCTGCCACTCCCAGCATCTACTTGTATGTATCCTAACTATGTCTTTTCTGAACAGGTATAATAAGGAATCTTCCATCTCCTCCATACTTTTTTGCAAATCATACATTGACCTATATACCTCTGAGCTTCTAAAACTATTATATGCCCTAACCTTCATACAACTTTTTCTTCTCTTAATACTACATTCTACTATGTTAGCCTACTGCAAATAGTGCATTGTTATCTTAAATGTTATGTACCTTTACTGCTTTGATGTTAGTTTTTTTTTAGTATGATAGCCCATAGCATTAATGTATTAGCATAATTTATATGTTTTTTCTGTACATTTAGTTTAAAGTTTGGAGCTTTTCTCCCCGGGCCTCTACTGAAAATGGACATGTATCCAGTTAGACTAGCCCGGTCAACAAATGTAAAATAAATAAAATAAATAAATAAAAATAATTTTAAGGTTCAAACAGAAGAGCATGACGTTAAATGGATAGTTAGGATGCAGGCGGACAAAGGCTATGGCGTTAATGATAAAAAAGTTCTAAGGCCTTTTTTACCTGAAAGACCATTGAAGCATTAACTTTTGTCTTGTCCTATGTGATTCCTTGATATATACATATTTTAATGGTTTGAATGAATAATTCATATAAAATATATTTTTTATATATTATAATTTTTTATATATATTATATATTTATTAATTTCACATATAGTGATACATGTTTGTTTTTAAACTAGTTTCTTCAGCAAGTGTTTTTTAACTTATATTTTTATATACCTTTAAATATGTGATGTGTGATTAATTGAATTGGTTTTGATTAACTGATACACCTATAAAAGGGAATGTGTTTCTGCATTTCATTTATTAAAGTCTGATGAAGCGTCCATCATGACGTGAAAGTGCTTACTGACCTGTAATAAATCATTTATCTGTCGTTGCCTTGTGCGCTCTCTCTTTTTTTACCTTGGACAGTCCTATTCTTGATGATAACTAGCCTTTTTCTTTCACTAAATCAACAGACATTTACCATAGTAGAAACTTAAAAGTAAAAACATCAACTTTGGCAACCAGTCATTAACATTTAGCCCTGATAGTTTACCCTTTGCCCTACCTACTGGCTAAGCAGCAGATCCTGCTTAACCAATTTACTTTCTCAACCCATTTTATGAGTGGCTTTAAGTCTTCTATTCTGTATTCTTAAACTGAGATGCTGATTTTGCCAGTATTAATCTTTCTAAGGCAGCTTTCAAAGTTATCGACCACTTATTTTTGTGAAAACTTCATCTTTATAGCTCATCTCTAAGGAGTCCTTCTCTTCACGTAGACCTTTGGAGCAACATCTCCCTTCATATCAACTATGTGTTAGAACAGACTTTGTCAGATAACTACATCAGTGCTTGTTCTAAACAACTGTATGAATCAATGGATTAATCTAACATATTTTGGAAGTCTTCAGTGCTACCGAATTTACACAAATTGTATTTCATCCTACACAGTTCTCACATAAAGTGCCATAGTTATTACTGAATACATAAATGAAAACTGTCTGTAAGTTTGAGGGCTTTAAATGTGATTTCATCACTAAGGCATTCTTTGTCATGTCTACATTGCCTGTTAATGAAATGGGGCAGAACCAATGCCCAAAATGAGAAAAATGTCTGAAAATGTGGAGCTGAATGGTAGGCTTTTAATTTATTAGATAATTATGTGACATAGAAATATTAACTTGAGCAAAATCCAGATTTTGTTCAGTTCCACAAGTAAATTCTTACCTTTCAAGTAGCAAGAAATTCCCATGAAGAAAAAGGTGTCATCGGGTGATATCATTCCGTCATCACTTTGACTATCTGGCTTAGTTAGAATCTGATTCATAAGTTTTTTTTCTACCACAGAGAGGTTTAATTTTCTTTGTGCCTTTTGCCTTTCTGATCCCTTATCATCAATTCCCCTCTTCCCAATCTTCATTTTGAGCCAATTCATTCCCTTGCCTCTAGGGAGTCCTCAGTATGAGGGCAAGGGTTGGACAGATTGCCATGAATAACATAGCCATAAAACTGGTTTGCGCATTTGCTAGCATTCCAGCAGTAAGTGTTTTTCTAACTGAAGCTCTAGGCCCTCCCTTTGTGGTTGACATAAGCACTGCATCACCTTGGGGCATCCATTGCCTTGTCCATGTAGGTGTGTGTTTCCAGTCACATGATGGTAGCTGCCATTCCTTGCTTTGAATCACAACATTTATGTCACTAGTCCTGACATTTCAAGGGCATGGGAGCCTTTGCTTGCAATGGCAAATTGGTGATATATGGAGAAAATGTACTTAATGGAGGATGTTATTAGTCTTTCAACAGTACTGGGGTTTTGTAGCTGAGCTTCTTGATTTTCTCTTCTTGTTGTAATCTTGGTAAGACGCATGAATCTGCGAACCTTTGGGAGACAGTTAGCCTTAGAAAAGACTGAGCAGTGATGTTCTCTTTGAGTGGTGAGATTATAGATAGGCAGCTATTGTAGGATGATGTTGGCAAGAGGGTTTGTTATTTCTCTTAGGTGATAGCAATATTATGAAGTCCATATTCTACTTGAAAAAAGGGGACTCCTTCAGCTTCCGCTATTCTGCCTTCAGACAAAAGAACGAAAGTGGGACATTTTTCAGGATCAGAAATGTCATTTGTGAAAATTAACTTTAGGGTCAACTCAAATTCCTAGGCATTTGAATTGATGAACAGTTCAACTGGGTCTTGACTTTTTTAAAATATAGTCTAGTTGTTTGGGAACATAGATATCCTTTACAATGTTCCAAATAGCACGGATTTGACCTTTGTAGTAGTAAAAAGAAGAATATGCCCTAAGAGCATTTTACAGAGTTGGTCGAGGTCTTGTTCTAGGCAAGCATTTGTGTTTAAGTAAGTAGACCTTCAGACACAGAATATAGGAAACTGACAACTGTTTGCTACATTATGTGAAGAAAAGTGTTGTCACATGTGGAAAGTGTTGTTACTTGTAATTGAAAGTAGTGAAAGAGGTGAGTGTGGGTTTATATTTTAATCCTCAACTCTGTATGAGCCCATTATTTTTGGTCATCATCTTTCACTCAGGGCACACAAGTAGACATACCTACAGATCTGAGGCTCTGACTGTGTGTATGTGAATATTGGCTCAAGAGGATTGTTACTGTTGAAGTGACACCCAACCCCATGGGAAAAAAGGGGTTAAGGATGGAAAGATGAATGGATGGATGGGGTCTTTATTCCCCGTTTTCCTTATTATAATGGAAACTTTCCACAACTTTGTTGTGCTTTGAAAGGAAATATATAACCTTCTTACAAAACACATTCTATTTTATGAGTCTTAGGTGAAGAATTCTTTTACATTCTCTGGGACAGTTTTTTGTGACTGAGGATTAATAGGATTCATAGGATTTTCAAGACAGTAACCTGTTTTTCAAGGTGGTTTAGCCCCATTAATCGCAGGGTAAACCTGAGGGTTCCATCCAGTCACACAGATTCTGTTTGAAAGATGTTAATGTGTCAAACTGATTAACATGCAGGGGCAGGCTATTCCAGAGAAGGGGAGGTGTTGCATAATGAATATATCTCTCCATCACATTCTGTTTATCTCTCACTGAAAATTTAGGTTTCTTTTTCTTGTGCTGGCTAAACTATTAGACATGCAAATATATAAGAATACAAGGGCAACAGTCTCTCTAATAGACTACTAGATCTCATCATCACGAACATGGGGTCACAATGTTCAACACCGGAAGTATACCCCTCACTGGTGAGATCAGACCATAAACTAATCTCACTGGAAGTCCACATCCCGCCCCCACCTGAGATAAAAAAGACCACAGTGAAGAACTTCTCAAAAGCCGACTTCACACTTCTAAAGGCTAGTGTGGTCTCTTTTAAGGCCCCCGAGACTGCGGAAACCATTACTCAAGCCGCTGAATCACTTACAAATGCCTTCTACCAGCACCTACAGGACTGCATGGATCAGGCAATCCCAAACAAAACAAAGACTCTTTGTACCAAAGGCAGGCGTCCAGTCTGGTGGACCCCAGCCATAAACAAGCTCTACAACAAAAGGAGGAAGCTACTACAAGATAGAGCAAAATCCTTAAAAGGGAAAACACCCTTGATCATTATAAGTAAAAAACTAAGATCTCTCATAAAATCATCCAAGGCAAATTTTGAGAGAAAAGTCGCTAAGGACTCAAAGGACAATCATAAGGCCTTCTTTAGCTATGTTAGGAACCTGGGAGGAAACTCCCAGATATGCTCAGAATTAGTTCAAAATGATGTAAAAATTACTGAACCTACAGACATTGCCAACATACTGGCTGACAGGTTCAGTGCAAACTTCTCCCCCCCCCTCCCACCCAAAAGGTGAGATATCTATACCAGAGAATTATAGCCCCCAAACATCTCTAATGCTCAGGTGAGAACTGCTCTCTCCAAGGCAAAAAACACAGCATCCATGGGACCAGATGGTGTCCCCGGATGTGTGCTCCACAAACTCAATGAGGAATTAAACCCACAGTTAGGGCAGCTGTTTAATCTTAGCCTCACCTCAGGATACATGCCTAAGGAGTGGCGTATGGCAACTGTGGTCCCACTTCACAAAGGCGGTGCCTCCACCGACCTGGGAAATTACCGTCCCATCAGCTTGACAAGCTTGATCTGCAAAGCTATGGAGAGGATCATAATGGAACTCATAAATAAAGACATAGGAGACTTGCAGACTTTGGATCCGACCCAGTTTGGCTTTGTCAAGGTCAGATCATGCCTTTTAAACTTGGTTGACTTTTTCGAAACAGTCACCAAGGCCATTGATGAGGGAAAGGCAGTCCACACAGCCTACCTCGACCTGGCAAAGGCTTTCGACACAATACCCCACTCAGGTATCATTGATAAACTCATCAGCTTAAATGTAAACCCATACGTCACAAGATGGGTTGCAAACTGGCTAAGTGACAGAACCCACAGGGTCAGAGTTGCTGGCACCATGTCAGACTCAAAGCCTGTCACAAGTGGTGTCCCACAGGGCTCAGTCCTGGGCCCTCTCCTGTTTGGCATCTACTTTTCAGAAGTACAAGCAAACACAGGAGGAGTATGGCTGACAAAATTTGCAGATGACTGCAAACCGGGCGTCATAGTAGAGAACACATCTGACACAGATATCCTTCAGAAGGGTCTTATAGAAATGGATAACTGGTGCCAGAGCCATGGCCTAAAGTTAAACACCAAAAAATGCATAGTCATACCCTTCGGGAAAAACAAGGTTACCCCTAGCTACCATATAGGCGGCAACCCACTAAGCACAGAAGAGGTTATCAGGGATCTGGGTACCCAGGTTGACAGTAACCTTTCATTTGACACTCACGTTGCCAAAGTAGTTAGGAAGAACTTCTACATTGCCCACCTGATCATGAAGGGATTCACATCTAGATCAAGGGAAGTCATCGTCCCCCTGTACTCATCACTCATCAGACCAATGATTGAGTACAATGCCCCATTCGGAATGTATCTGACACGACAGCTGCAGCAACTGGAAAGGCCCCAAAAGTTCCTCACCAAAAGGATAAAGGGTCTCAAAAATATGTCCTATGCTGCCCGACTGAAGGAACTTCGGCTCTATTCAGTCACTTACCGTCTGCTCAGAGGTGACCTGTGCCTGACATACAAGGCCATGTCCAACCCAGAATTGATGAACATGCTTCACCTCAAAAAATCTAGATCCCTCAGAACTACAAGGGCGGGAGACTTAAACCTTGACACGGTTATTAATAGGACGTGCTGGAGGGACAGATTCATCACCCAGAGACTCCCTATGCTGTGGAACAAAATCCCGGTACATGTGAGGCAGAGCACCTCGCTGGCTTTGTTCAAGAGAAATCTTGACCAATGGATGGGAGATCGCAGATATACCCCAGGGATTATCTCAGTGTCACTGCTTGACAGAGGCACAGCAAAATAATGGGCATAGTATCCTCCAAACTAAAGGGGTGGCGAAAGCCACAAAACTCTGGGCTAGGCTTATAAATGCCCTTGGGCAGATAGCCTAGTATGAACCTATGAACCTATGAACCTATAATGATGCAGAAGGTGAGGCATAAATCATGTCTCAAGAGTGTGTAGGAGACTGAGTAAACGGATAGAGCTTCTCGTCTCTTTTGATAACTCAGGGTCTTTACACCTAAAATATTATTTGCTAGGAAATGCTGAGACTTCTCTTGCTGTTTGATATGCTGAGTAAAGTATATCATGAAGGAGGTATTGCACTTCATTAGGTTTAGTCAGTGCTGAATATAAGAGAACGATATCTTTATATCCAGATGATATACACATGACTATTAGTTGGGATAAGTAGAAAGGTTTTCTAAATACAGTTGCCACATGATGACTGAAGGAAAAGAAAGGAAACTTTAACACAGGTGCCCAAGTCCTGGACTACATTTTTGCTTAGAAGTGGTATATTGTCTATGCATGTGTTGTGGGTAGGGATTGTTTGCCCAATTAAATGATATTAAAGTTTAATGCATTTAACCTGAGACCTTTTTCAGTGCATCCAGTATTAACTAAGGTAACCTCTTTCTGAATGATATGATTATCAGAGGTGATTTTGGCAAAAACAACCAGTTTGCAGTCATCTACAAACAGTCACACATAACATCCTTGTTCTCAGCTTATAGAGTGGAAAAGGTGAAGTCTCAGTACAGATTTCTGGGGACTTAGCTGGTTACCTTCATGCTTTCATATGAGGTACCTGACACATGAACTGCATAGGTTCTTTATTTTCTTTCAGCCAATTTACTATCTTACTACATAAGGAACTGTATTTAAATGATTTAGTTTGTTTACAATGCCTGCATGGCACATGGTATCAAATGCTTTGGTTAGGTCAGACTATCTTGTGTTAACAGTGTGATCACTGTCGACATTCTCTAAGACACACTCAAATAAATTAACCAAATTTAACAGGCAAGATCTCACCTTGATGAAGTCAAACTATTCACAATCTAGCCTATTGAGATTGTTGATATGATAATTGATGAGATCAGTTATGACACATTCCATAGCTTTTTAGATCAGGCTTGTAAGACTTTATTGTCATAACCCACCCTCTCTTCTTGTCACCTTATCAGCTAATATCTTTGGCTATTGGTTGATATCTGGCACCCTTCTTCACCCTGTTCTTAACTCATGGTTGTGAAATATCCCCTTGAGTTTCTTTAGAATAGAATCAGCTTAGGATACATGTACTATACACTGGGGTACTTTTTTCTCCTTCATGCTTCTTACATTATTGGTAAAACTTCATGTCAGCACAAACAAAGGCCTGGTTTTCTCCCTCAGGCATGGGGGTTATGTCACCTGTTTTAGAATACAGACTGGCTAAGCCTCTTACCATGATCTCCAGCAGTCTTCTTAGCCATTCTCCATATAGGTTTGTAGGTGTCTACTAGGCTAACAACCACAAGGGCCTTTTAAGCCTAGCCATGCATCCCAAATCTCTGACAAGTTCTAAGTAGGGGCCTGGGAGATGAACCATTTTCAGGTTACTTCTGTCCATTAGAGACACATGTGCCAAACCAGGGATGAATTTCTGGTTTCCCATCCAATTGTCCAAGTTGCACTTGAATTGGGTTAGGGAGGAACTCTGCTTCACATGGATGGCGAGCCTGTTTCATAGATGGGGTAGTATCTGGGATATATTCCTATCTCTCCAGCAGGCCCTATTTATATCACAGGCAAGGTTTAAGCTCTCATTCTATACCTGGGTAATTACTTTGTCTGCTGCTGGTAATCAGATAAAGAATTAGCATGCTCCACTGTCACAGTTATCAGCAGAAAGTTGTGCATTTCCTATTTCTGATTGGTAGATCATTCTTTAACCCTCCCCATGCACATGATCAATTTTGCTAGAATTATAGGGTGTGCTTTTACAGTCCCTAAGGAATAATTCTCTACACATCAAATCCAATATATAGAAGACAGTAGAAAGCTGGAGGAGAAGGACATTATTCTAATTGTCAATAGTTATCTCCAGATGAGACCTGTCATGCTGCATTGTCCATTCTTTTTACTTCTCTCTTTATTGCATGAATTCTTTACATTTATGCTTTTTTGGGGCTGTGTGGGCTTGTTCATTATTTTGTGAGCTTGCATTTTCTTCAGCTGCAAAGTCTTTGGAGAATGATAAATGTACTTTTAATCTTCTCCTCCCTGCAGCTTGGGCTGAATCTCATGGGTGCTACTATATGCTGGGTTCTATCCCTTATTTGCCACATTCTTATTTTCCATGTGGGGGTTCCATACCTGTGAGGTGTGTCTCCCTTTGCTCTGACCTTTCCTCTCAGAGAAGACACTCACATTAACACCTTTCAGGGACCTGTTAATGCACCACTCCAACAAGCCTTAACTAGACCTGCTTGCCATTGAGTTGCTCCATTAGCTACCCCAATTCTCATGATGATCAGCGACACATAGTCTTGTATCTGTCCACAGGCTCAATGACAGTAAAAAAACATGAGCAATCAGGCACATTTTTTCAGAGTTGTGCCTTATTAAAAGGGTTGGAAGATTTATCTTCTCTGGCTACTTTAATGGTTGATTAACTTGCATAACAGATTCAGGACTGAGTTACAGTTTCTACATGGTTCGTATAGCAGATAGACAAGTTTTATCAAGCCTTTCAAACTCTTCATTGTCTATTTTTAGGGAATATTTCTCTTCAGCCTTCCTCTTCCATAGCCTGTACTACCCCAAGATCTCTATTATCTACTAGAAAGTCTCACCCAGCATCCCTTTGTGCTACTTTCTAGAGCAAAACTAAAATATCTTTCTCCACTACCTGAGGCATCTTTCTGTACCACAAATTCTTAATGAAGCTAAGCATGGGCTATGCCAGTAAATCAATGTAACTTTCCATCAAACTTGCTGTTCTAAGTTAATAGCTATGAAAGGAATAGCTACTGCACTGCACTTTAGAGGAGAAAGCACATTCCTTGTGGTGTGCACACTTCTAAGAATTTACCTCTCTTTTATGTGTGGTGGTGGGAGGATAGAACAATGTTCTGTGTTGAGCTGGCTTTCTTTTCTAGTCCTTTTTGACATAATGCTTATTCTGTTCCTCCAGTGTTCATAGAAGGATTTCTCTGCAGTTATTAGTTAGAATCGACTTTGATGGACATTCATGTCCAGAGAACCCTGCTCATTGCTTGTCAGATAACCATCTGTCAAGCTGGCTGCAGTCCTGCTATGTCTGGGTGGAATCAGTGACTTCAACCATATAAAAAAAGAGTAGGATTTCTAGATTCCAATGAAATTCAATTCTCAATTTTTAGGAGGTGGCTGCCATATTTTCAAACCAAAGGAACATCATGGTGAACTCTTCTTGCTAAAAGGGATGGAAAATGCTGATCTCTTCCTTTCTGTAGTGGTCCAAGGCATTATTTGTTCTAGCCAGGGGGAAAGTATTGCATTCAGTGCAGCTGTCTAAGCTCCAGTTGTCAGCACAGAGATTTGAACTACTACCCTGTTTAAAACCAGTACTACTTGTTTGACATTTCGGTACTCCTAGATCTTGGCTACTATGAGCCTTCACGTCTTTGCAGTCTTCCTTCATAGCTGCTTGACACATTATCACTTGATAAGGAAACTATCTTCTTTTTTATACCAATCTTTTTTTTATTTGTGTTATTCTTACTTGTTAGGAAGATAAGCATCAGCCCCTCATGACTAGTGAGTAAGTTATGTAACAGCATTGGGCAGTATTAAAAAACGTAGGTGCTTACTATGCACCAGTGGCATCTGCTGCATGATAACAGCACACAGATAATTCTTTCCAAAGTCTTGACCAAATGCACTTTTAACACTCCCAGTACTTAAAGGCCAAGAGCTCCATTATGTATACTACAGTGTACAAAGGCAGAAGACAGAACAATCAAGCCAAACTCTATTCTAGCTGCTTACTCTTACAATTTGCAGGAGTACCTGCTTTTATCAGATCTCATTATAGTTCATCTTTAAGCTCAGATCTAGGGCACACATTGCCTCTGTATTCCCAGTTCTTATTTCTGTTTGTTTGTGTTTTTGCTTGTTTCCTTGCTTGTTTGTTGTATAAGTATGTAGTGATGTAGACCTGCTAGATAAAAGTGGATCTTTCAAGGGGATAAGCTGGTATCAGTCTTTAATCACTGGACATGTTCAGAAGTGCAGAAAAGGCAAATGAAGATAGTGAGAGAATCCAACATAGAACTACATGTTTTTTTTCTGTTCCTGAAGAACCTGTAGCTTCACCATGACCATGTACATTTGTTCCCCATCACTGTGGATGGAGCTAGTCATGTCTCTGCTATTATTCTAGCTGACAAAAGGGATTTTTCATTTTTTTAACATAAACACTGCCTCAGCAGCTGATATGCACACTCATAGATGCAAAGGACTGCTCTGCTTTTAAGCATACACATTTCTACACATTTCTGCACGTTCCCTGAAAGCTGGCATGGCAATGTACATGGTCCAGCGAATGCACTGCATATTATGTACCTCTTATTCTATTAGCTTTTTATATTCCTGTAGTCCATACCACCTTCATCCCCTCAGAATGAGTAAGCCTGCACTGACCCACTCACTCTAACTCTCCCTGTTAGCTTGTCTGGTACCCAGTTTGTTAGCTGATACTGGGTTATCTGGTCTACATTCAAGAATTTATCCTTTTGTGCCATTGACCTAGTTATTATCATATCATAGTCCTAATCATCCATGTTAAACTACCAGGCTCATAAGTAAGTGTCACTGGCTTACAGGCTTTAGGGCTGGAAGCACATATTGCATATCTTGGATAAATCAACCAAGTCTTAATATATATTTGTCGACTTTATTCATTTATTCTTTGAGTATTACATGCATGATTCTGTGCCAGGAAAATTTTTATAAAAAGCCTAGCGAGGGAATAAGATTCACAAATATAGCAGATTTTATGTCTGCCCATCTCATCCATTTTCTAAACTACCTGTCATGGTAAAAGGTAATGTTGCAGCAAGCAGAGCTGAGTCAAACCGGTATTCTCCACCTTCACTAACAGTCTTCAGCTTATATTGCAGGATTTGCAAGTGTTTCTAGAGAAGCTGGGTTTTATAATCTTTCCAATTTACTCTGTATCCATGCCTTGGGAACTCCTCTGAATATGCTCTACCTGATACACCTGTCACAGGATGAGCACGGAGGCTGTATTACTATGTACCTCAATCATCTCAACATACCCTTCTCTACCAGGATGAAGAGTGCCCCATCTCCATGATCATCTTGGACCACCAGGTTTGTCAATTTGTCTGAGAGAGTGTCTTAAGAAATCCTGTAAAACAACCTCATGTCTACCACTCTTGTGTCCATATTTCTGCATTTGTTCACTACCCAAAGCTTGTGACGGTAGGAGAGGATAGGAACACTAGATGACTAACAAATTCAAAGCTTTATCCTAAGACATAACTTCATCACCATAATCTAGTACACCGCTGTCACTGCATCCATCTGGTGGTCAGTCTACAGTTCCCCTTTTGGCCTCAGTTGTGAACATGGATTCAATATGCTTAAACATTTCCATGTGAGATGACTGCTCTGTTCTCTCTTGTAGAGGGGAGTCCTTTCTTTCCTGGAAGAGGGGAGAACAGTCCAATGTTTCCCATCTAGAACCACAGAAACATGACTACTGATTTGATTGTGCTTATTTTCATCCTATCTGCTTCACATCCAGCGATGAAACACTCCAGTAAATGCCACATACAATTACTTGAGGCCAGGAGGACAACATAATCCGCAAATAACAATGCTGACACCTGATACTCTCCAAACCTCAGTTCCACTTGGCTAGTCTGTACATGAAAATCATGAACAGGAGGGGAGTCAAGATACACTTGGAGTTGTATTCCAAACTTGAAAGGGATTGACATTCCTGAAAAGCAAGGACACAACATTCGCTCTTTGAAATCTGCAACTGGACATCATACAATCAATTGTTCTGTGGTGCTGTATTGTGACACTAGTAACAAAACATTCCATGGCACCTAGTTGTATGCCTTTTCTAATTCCATAAATCACATATAGACAAATCCTGCTAAACTTTTACATCCACTCCAGTATTTCTGCAAGGACAAATACTTGATCTGTGGTTCCGAGACAAAGACAGACTCTGCATTATTCTTGCTGAATTAGAAGATAAACTGTAGACCAAATCTACCTTCCAACATAATAGCAAAAGTTTTCCCAGGGACGCTGATGGTGGTGGTCTTTTATATTTGGAAAATACAGAGTCCTGCCTGCCTTTTTAAAAACAAAAAGGAGACCACCATCCCAGTTTACAAGACTAGAGGTATTGTCCCCCTCTTCCACACAACATTGACAAGGCGCATTAACTACAACTCATGAATATCTGGCATCTGCAACATTTCCAAACAGATATTATCCACTCCCATAGCTATGTTACACTGGAAGTGTTTAACTTCCACAATGAAATTAATGTAATACTCATCAGTTGCTACTCAAACACCAATGTATCATCACAAACCCATACTTCATATCACAAATTCTGATCATTCCATGAGAACTGTCTGGGAAATGAGTCACACTTTCTGCCATGGTGGTACAGCGGTAGCGTTGTTACCTTACAGCAAGAGGTTCTCCCAGTCGATTCTTGGCTTGCTTGTGAGTGTCTTCTGTGTGGAATCTGTGTGTCCTCCCCGTGGTTGGGTAGCATTCGAAAGACATGCGTGCATAAATGGCCGTGCCTTCATTGAAGGCTGGGTGTCGAGCTGGCACCTCGGCGTTTCGTAAAAAAATCTACTGCAATCAGTGGACCAGAGTTCTGCTGTGGCGACCCCTTACTGGGAAAAAGCCAAACAACAACGACATCAAATATTATGTGATTACTGATTAACAAGGACAACACATGTTCATTTTGGCATGTGTGTGAGGGTTGCCTGGTGGGAATTACTTCCTCAAGTGTCTATTTATGTGTACTGATAGCTGCTTATTGATGGCATAGACTGCTAGAAAGCTAAGGTAACTGTTTTGGTCGTCCCAATTTGTCATGCATAAAAGTCATTAAATAACATATATGGCCATAATGGATATACTTCGTTAAAAAGCAGGGGGGGGGGGTATATCTTATGTGTTCAACAAATGAACTCAAGTAGAGTGAGACAGATTTATTTTGGATGGTTCACAACTTTAGTTACATATTAGAAAAAGGTTGTAATATTTGACAATGTATTAAAAATGAAGAAAAAAATCAGTACACACACAAGCAGATAGATGACTTATCAGCAAAAAAATAGAAAGAAAGAAAGAAAGAAAGAAAGAAAAAAGAAAGAGAAAGGAAAAATAGGGAGAAAATATAAATGATCTGTCAAGATCTCTGTGTTGCAGAACATGCATCTAAAAGATATTTTCACACTGAATTATTACTGAAGTATATCATGAATCCCTTCCAATGGACTTAGTAATTAGCCTCCTAAATGTAGCAAATTCCGAACTCATAATATCAGATGAAGTGCCTCACCTTCCTTTGGTGGTATCTGGTAGTTGGCACAGAAAGTTAAGTCTGTGAGCTGTAGTTCCTGTAGTGCAGCGTTTGATTCCTTCAACCCTTGTTTGCCTATTGTGTAACCTTGAGGAACTTACTTAACCAGGCATTGCTTGGAGGGAATTTGAAGTAGGACCCTCAATAGATCCCCATGACTGCAAGCCTACTGCTAATAGCATTCTCTGCAAATGGGATATGTCTCACCAGTGCTGGTAGTTTAGTTGCAATGACTCCTAACTCTGCTGCGGGTTCTCTCAATGTTACTCCATATATACCTTAGCTGCTCTTTTATCTTTATAAATAAACTTAAAAACCATCACAAATGGCATGTATTTTGCTTCATAAAAGAGTCATAATTCAGATTGCAGATATTTATTGTTTTAGTCACTAGAAATTATTCCTAAATTAAAATGTCATCAGCAACCTAAACTGTTTTTTTTTTCTTTTTAATTTAATAAACAGCAAAAACCTGGTGGGAATTAATAATTAAACAAGTGATGTACAGTCTTGAAGCCAGACTAGTGTTCAGTATTGTCATTCACTATGGCTAAAACTCTTTCTATTTGGTCTGTGTTCCACCAGCTAGCAAAGAGTTTTGCTTAGAATAATAAATTATATTGAAAAGTACCTTTGCATATAAGCAACTGATGAAAGGCTTCTGCCAAATCTTCACTAACATTAGTCAACGCATTCTCACAGTACTGCAACCAGGTTATGTGATGCGCTGTGAGCTTTCCACTCATCACTCTCAATCACAAAGTTGAGGAGTAAAGAACAGTCCTCTCAGAGTTGAGAACCAAAATATATGAAAGTGTAGCAAATTGTTTACCTTGCTACAATTTTAACAAGCGGATTTCTACACCTAAAGTTCAACTCACAAAGTGCTTCAGCAATGAGCACAAATACTGATACTTATTTTGTGTTCATGGCTGAAGTACTTCATGTGTGATACCACAGCATTGGCATTTGATGATTGTGCTCTAACACCCTAAATCAGGGTTAGCTGTCTCACTTACCTCCACCCCCACCTCAGCTATACCTCTGCACTCCCCTGATCCATCATTCTTATCTCATGTTATGTGTAACATTATGAGGTAGGTGTTTAGTCTTCAATACCAGAAAGGTGGCAAAGCTGATAAAGCCCTTACTATGGCCCTGGTGACTCGTGTTTGATTAATGACAGAGGCAGCTGATGGAGCTGACCAAGGAGGATGAGACTGAGCAGTTGCTGCCAGGTGGGCAGACATGCAGCTCTAGCTTGCTGCATGGGTAACACTTAGTGGGAGCACCTGATGTTGCAGCCATGGTACATGAGCTATCAACATCTACTGCCACAATGCTTCTGCATGTAACCAAGTGAGCATGCATTGCTACCTTTCCTATGGCAAGGTAGCAGTAGTGGAACAGAGAAGAGGTGCTGTGAGGGAAGGGGATGCCCAAGAAGGTTAGAGATCTGCAGGGTCAATACGCTGAACTGCTTCCTAACACCTGACTCTAAACATTGGGAATACATGGGTAAATGGACTATCCAGGCAGGAAGGAATGGGCTATAGGGTTCTTACCTAGCTTGGCGATGCCCAGATTTTACCTTCATGAGAAAAAAGTGCTGTCTGGATATGGGTAGAAAAGCCTTTGGGCTAATCCTGTAGAAAAAAGTGGGTGTATATTATGGCATCTTGCAAGATATTGAAGACTAAACTCCATGAAGGAGGTCAAAGAAAGAAAGAAAGAAAATTAGGATATCATCTCTTTTATACAATGCAACTGATTTTTCATGTTGAGCAAAAAAGTTGGAAGGGTTTGGTTTTAGACTAACAACCTTTGAAGTTATGTACAGACGCTCCTAGTTGCATGTATGGTATGTTCAGTCTTAGACCAGTGTCACCATCTGTTATGTCTACAGTAATAATCTTGCATAAAAGTATATGAAAAATCAGTAATATTTCACTTGTTACTGAAATAGTCCTGTGCAGTACTTGTCAACTGTTCAGATTTTTGCATAGTGTCCACATTTTTGCCTCTTATTTTTGGTCTGTTCCTCATAAAATCTGTGATTTTCTTTGAAGTCATTGAGGATTGAATTCAACAAATAATGACATATGTTTGATGGTTAGACTTTATATCCCTCAGAAAATGCATGCTATCACAAATCCCATAATTCTAGCAACTTTCTACATTTATAAGAGCAATATTTAAAAGCTGTCTCTAGTTTTGGTCCTTTGATAGAAATTCAATGTTGGAGCTGCCAATTTTGTACTAAAACCATGTCTCAGTACTATAGTTAGGAAGCAGTGACTTATTCACAGGTTTTCATCTTTTTCTGATGAATTTTAGTATTTGAAGAGCAACAGATATAGTAATAAATGAAATGTGCTATTGTAACCATCAATTATATTGGAATCATCTGTGAGTGGATATGCTATTCTAAACTGTTAAGAAAAGAAAGGAAGTTCTGATGGATTTTCTAGCAATTATGGTTGAAACACAAGTATAGGGAAAGGGGATGCGCATTGAATAAAAGATTGCATCAATGTGTAAATAAAATTAAAAAAAAAAGTTTTTATCTCAATTGTTATGATTCAAAATATGAGAACTTCATTTCAAACAGTAGTTTAAAACTGCTTTTGATAAATACAAAATTAGATTCACGGGTTCATAGGATGATACTAGGCTATTGGCCCAGAGGCCCTTATAAGCCTAGCCAAGAATTTTGCCCATGTTCCTTCAAGGTCAGCACCTGTTTCCCCTGTCCACAGGGACACAGGTGGGATCCCAGGAGTATATTTTCTGTTTCCCATCCATTTGTCCAGGTTCCTCTTAAAGAGGGCTAGATAGATACTCTGCTTGACATGGAGATGGAGTCTATTCCACAGACCGGGGAGTCTTTGGAGCAAAAATCTATTCCGCCAAGAAGTTCTATTAATGTCACAGACCAGGTTAAGGCCTTGCGTGTGGGTTGCACGAGTGGAGCTTGTCTTATGTATTGCAGCAACTCCATCAAAATCTGGGTCTGAAATGGCCTTGTATGCCAGACACAGGTCACCTCTGAGCAGTCCGTATGAGACTGAGTAAAGGGACAAGGCTTTTAGCCTATCTGTATAGGATAGGTGTTTGAGACCCTGGATTTTCCTGATCAGGAACCTCTGCAGTCTCTCCAGCTGCTGCATGTGCTTGGCAAGGTACATGCCAAAGGGGACATTGTACTTGATAATGGGTCTGATAAAGGAGGAGCACGAGGATGTTATGACCTCCTTGTTCCTGGATGAAAAACCCTTATTTACGAGATGGGCCATGTAGAAAGCCTTCTGTACAATGGAGGCAATGTGGTGGTCAAAAGTCAGGTTGCTCTCACGACTGATTGTATGCTTTAGTACATTGTTATTAATGTGACAATTCATGGGGATGACATTTTCCCCAAAGGGGATAATAATGCATTTCTTGGTATTCAGTTTGAGGCCATGATTCTGGCACCAGTCATTACTTTGGGTAAGGCCCACTTGGAGGATGTTCACATCACTAAGGGAATTTATGACAGTGCCCAGCTTACAGTCATCTGCAAACTTTGCTGTTAATTCACTGTTTTCGGACAGCTGTAAGGACTGCAGTATAGCAGAGCAATCTGAGACAGTTTGGGCACATGGAAGGTGCCCTGAAGCTTTGGAAGCTGACTGGCTGTTATATTCTTGGCAGGATATAAACCATATAGCTAAGGCTACTGCAGCAGTGATCAATATGAAGAACATCAGCTATATGCCTCCTCATCTTGTGATACATTACTGAAACAGGTGAACGATTCTCCCACTGACATCTTGGATATATTTTGCACACTTAGAGATATTACCATTTGTTTGACCATAATGGTAGTAACTTTTAGCATATATGTTTTTTTTTCCTTTTATAAATGTGCAATATAAGAACAGTATCTACATGCATACATTTGATACTAAACCCATTGGAAATAATACCAATACTTACCACAAATGTTTGAAATACATAATTTTAAGTCTCAAAGTCCTGTATCCAAACAGGATCATTTACAGATATGCACATCTACACAGAATCGGCAGCTCCATAGTAACAGAGATGTTCTACAGATGTAATAAATAGCATTAGGAATTATTATTTCCCTGTGACCTTTTTAAGAATGTACATACCAGAGCAAACTACTTATAGGAGGGGGTGTTCTAAAATCAGAATGCTAATGAAAAAATTTCTTTTATATTCATTAAGAAGTTCTATTTCTTCTTTTTAAGGTGAAAATGGCAATGTTTTAAATTCATTTATATCAAATATAATTTTATTAATTAAGCAGGTCATTTTTCAAGTTGATAAGTTGTGGTTTCTTGTGAAATACATATTCATTGGTAGTCAGTTTAGTAATTAACTCCGAAAGATCCAATTAGTCATTTCTTGCTTCAATACGTGCTGATTAAAAAAAAACATTATAATTGTTAAATTAACTTTAATATTAGATATTTTGGTACATTAATTAATGGTATGCAGGAGAGTGTGAATTGATCCTTTTAGATGTGGATATGTAAATGTGTACCTGTATATCATTTGCATATTCACTGCACATCACATATGTGCCAACCACATTATTGGGTTAATGTATGGAAAAGATTCTATGTAATGACTGAATGGGATGACACAAGCAGAAGTAGTTATTAAGGCATTCATAAATTCATGTATGCATATACACAGACACCCCACACACACACACACACACACACACACACACACACACACACACACACACACACACACACACACACACACATATGCATCCTAAAATATTTTAGATGTCTCCATTTTACAGGGGGACAGAACTCTGACTTTGACCCAGGTGACATGGGTGCAAATAACAACACTTGTCCTTCAGGAACTGGCTGGGGGTGTTAAGGACTGAACACTTCCAACTGACGTATCTTGGAGGGAGGCAAAGGATACATTACTCAGTATATAGCCCACAGTGGAGACTGGGAACTCTACTCTAGCAGCAATAAGTAAATCAGTATATACATAAATAAACTGAGGAATATACAAATAAATAAATAAATATTGATTATGTACCAGTAGATCATTAGCAGACAAGTTGTATACAAACTTTGTTGTATTTTGGGTGTGAGATGGGACTATGATTAAGGTATAACAAAAAAGCCCCCCACTTCTTTTAGGATGGTGTCATGCCAGGTGGCTCTAATTTCAATTCTGATTACTCCTTAAAGCTTACATAATAACCTTTCTCATTTAATGGAGTTTCAGTCCAGAGGTCAAGGTAACAAATACGAGGGATGTTGGTTGTATGAGATCGAGGATGGGCTCTAGTGATACTTGACAGATGGCAAAATAACAGTGTGCATGGATGGAAAAATAATTAAATTGATATTATAATCTAGAAGAGGCCCAGTCTTTTGCAGTGTTCAGTCTGGCCACTGTCATGATGGTGAAGAATTCATATGCTCTTGCTATCGTGCTAGTTTCTGTGGCTTTGTTTATTTATTTATTGGCATTTGATTACTGGGAAAGTTTGACTGGGTAGAAGGCCTGGGAAGAAAAGCTCCAAATTATTACAAAACATTTTAAGAACAATAATTCTGCAATCTTCAAGAATAAAACAAAAAAGATATTCAGTTTAAATAATTATAACAAGTTAGTGATAATATAAAAGCATTGGCTAAGAATCTATACAAAGTATAAGACAATCATTTAATATTTATAGAAATTTTAGACAGTTTGTAGAGAAATTACAAGGAAATTAGTCTAATACAAACAGGAATCGCAATATGAAGTGAGGTAAAAACAAGCTTATGATATATCTAGAAAGTCAAGGAAGATAGAAGTAAGGAAGTAAGTGCAGAAGGGAGAGTAAGGATGCATAAGGAATGGAAAGGTACTTGTTCACATTTAGAGGTATAGTTTATCCTAGTTTTGAGCAAGAACAAAACCAGATTTTAGCTATGAAGTCTTTGAGTGGTTTTTGAAAGATGGCTGTAGCTACACTGTATTTCCGGGTTATTCTAAGGGTAGATGGATTCTCATCATCTTACTCTACAGATCTAATGACATGCCCAGTAGTAGGAAATCTAACAGTGAAGACCAAAAGTGAATGCACTGCGATCTGTATGAGGTTCCCTGTATTATGTATATATAGATGAAAATACTCCATTATAGAGCTGTTTCAATACTGGGTGCAAATATCAAGCAATTTTATGAACTTTATATGAGTAGAAATGCTCCGAGATTTTCAAAAAGAATATTTGGTGATGTTGCTGCTTCTCAACCAGCTAAAACCATATTGGCAGCTGAGTGTTTGAAAAAGATTTAAGTCATAAGACCAGTGTCTAGGAATACTGTGCTTTGAGGAGAAGAAGACCATAAAACAGTGGTTCTTCATAAAATAGTTACATTCTAGCTTATGTTACAGGGGTTGTGGTTCATCATAAATAAAATGACATACAAGCATAACAAAATAATAGTTGTAGAAATGAACTGTCCTATCACATTTGCCTTACCAGAACAATAGGCTAGAGTCTCAAAACAACTGTCTCAGTCCTCCATTTCTGCCTGTCTTCCACCACCCATAGGTGCTTCATTACAACTTCGTTAATGTGTTTAACATTATGTATGGTATAAAATATAATGCACAAAAATGTGAAAAGAAAAACATAAAATAAATAACAGTGCTGTTAAAAGCACATTATCAATTCCTAGGATAGTCCTATGAAATAAATAAAAGGTATTGAAAAAAATGTTTAAATATACCAAAGGTAGTACTGTGCAGAAGCTGCCACTGTGTTGAATTCCACAGGATAGGGGACTAATGAGAAAAGCTGGAAATTTATTTTACATTTCCTTACCAGGAAAGTCCGACTTGGAATGAGTCAATTTTCAGCAGAGGTCAGGGAGAAACATTCCAGATGTATGTCTTTGTAATGTGGGAAGAAACCAGAGCACCTGGAGGAAACCCACAAGAATGCAGGGAAGGAGATGCAAACTCCGCAAAGAAGGAACCCCAGCTGAGAATTGAACCAGAGAACTGCTTGCTATGAGGAGACAATGAAAACCGCTATACCACCGCACTGATATATCCAGTCATATTCAATGCAACTTCAGTAGTCCTTTTCTGGAAAAGAAATGTCATGTTGTCTGTCGGTGAGATGGGAGCAGGTACCTATAGTTGAATTTTAAGTATCTTGCTGCCTTGCTCTTAAGTAGTGACAGAAGGAATAAGGAAAGTGAAGAGCATATCGCATTTTTGTTCGTTTTTTTTTTAATTCTTTTTATTATAATTATTTTTCAAAAACATACATAACAAACAAAAACCCATAAAATTCACACACCACAAGTTAACAAAGAAAACAAGTATATACAATTGTTCATAGCCCAAATACAACAATCATTATAAATGCAATGATCTAAAAATGAATGCAGGATACATATAAAGATTACGACATAGCATTTCAGGTTACTAAATGTGCAAAAAATGAATTCCAAAAGTCTTCAGAATGGTACTTACGATTCCCTTTATAAAAGAGGAATTTCTGAGCCTTTATATGTCTAAAAACTAATTCTTTTAAACCTACCCATGACATTATTGTTTGGTTCTTCCAATGGAGAGAGATATAATATTTAATAAATATGAATATGGAAATCAACACCCTATGTTGAGACTTAGAAATACCAGCTGGAGGTATATGTAGTAGAGCATACTGCCATGAAAGTGTTGATTTCTCGTAACCCATCTTTCCCAGGATCACTCTTAGGGAGCACCACAGTTTGTATACACATTTACAACTCCAGAAGATATGGTATATGTCAGCTACATGTTTCTTACAAAATGAGCAAGAGGCTGGTGAGTTAGGTTGTAATTTATTAATAATTGCTGGGGTTAAATATGCATTATTTACAATCATAAGTTGCGTATAGGCCAGTTTTTTGAAAGGGATATATTTAGAGCTTAACTTAAAAGATTCTTGCATAACTGTAGCGGATATACTCGGGTCCTTATCTACCCAGAACTTGGAAAATACCGGTGAGTTATTAGTTCTGATCTAGACCAAGAGTTTGTAAACATTTGATATCATCTTCTTCTTAAGCAGAAATAGTTTCAGGATACTTTTGGATGTCTCAATGTCCTCCCTGTTTAGCTCTGGAAATTCCATATAGGGCTTGATTAGATCTAAAATCTGTCTGAGTATTAATGTATATTTGTTAGTTAAATTAAAGGATTGTCTAATTTCAGTGAACTTCAGGTGTTTGATTATGAAAAAATCCGCAATACATTTGTCTTTAATAAGGGGAAAGTTGTCTAGATTTAACATGTTACCACTCAATGTTAAATTCGGATTTAAATGTATGGGTTGGAGAGAGGAGAAAGCATGAAAAAGCTTCATGGACGTTAATAATCTTTGGAATGTCATAACATTAGATTTGAGACCATAAATGATTTTATGCCTTTCTAGATTTTCCTTACTCAAGAAGGGAAGAGCCGATGGGTTAAATTTAAGGGATCTGACATAATTAAAATACAGAACTACCCAGGACGGGGACCAAACTTCAGAATTAATTTTATAGTTCGCTATAGTCAGAATTCTACTACTCTGAGTGATATCATAGTATAATTTGAAGTCAGGCAGAGATATACCTCCTAGGTCCTTCGGAAATATTAATTTAGAATAGGATATTCTCACAGATTTAGGTGCCCAAAAAAATTTTGAGAATGTTGAATGCATTTTGTTGAAGAATTTCACCGGAATAATGGAGTTAGTGGCTTTAAAAATATAAAGGAACCTGGGCAGAATGTTCATCTTAATTATAGTTGCCCTCCCCAGAAAAGGAAGCTTAAGTTGTGCCCATCTCTTCAGGTCCCCTTGCACCTCTGTCCACAACTGGGAAATGTTTTCCTGGTAAGCTAATGTTTGATCAACTGAAAAAGAGACCCCCAAATATTGAAGATTTTGTTTAATAGGTATCTCTTCAACCGAACAGCTAATAGGATAAGGTGAAGTAATATTTACCGGGAAATTTTTGTTCGTTTTTATTTACTAGCAAATCAAGAAAACACACTAGGCACAGATGCCGTTTTTTTTTTTTTAGGAGGGGGTAGCTTAGGAGCACTGTCTAATTAAGGGATATGGTCAAAGTCACACAGCAGGCAAATCCAGATAAGGGAATAAATCCACAGATTACAGAATCACAGATTACAGAATTAGCAGCTCATAGCCTTATTTCTCTATATCATACTGCCAGTTTTCAGAAATTGCAGAATGCATAGGGTCTTGCATGCAAGGGCCACAAATGATGGTCCACTGCAGAATAGACTGGCTCCCATGACAGAGTGAATAGCTCAGTAGTTTTGGATGGTCTCTGATGTAGTTACTACTATTCCAGGTTCAGATGAAAAGGAGAAGGTAGTTTGGGTACCTAGGGATAATACCCCAAAGGCCTTTCAAGAGTGTGGTATCAGGCATGGCCTCTGGTAGAACTCTGGAAGATATATATCTCACAAATTTTCTGGAAATATCTGGGATTACAGCAGAATGAGTTGACTGTTATCGAGGGCAATAGAAAAGCCTTCATCTTTTTTTTTTTCCTTTTTCAAAATAAAACATACTGACTAATCCCTCCCCCTTTTCCCTTTCTCATATCTCAACCTATTCACCTCTCACTGTTGTGCTCTCCTCTAATTCTTCCTACCTCTCACCTCATGAAACTATGAGCGCATATATCCCTGCACTCCAAATTATGCTTATGTATTCCAAAATACTCGTGTTTTAATGTCATTCAGTGCTTTATTACAAAATCTTGCTCAAATGTTATTATTCTGTCTTATATGTTACTGTGTTTTAGTAGTTTTTGAAAATTGTATTGTACTTGTTAACTTTTTTGATAATAGCTTTGTAATATTTGTATATGGAGCTTTTCTCCCTGGACCTCCACTGAAAATGGGCACATTTTCAGCCCAATGGACTTTCCCAGTTAACAAACTGCAAATAAATAAATAAATCATCATCTTCTTCTTTCAGTTGTTCCCGTTAGGGGTCACCACAGTGGATCATCTGTTTCCATTTCTTCCTGTCCTCTGCATCATGCTCTTTCACACCAACCGCCTGCATGTCCTCTCTCACCACATCCATAAACCTTATCTTAGGCCTTCCTCTTTTTCTCTTATGTGGCAGCTCCATCCTTATCATCCTTTTCCCAATATACCCAGCATCCCTCCTCGGCACATGTCCAAACCAACGCAATCTCGCCTCTCTTGCTTTGTCTCCAAACTGTCCAACCTGAGCTGACCCTCTAATATACTGATTCCTAATCCTGTCCATCCTAGTCACACCCAGTGCAAATCTTAACATCTTTAACTCTGCCACATCCAGCTCTGACTCCTGCCTTTTTGTCAATGCCACCGTCTCCAACCCATATAACATAGCTGGTCTCACTACCCTCTTGTAGACCTTCCCTTTCACTCTTACTGGTACCCGTCTGTCACAAATCACTCCTGACCCTTTTCTCCACCCATTCCACCCTGCCTATACTCTCTTCTTCACCTCTCTTCCACACTCACCATTAATCTGAACTGTTGATCCCAAGTACTTAAACTCATCCACCTTTACCAACTCTACTCCCTGCATCCTCCCCATTCCTCTACCCTCCCTCTCATTTACACACATATATTCTGTTTTAGCCCTGCTGACCTTCATTCCTCGTCTCTCTAAAGCATATCTCCACCTCTCCAGAGTCTCCTCAACCTGGTCCCTACTCTCACTACATATCACAATGTCATCTGCAAACATCATAGTCCACGGGGCCTCCTGTCTGATCTCAGATGTCAACCTGCCCATCACCACTGCAAATAAGAAAGGGCTCAGAGCTGATCCTTGATGTAATCCCACCTCCGCCTTAAACATATCTGTCAGTCCCATCGCAGTCCTTACCAATGTCACACTACCCTCGTACATATCCTGTACCACTCTTACATACTTCTCTGCCACTCCCGACTTCCTCATATAATACCACAACTCCTCTCTAGGCACCCTGTCATATGCTTTCTCTAAGTCCACAAAGACACAATGCAACTCCTTCTGACCTTCTCTGTATTTCTCCAACAACACTCTCAATAAATAAATAAAAAATCTTGCTGTCACCATGACCATCTCAGGTCAAGTAGTTTAGAAAATGGATGGATGGAGAATTAGGTTGGAACAACACAGTGAGCCAGGTTTTCATCTATGGTCAAGACCTCAGACTTGGCCAGTTTGAGCTTCATTCACTTACTCCTCAGCTGATTAAAGACGGTGTCCAAATCATGCTTATGAGAATCATTGTATGCCATGTGTTCCAGAGGGAAGGAGAGAGAAATGAGATTATGGTTGACGTGGCTGTGGTCAGAATTTTTATGAATTCTGCAGTGCAATAGGCAGCTTGACTTAGAAGTTATATTCACACCTATCCTTTGTTATACTCATAGAGGTAGGAGGCAAACCACTCAAGGATAGTGGGGTTATATACCATAGTTATATTGTAATGATCCAAGGGGATTTCAAGGTCCAAGAAGTCATAAACCAATGAGAATTCATTAAGGACCAAAATAGAATAATAAAACTGAGCTCCTCCAATATGAATATCGTTCATAACAGGAGAAGTCACCATCTGAGTTGTAAGACCAGAGTGAAATGGATAAAGTAAGCTATGGATACTTAATGACATGAGATGAACTCTCACATCCTTCTTAATATGCATGAAAAGCTGAAATTAGGAGACAATGACATTTTCTCCAGCATATAAGAATCCCAGCCTGCTTTGTTGATAACTACAGTGACTAAAGCCTCCTTTCAAATAGATGGAAAGACTTCAGCCCTCAAAAACATCTGGAGAATTAGACTAAGTGAAACAAGTACATTCTGAGACAATAATAAATTGCAAGTCTGGTTAGTCCACAATTCGGTTCCTGCATTATAGGGGACGTTACTAAAATGAAACTCATAACTTCAGTGCAATCAACATGCACACCATGGTTGATAAGAAAAAAAAAAGCTGAGCTATATCACGTATCAAACTCCTGGATGCCTTTGAAGATCCACCACACAGTCAAAGACATTTTATTAACAGCAGGCTAATATTCAGAAACATCAAATGCATTCCTATTTATTAAAAGACTAGATTGCATATCTTGAACACCATCTAGGAAAGTACACACAGTCAATTATAGGCAGCAGAGATCCACTTGGACAAGAGAATGTTTTTTGTATAAAGATCATCTCTGACTAGTACACTGTATGGAACTTGTTAGGCCTAAGTTTTTCCCATTTCACTGGCCTTCAACTCATTTAATTGAAACTGTGGAGTTTGTGATCAGAGCCTCACCCTAAAAGGGAGAAAGTACTCCAAAGTACCATTGACAACACTGTTGAAGCTGACATCAACTGTCCTGGATCACTTTACCTCTGCTTCAGTAATAACTTGACCAAGTACAGAGATCAGGTTGTTACTTGTGTAGCTCACACTGTATTTCATTGTGGAAGTAATAGACTGTATTAATTACACCACAAAGTGGAGTTCTTTTCAGGAATATAAAAGACAATTTCAAAAGTGAAAGAGGAGACTGGAACACTAGCTGAAGGAGGGAAGACTGAAACAGGGAGCTGAAGGGAAAAAGGGCCTTGCAGCATGAATGGAGTTTCTTTTCTAGTGCTTTGAGTACAGGGAAGTGACTTAGCAGATTGTGTCTGTCTTTTGCTGAAATCCTGGATGATGGTATTATGTGGAATCAGGAGAGAAATCTAAAACCAGTAGTTCCACGCCTGCTTATGATTCAGCAAGAAAGGAGTTCCTTTGGGCCTAGTACAGAGAAGCCATAGATGATTACCAGAGTTCTGCCAGGTGATTTTTCTACTTTTCTCATCAGAGGAACCATGGTACCTGGTCACTAGGATATTCTGAATGCAGTGGTGAAAGGCTTTGGCTGTCATTTTATATTTTTATAAGATTGTGGATCCCTCCCCCCAAATGCTTTGTGGATTACAAATAAGTGGGATCCATATGAGCTACAACTTGGGCCTCATCATGCCGGCAGAAAAACTGTAAGTAGTCAATGGCCAGTGAACAGGATACAATAGAGTGTTTCATAGTTGGTCTGTTTAGAATTGATCAGGAGGGTTGAGGGTGTTAGTACTGCTCAATAACATTGCATTTTCTCATATTTGTATTGTTGCATTATAAATCCTCATTGTTCAATGACATTGCATTTTGCTCATGTTAGTACTGCTGCCTTCAAGAATTTTGCTGCTCAATGACATTGCATTTTCTCATATCTGTATTGCTGTATTATAACTCTTTTATTGCTTAATGACATTGCATTTTTCTCCAGTGTTTGTATTGCTGCATTATAAAGCTTTACTGCTCAGTGATATTGCCTTCTTTGTGAATGTTTGAATGTCAAGACCTTTTTCTGTTGAGTTCTGGGGAAGAAGGTGGATGTATGGTTTCATTGCATGCATATCTCACCTTGCCTTATTGCTAACTGGTGCACTGTTGAAATAATTTGTTTGTGGATGTGCTATTGCCTTTCAAACTAGATGTGTCACCTAGAAAAAAATTGTCATTCTTGCCACCTTGGTGTGTTGGGCCTAATAGGGGTGTCACCAGAGTCAGGTAGGAAGGAACCCATGTCTACTTCAGCTACACCTGCGGGTGTGTTACATTTTGGTGCTAATCCGGGATTGCCTGTATTGCCTTGGACTCCACCCTATTTCCCTGTACATGTGGAATGCAAATACAGCAGAAATATGAACCCAGAAGTAGCTGCTAAGTGGTGCAAACAGCACAATGCTCAGTCAGAGCACTGCTTAGTTCTGGTGTTGCCAGGGTTCACATATACTGATATGCAAATACTTCAAGACACAGGATCCTTACCAGTTGTAGAGCATGGATTTTTATTAAACAGTACTATGGACCCTACTGAGCAGAGCACATTGGCCTTATTAGAATGGAAAAGTCCTTTAGTGTATGAGCATTTACCTTCGAGTGTACACATTTCAGGTGAGAGTGCAGTCCATGTGGTAATACCTGAGAAGTGCACTACCTCAGCAACAGAGAAAATATCCATGGAAGCTATCCAAGTAGGTCAGAACCCTACACCAGAAGCTGCAGCTTCACTGCCCGTAAATACTATAGGGCTTGAAGTTTTGAATGCTTTGGGAAGTATTGTAGAAAAAAGCTTAAAGCCTATACAGCTATTCACTGGGTTTGGCTAATGCAAATTGCGTTTCTTTTCTGGCAAACAACCCACGTCTCAGGTAGAGGAAGATTTTGAATCCTGGATGGATCAGGCTTCATATGCTCTAGAGGAGTGTGATATCCCAGAATCTCAGAAGAAGCAGCGGATAGCTGAAAGTCTTAAGGGATTAGCTGCGGATACCAAACCCAACCTAAGGATAGGTAAGCAAGACTGCACATCCAAGGACTATTTAGGAGTACTGCAGGATGTGTTTGGAAGGACTGAAGAGGGCTGCTGACCTACTGTATCAGTTTGAACATACATGCCAAGAAGTTGGTGAGAAATTATCTGATTACACTAAGCGAATAGATAAAATGCTCCACCAGATCAGCCTAAAGAAGGGGGTGGATCCAAAAGTAGCTGACCAAGTGTGGATTGGACAAATTTTACAGGGAGGTCAAGCTATGGACCCCATTGTGTGGAAAATGAGGATGAGAAATAGGGAAGAGACTCTAAGTTATTCTCAGTTGGTTAAAGAGGTGAGGGAAGAGGAAGCCCTGTTGGAAACAAAATCTCAGTGTTCAACAGCAACTAATACAGTGAGTGAACACCAGCAGGAGCCTATAGCCATGCTTACTACTCAAACAGGAGTCGTGGCCCAGAGTGTTCGCAATGTAGAGGTGTCACAGTAGTAGATGCAGGTGTCTTACCTGACCGACGCCATAGCTTAAGTCACCAAGATAGTTGCAGAATTGCAGAAAACTGTGGTAACTTTAGCTGAAGGGAGAAATACATCAGCTAAAACCTCCATGAAAGGACACAGGGAAGAACCAAATCAGCCAATGTTCAGAGTTCCTACTGGATTTTGTTTTCACTGTGGGGATGCAGGGCATATAAAGTGACAGTGTCCTAATACAGAGAACTTAAAAAAAGTGAATGGACTATTATTGGCTAGTGCAATGCAGGGAAACCTCAAAGGGCTTCAGTGAAGGAGCCTGCTGAGTGCCCAGTTACAGAGAGCTCCATAAAATCTAACATCAAGAGACAGCATCCTGGATCTTCTTTCCACATAAACCCTTGTAATAGGGGAGAGAAACTACCTACTATGCACACTTCTAGCTCATCTGAATTGGAAAGCCATCTAAACCAAAATCTCAGCATCTGAGACCGCAAAGCATTACTAAGCAAGAGTCTTATCCATTAAAATGGTGAGGTCAACCGGTGGTTCCTCACCCACATGCTGAATGCCGTACAGCTGAACAGCACCGGAAACAGAAACTACCCGATGGCCTACTGGGACCATCCCCTGTTGTGTCAGTAAAAATAGAAGGAGTGTATAGTAAAGCACTTTTTGATACTGGTGCACAAATCACCATTCTATACATAGACTTCTACCAAAAATACTTAAAGCATTTGCCACTTGAAAAGTTAGAAGATTTGGAGAGCTGAAGGCTAAGTGACATGAAGTTCCCTTATGATGGTTATGTCTCACTCAAGTTAGAACTTTTTACTTCAGTTGTTGGGTCAACAGAACTTTTTGAAACACTTGCTGTTGTGTGCCCCAAGCAAAAAGGAAAGGATTCAGCATCTATTTTAGTGGGGTCAAATACTGACCTTGTCAGAATAATGCTAATGCCTCAGTTGACCCAGGAGCACCCAACACTACATCCTCTCCTGAGATCAGTTTTCTCTGCCCTTCAAAGGGATAAGGATAGGAAGAAAGATGAAATTGGTCATGTGTGGACCCTGTCTTGGGAAGGAGCATATAATTCATCCTGGTCAGATCACCTGCTTGAGAGCCAAAGTGAGGATGTGTGGACAAACAGTTTCCTCCCATCTCCTGGTAGAAATGGATCCAGAAAGTGACTTGCCACAGGGGCTGAAAACTAGTCTCAGAAGTTTGGTCTGTGGACAAGTTAAAGCATCTTTATGACACTTTGCCTGTGGGGTTAAAGAATAAAGGAAGTACTCCCATTGCCCTGTGTTCACAAGTGCATTTGGGAAATGTTTATGCTGCCACTCCCTTACCTGCTTCTGTGTTGACAAGGAATGAGAGCAGGGCCAACGAGCTGAAGCTGGAAAATATTGATATAGGAGGTGGTCTCTTGCCCCCTGAGTGGATAACCAGAGTTAAAGAGCTATTAATGAAAAAGAAAAGTTGTTTTTCTACTAGTGAACTAGATGTGGGCTGTGCAAAAAGTGCAGGACACTGAATAAAAGAGGACTGGCCTTTCAGGGAACGTTCCAGAAGAGTAGCTCCAGGAGACCTGGAGGACTTACGAAAATGTTTGGAAGAAGTAAAAGCTGCAAGGATAATTCGAGAGTCAAGAAGTTCATACGCCTCTCCCATTGTCATTGTCAGAAAAAAGAATGGGTCAATTCACATGTGTGTTGACTATCGTACTCTGAATCAGAGAACCATTCCAGACCAGTGCACAACTCCCCAGATTCAAGATGCTCAAAATTGCCTGGTGGGCAGTAAGTGGTTCAGTGCGCTAAACTTAAGGAGTGGATACTATCAAATCCCTATGCACCCAGAAGATAAAGAGAAGACTGCCCTCATCACCCTTTTGGGATTTTTTTGAGTTTGATCACCTACCTCAAGGTTTATCAAATGCACCGGCAACTTTCCAGAGAATCATGGAAAGAACAGTTGGAGACATGCATCTCCTGGAAGTCTTAGTCTACCTGGATGACATCATTGTCTTTGGGAGGACCCTAGAGGAGCACAAAGAAAGACTGATAAAGGTATTGGACAGGATTGAGAAGAAAGGCCTGAAGTTGTCATTGGACAAATGCAAATTCTTCCACCCTTCAGTGACCTATGTGGGTCATGTAGTGTCTGCAAATGGAATATCCACAGATCCTGGAAAAGTTGAAGTGGTGACATATTGGCCTAGACCCAAAACTATCACAGATCTGTGATCTTTCCTGGGGTTCTGCAGTTACTATAGAAGGTTTGTGGAAGGATTTTCAAAGATAGCAAGACCCCCTCAACCATTTGCTCCAAAATGATGATAAAGCAGATAAAACAGATGAAGATATCCTTGTGAAATAATGTAAGGGACTGAGAGGTTCTAAAGTACTCATTGAGAGTCATTGGGCTCCTGAGAGTGAAGAGTCGTTTGAACAGCTTAAATATTGCCTCACAAATGCCCTGTGCTGGCATATGCTGACTCAACAAAGCCATACACTTTACATGTGGATGCTAGCAGGGATGGCTTAGGAGGAGTCCTTTACCAGGAATATGACAAGAAGCTGAGACCTGTGGCATTTGTCAGTCTGAGTTTATCCCCCACAGAAAGAAACCACCCTGCACACAAGTTGGAATTCCTTGCCTTAATGTGGGCGGTAGTGGACAAGCTGCGTGACTATCTCTATGGGGCTGAAGTTGAAGTGCAGACTGACAACAATCCTCTGACATATATCCAGACCACTGCAATGCTAGATGCTACTGGCTACAGATGGATGGCAGCTCTATGCAACTATAATTTCAGTTTCAAATATCGCCCAGGGCATGAAGATGGAGATTCTGATGGTCTGTCCAAAAGACCTCAGGGAGATTTACACCCCGACGATGAGTGGGTGGAAATTCCAGCGCCAGGGATGAGAGCTATGTGTCAGATTGCAACTTGCTATCAACACACGGAATGTTGGGCCCAGAAGTTGGGTCTGTCTGCAGCAAGCATACCCAAGCTTACTGTAATCTTGTCACCTTACAGGCTTCATTGATGCCAGCTTTGAGTAACAGTGACCTCAGGAGAGATCAAAGAGAAGATCCCTTAAGTCAGCTGGTGGTAACTGCTTTAGAGAAGAAACAAGTTAATGTGCTTATAGATTCATAGGTTCATAGGATGGTTCTAAGCTATTGGCCCTAGGGCCTATAGAAGCCTAGCCATAACAATTCCCTGGATAGTTCTTCCCACAAAATTTACTTTCCTGGACCCCTGTCTAGCAGGGCAACTGACATGATCCCCGGGGTGAATTTCCTATCTCCCATCCAATCATCAAGGTTCCTCTTGCAGAGGGCCAAGGAGGCACTCTGCTTGACATGTATGGGCAGTCTATTCCAGAGTATGGGGAGTCTCTGGGTCAGGAACCTATCCCTGCAGCATGTTTTGTTCATTGTGATGACAAGGTGTAGATCCCTGGAGTGTGTGGCTTTGAGAGATTGGGATTTCATTAAGTGGAGCATGTCCAACAGCTCAGGGTTTGACATGGCCTTGTATGTTAAGCAGAGATCACCTCTGAGTAGACGATATGCGACAGAGTATAGCTGGAGTTTTTTAGACAGTCAGCATATGGCATCTGCTTTAGCCCTGTGATTCTTTTAGTGAGGTATTTCTGCTGCCTTTCCAGCTGTTGCAGATGTCTTGTGAGGTACATACCAAATGGGGCATTATACTCTATAATGGGTCTAATGAGGGATGAGTACAGTGGGACAATGACCTCCTTTTTTTCTGGATGAAAAGCCCTTAGTGATGAGGTGTGCCACATAGAAGGATTTCCTGACAGTTGTGGTGATGTGGTTATCGAAGGTGAGACCACTGTCACCTGTGTCCCTAAGTCTCTCATCACACTTTCGATGTTTAGTGTACTGCCACCTATGTTGTAATTCATGGGTACATGTTTTTTTCCAAAGGGGATGACTATACATTTCTTGGCATTAAGCTTGAGCCCATTGCTCTGGCACCAAGCATCTGTTTTTGTAAGGCCCTTTTGTAGAATATCCACATCATTTGGGGATTCAATAATGGCTCCCAGTTTGCAGTCATCTATGAACTTTGTTAGCCAGAGTCCCATAGTGTTGGCCTGTACTTCAGAGAAGTAGATGCCAAACAAGCGTGGTCCCAGAACTGAACTCTGAAGTACTCCACTTATCACTTGCTTGGAACTGGATTTGGAGTTGGCTACTTTTACAGTCTGGGTTCTGTCAGTAAGCCAGTTGGCAACCCATCGAGTGACATAAGGATTAATGCCCAGCTTAGTAAGTTTATCTATGATTCCAGAGTTGGGGATGGTGTTGAAGGCCTTGGCGACGTCCAGATAGTCTGTGTGGACCACCTTACCCTCATCCACAGCTCTGGAGACTGATTCGAAGAAGTCAATTAGGTTCATATGGATATTCATCCTCTGGCAAGACTTTTGGCCAAAGAATGGGACAGAATCCAGATACAGAATGAACTAGTGTACAGGAGCTCTCCAAGTGCACTCAGCAATGAAAAATGGCAATTGTTGCTTCCTCAGATGTATAGAGAAGTAGTACTATGGTCATTGCATGATGAACATGGTCATCTTGGTTATGACAGAACTATGGGTCTGGTATGAGACAGGTTCTTCTGGTCATAAATGAAGCAAGATGTTGAGGATTATTGAAAAACATGTCTTCATTGCATTCAAAGAAAGACTCTACCAACCAGAGCTGCCTCGTCGGGTCAAATGGAAAGTAGTGGACCCATGAAATTGGTCTGTATAGACTTTCTGTGCATTGAACCGAATGAAGGCAGAATCAGTAATGTGGCGATGGTGATGGACCATTATACCAGATACACGCAAGCATTTCCCACTCATGATCAGAAAGCTATTACAGTAGCAAAACTACTAGTGGAGAAGTTCTTTGTACACTATGGCCTGCCAAAAAGGATACACTCGGATCAAGGATGTGATTTTCAGAGCAAGCTTGTCCATGAACTACTCACTCTGTTGGGAGTCCAAAAAAGTCGCACCACTCCTTATCATCCTCAAGGGGATCCTCAGCCTGTGTGTTTCAACAGAAATTTACTAGACATGTTCAGGACACTATCTGCTGAGAAGAGTCATGGAGTAGACATGTAGTCACAGTGGTGCATGCTTAAAACAGTACTAAAAATGATGCTACAGGATTCTCGCCTTAATTCCTAATGTTTGGAAAAGAAGCTCGTCTTTCTGTTGATGTCACATTTGGAGTCACAGCTGATGATATACCAGTGTGATCTCATGGCAGTTATGTGGAGAGACTCAAGAAGAACCTCAGACAGGCTTATGAGCTTGCTGAAAACTCAACAGGACAAAGACATCAGCGAAACAAGGCTCACTATGACAAAAAAGTAAAGTTGCATGACTTGCAGCCAGGGGACAGAGTTCTTTTGAGAAATTTGGGACTACAAGGAAAACATAAACTAGCTGACCACTGGGAATCTGTGATTTACATAATTTGTTCTCAGCTACCTAATATCCCTGTCTGCCAAGTTTGCCCTGAGGGGAAAGAAGGACCCATTAAAACCTGGCACTGCAACAATTTAATGCCTTTGGCAAAATCACTGAGACTCATGAATCCGGAACCCATAATGGCTCAGTGGAAGCTTAACTCAAGGCGATCCAGAAGGCTAAGGTAGAGAGGAACTATCCCCTCCAATGTTCAAGAGCCTATGCTCCCTCCTGCTGAAGGAGAGAAGGACAGTGATGATGACTGGGGATTCAGTGAGTTTTTATATGAGGATGTTCAAGACTCCGTGGGCTGTAATCTCAAGGTAAATGCACCGGAATTTGTTCCTTGCCATTTTGAGCATCCCAGACCTAAGAATAGACTAAATAATGTTTCTGTGCTTCTACAGAACCTTTTACTGATGGAGGCCCTGCTATGCAAGCTTCAGAAAATAGTGCTGAGGACAGTCATGCTGTTATGGAAAACAAAAATGAGGTTATACAAGAGGAGATCTTAGAAGTAGACAATATGCCTACTGAAGAACTGGACATTGAATGTGATGTGGGTGACAAAACTTTCGAGCAAAATTCACTAGCTGTCTCTTCCAAACCAAAACTGCAGAGACTGATTCAGCCCCCACAGAGACTTACATATAACAGTTTGGGACATAGTACACAGGAACCTGTGACCACAGCTCATCATAGAGTCTGTGCCCATAATCCCTATGCCTCCTACTTCAGTGGTGACACCCCTTCCCAAGATACGCATAAGACTGATTACCCTTGATGAAATGTATCTTTTGAATGCAAAAATATTGTTCAGTTGATGGTGCATTAGTGCTTGTAAATATTTTACTGCTACTCTACCTTTGACTTGGGGGGACCCAAGATTTTCAAGTGGGGGGAAAGTGTAGCTCCCACTGTATTCCTTTGTGGAAATAATAGACTGTAGTTTTTCATTACACCACAAGATGGAACACTTTTCAGGAATATAAAAGACAATTTCGAAAGTGAAAGAGGATACTGAAACACTAGCTGAAGGAGGGAGGACTGAAACAGGGAGCTGAAGGGAAAAAGGGCCTTGCAACATGACTGGATTTTCTTTTCTAGTGCTTTGGGGACAGGGAAGTGAAGTAGCAGATTATGTCTGTCTTTTGCTAAAATCCTGAATGATGGTATTATGTGGAATCAGGAGAGAAGTCTGAAACCAGTAGTTCCATGCCTGCTTATGATTCAGCTAGAAAGGAGTTCCTTTGGGCCTAGTACAGAAAAGCCATAGATGATTACCAGAGTTCTGGCAGGTGATTTTTCTACTTTTCTCATCCGAGGAACCATGGTGCTTGGACACTAGGATATTCTGGACGGAGTGGTGAGAGGCTTTGTCCGTCATTTTATATTTTTATAAGATTGTGGATTCCCCCCTTAAATGTTTTGTGGATTACAAATAACTGGGATCCATATGAGCTACAACTTGGGCCCCATCATTCCGGCAGCAAGACTGTAAGTAGTCACTGGCCAGTGAACAGGATATAATAGAATGTTTCATAGCTGGTCTGTTTAGAATTGATCAGGAGGGTTGAGGATGTTAGTACTGCTCAATGAAATTCCATTTTCTCATATTTGTATTGTTGCATTATAAATCTTCATTGTTCAATGATATTACATTTTGCTCATGTTCGTACTGCTGCCTTCAAGAATTTCTCTGCTCAATGACATTGCATTTTCTCTTATTTGTATTGTATTATAAATCTTCATTATTCAATGACATTGCATTTTGCTCGTGTTAGTACTGTTGGCTTCAAGAATGTTGCTTCTCAATGACATTGCATTTTCTCATATCTATATTGATGTATTATAACTCTTTTATTGCTTAATGACATTGCATTTTTCTCCAATGTTTGCATTGCTGCATTATAAAGCTTTACTGCTCAGTGATATTGCCTTCTTTGTGCATGTTTGAATGTCAAGACCTTTTTCTGTTGAGTTCTGGGGAAGAAGGTGGATGTATGGTTGCATTGCATGCATATCTCACCTTGCCTTATTGTTAACTGATGCACTGTTGAAATTATTTGTTTGTGGATGTGCTATTGTCTTTCAAACTAGATGTGTCACCTAGAAAAAAATTGTCATTCTTGCCACCTTGGTGTGTTGGGCCTAATAGGGGTGTTGCCAGAGTCAGGTAGGAAGGAACCCAAATCTACTTCAGCTACCCCTGCAGGTGTGCTACACTTGTGACATTCTCCAAATTCCTACACCACACCAAAAACATATACAAGTGACCTTTGCAGTGGACCTTCATGTTAAAGTGCATCAATTGGTGACCAGACCTTGGGACTCCACCACCATTTCTGAGGAGATAACAGTTAAAATATCTGGTCCATCAAGTAAACTTTACAGCACTTTACACTGCTAGCTTCCTCAACAAACCTAAATTATTGCTTAAAGGGCATAAATTCCTTTAGAAGGGTCATTGATTCATTGTCATCCTAGATGCTGAATTCATACCAGGCTAACAATTTTAGGTGAATCAGCACTTAATTAAAGAGGAAAGGTGTGCACCATTATAGAAATTATTTCATATCACCAGGTAGACAGTAAACAATAAATCTACAATGTATTTTTTGCACCTGCTGATTCTCAGATTCATTTTGTCTTCCAGGAAGCTGAATGACCTTAAGCGTAGTTCCAAAAAAAGGTATCTACAACCCTTGCGCATACAATCACTTGCACGCATACAGTTGCACACACACACACACACACACACACACACACACACACACACACACACACACACACACACACACACACACACACACACACACACACAAACACACATGCACACATGGATTTTTCCCATCTAGTGCACTGAATAATGGACAACATAGCTGGAACAACAACCACTAAATGATGGCCAAAGTTGGGCTCCAGACAAGTTTCTGTTATAAATGTATGATGAATATTGTTACAACAACTTTATGATAGTAGCCAACATTGCAGACTTTATTTTCATATCCAACAGCCTACAGAGTGCCTTTGGAGGAGGGCAATTTAGTCCCTGGGTATTAGATCTGGAGATATGACCCAAACTTGATTTAGAGCAAACCTACAATGAAATATCCAGTTCATGACAACCCACAGAGGGTAACGTATAACCATGTCTAGCACTGTGCTACCTCAAGTTCCCCTACTACCAGTGCCCAAAAAGGCTCTTTGTAAGATCTGTGGGAAAAAAAAACACAGGCAGCCCTTTAAATGCCCCTTAGCTCTGTGGTTAGTTGTATAAATAAATAAAGCCACTCAGTCACCAAAGTGCTGATAAAATTATTGCAGTCTCTGGATCGGTATCTATATACTAAATTACATTTTTATCAACTAGCTGACTAACCAACAAACTAGCTAACTAACTGACAAATAAAACTCTACATAGCAAAATATACAGTGGCATAAACAAGGAATAGATTCATGGGTTCATAGATCTTAATAACCTTACAAAGCGATAACCTTACAAAGGAAAATGGCACAATGGTTAAGCTCTTTACTTCACCGATATGAAGTGCATGGTTTGATTCTGACCTCTAGTTAATGGCTTGGCTTAAACATCATCAAGCTGCTCAATCACATCACCTAGTGCATGGAAGGGGGGGGGGGCTAAAATCTTGACTCATAAAACAGATTTTTCCCAAGTGAAAATTTGTGGCCATCCATCCAGTTATCCAGACTGGTTTTGAACATTTCAGGTGATGTATGGCAGTTAGCATAGAGGACTAGCACTCCGAGATGTTAATGAGCTGATTCTTGTCCTCAAGGTACAATGTTTAATTCCTTCCACCTTCATTTGCCTTCTTTTTTTGACTCTGAATAAGTCATTTAAAAATACAGTACTTCTAAAATGGAGCAATTTGTCCAGTGGACTTACCAGGTAAAAAAACAGAAAAAAGTACCTGACTTGATAATCAAGAGCAGCCTACTCACATAGTGAAAATAGGGGACGCCACCTCATGCAGTAGACCTGTAACAAGTGGCGTACCCCAGGGTTTGGTCTTGGGGCCTCTGTTAGTTGGATTATACTTTTCTGAGGTGCAGGCCAAAACCAGTGGGCTATGACTGACCAGGTTTGCAGATGACTGCAAGCTGGGTGGTGTTATCAATTCCCCTAGTGATGTGGACATCCTTCAAAATGGTCTCACTCAGACAAATGACTGGGGCCAGAAACATGTCCTCAAGCTGAATACCAAAAAATGCATCATCATCCCCTTTTGGGAGAGTGATGTCCCCACAAAATTATCACATTAATAACAACATCCTAAGCACTCAATCAGTCATGAGGGATTTGGGCACTCAGATTGATAGCAACCTGTCTTTTGACCAGCATGTTGTTTCCATTGTACGGAAAGCCTTCTACATGGCCCTCCTCATAAGTAAGGGTATCTCATCCAGGGACAAGAAGGTCATAACATTCCTGTATTCTTCCGTTATAAGGCCCATTATTGAGTACAACACCCCTTTTGGCATGTACCTCGCAAAGCACATGCAGCAGCTGGAGAGACCACAGAGGTTCCTCACCAGGAGAATCCAGGACCTCAAACATCTACCATACACAAATAGGATAAAATCCATATCCCTCTACTTGGTTTCATACAGACTTCTCAGAGGTGACCTCTGTCTGGCATACAAGGGTTCACAGACCCCACCTTGATGGGGCTGCTACCTATCCGTAAGTCAAGTTCCACTCGAGTAACCCGCACAGGTGGCCTCAATGTGGTCTGTGATATTTGTGTCCCAGAGAATCCCCCATCTATGGAATAGACTCTCTCCACATCAAGCAGACTACCTTCTTACCCCTTTTTAAGTACAACCTGGATAACTGGATGGGAAATAGAAAATATACCCCTGGGATTCCACCCATGTCCCTGCTGGACAGTAAGATATCAAACGAGTATAAAAAAACAAAACAGAACAAAAAAAAAAAAAAAAACTAAAAAACGTAGGCAAGGGGGCAAGCCCCTTTGCACCCCCCACATCCCTCGCTACTTAAATATACCAACTCCGAAACCAGACTCTATTGAGGTAAACGGAAATCTCTCCCTATGGAGATCTCCATTTACCTGCCCAATATTCTTCAATTTCAATATTGTTGTGCCGACAATATCAGATTCGATATTGTCAGCTTTCGACAATACAATATAGACCTGCTGATTTGTCTAAACATGGGCTAAACTCTTGGCTAGGCTAATAAAAGCATCAGGGCCAATAGCCTAGTAACCTTCTATGATCCTACGATCCTATTCTAGAAAAAAGTAACTACATTGAGTTAAGTACCTGCCATGTTACCTGGTACAATTCATCTGACAGTAGGTTTAGGGCTTTAGAGTGGGAATTGGCTTTAGCGGTGTATCTAATTAGATCTGTGTTGGGGATAGTCACTTTGCTGTGTAAACATTAGCTCTAGGTGATTTAGTTTCATTGCAAAATGTTGATGTTACCGTGATCTTGTTAACAATGGGAATTGGGAATGATGATGAAAATGATCATGATGATGAATATAATGATGACTTGTTCTGATTAGACGATAAAGTTCAAACATTCAAACAGGTAAAACAAATTTATGTTATTTGTAAAACTTACTAACTAAATTACAAAACTACAAACTGCATACAGCAGCACATAAACTGCAACAGGTATATTCTTACAGCAAATGCAGATTTAATTGCAGTTATTTGTAGATTCGTAGATTAGTACTAGGCTAACTGCCCTTGTGGGCCATTTTAAGCTTAGCTAATTATCCTATGTGAGAATCAAACCCTGCACCTTCTGTCTCAAAGGTAAACACCTTAACCATTATGCCATCCTCCCACCCTCCCAATTGCCCTATCAGAGGAAAAACAAAGAACCATCATGTAAAAGTAAGCTTAATATGTATGTTTAAATATATGTTTTAATGTATTCATTTTTATTAAAATGGCATAGCCATTACCACCAAATGTTCACAGTTTTAACTGTTTACAATTGCCTAGTTGAGATTTGTGTTTCTTTAAATTTTATTCTTTTATTTTAACTTTTATTTAATTCTGATAAAGTGCAAATTTAATTTCTCTAGGTTTCTTTAAGAAGGCTTAATTACCAGGGGTTGTTCATCCTACTGAACTGCAGGACTGCAGACCCCCCCCCCAGCTGAAAATGAAACAGAAAAACAGAAAAAAATAAAATAAAATTGAAAAATAAAAAATACACAAAAAGACTCCTGGAACGGACTCTGTGCATGCGTGTGTGCATTCCTGGAAACTACCCATGCATGCATGCAGAATCCGGACTAAGTTACGAGCAGTCCAGTTTAGACAGAAAGCAACAGACTGGAAAAATGCCCTAGACCTGCACAGACTGGAAGGGGACCGAACTGCAATGTTTGCAGGCTGGATAGCCAGCCTTCTCTCGCAGGAACGTTTTCATAGTGGGAGCTAGCTAGTGAGAACATTTGGATTATGGGACTTGCTTGCAAGCAGGGTGCTGGCTGGGACTTATTCTTCAACATAGAGCTGGCTGGGACTTATCCTTCAACATAGAGCTGGCTGGGACTTTCAACAGGTAATGGAGCTGGTGTGTGTGTGTGTGTGTGTGTGTGTGTGTGTGTGTGTGTGTGTGTGTGTGTGTGTGTGTGTGTGTGTGTGTGTGTCCCAGAAAAATATACCTTGCGGCTAGAGAGACTCAGGCAACAGTAGTGGTGTAAAATGCCCCATATAAATATACCTGGTGGCTAGAGAGACACTCAGGCAACAGTAGTGGTTAGAGAATAAATCAGACTCAAACCCTGTACCTTGGGTGCAGGTAGCAAGAGCCTGAATTCCCTACCCACCATCACTTGTGAAAACTGCTCAGATTTTTGCCTCATATTTTGTTCTGTTCTGTTTCTCATAAAATCTGTGGTTTTCTGGATTTAATTCACTAAATAATGACAGGCATTTGAATTTCAGACTTCATATTCTTCAGACAGTACATAACAACACAAAACCTTTTATTCTAGCAATTTTCTAAGTTTATAAGATCAATATTATTTCTGGGGCTCTATTCCCCCATTATTGACTTTGTCCAGTTTTGTTTTTGCTAGGAGGTTGAGAGCTATGGTGAGAACTGAATTCACTGAATATGTTTGGGGGCTGTATTCCCCCCAATATTAGCTTTGTCCAGGTGTTTTTTGCGATGAGGTTGAAAGTTATGGTGAGAACTGAATTCACTAAGCGATAGCCATTTAAGTTTCAATATTCCCATGTTTCAAGAAACAGTTGATTTGGCATAGTGGTATGTTGCTCTGACTGTAATGCACAGGGTCCTGGGGGCAAGACTTTGCAGTGGCATGCATGGTAGTAAGACAATATTTTATTCTAGCAACTTTCCAAGATTATACAAGTAATGTTTAAAATGTGCCCCTGGTTTTTGGGCTTTGGCTTTTTCCAGATTTCTTGTGCTGCAAAGTTGAAAGATACAGTTGAGTGAGAGGTGGATTTTGCAAGGAGCTGAGAGCTTCCGGGGAAGATAAGTTTAGTGCTGTGTATGTTGAGTCTGCTTGCATTGTTAATAGTGCAACAGGTAGTATACTTGCTTTTAATGCAGAAGGCTGTGGGCTCTACTCCCACAGTATGTAGATACATTGCTGATTCTGTACTGTGTTGTACTTTTAAATGGGGTGGATGCTACAGTCCTGAGAATGTCCTCTTTGGCAGAGATACCTAGTAACTATGAACCTGTTATCATTTTGCAATCCATTCTCTATTGCAATATTACTATCTTATCATTTTTAATGTAAAATGGGCAATTTATTCCTCAAGGGCAACAGGCACTTTATTTGTAGATGAAACAATGAAATATAAAGTTGCTTGCTAGCAGCAACCTCTTCATTAGTTACAGATCTCTTTAATATGGAATTGTTTAGATGACTTTTACTTCCTCAGAGATTATGCATATTTATTGATACTGCTGGATTGTAGAAGTTTGAGTAGATTTTTATGATGGAAATGTTCTGAACTGGAAAGATTTGTCATTATTGGTGCATGCATTTTGTTTCATTGTTTACTGGAAAAATATTCAAAACAATAAATTTAAAACACCCTCACAACTGTACTGTATTATACAAGGATCAAATAACATATGTATGTTTCCTGGGCAAGGGGCCTATGATTTGAAAACAGCCCAAAGTTAATCTTTATCTGCCACTGGCCAGATGTATTTTCTTTGAATGTGGGTTTCAATGTTGTTTCAAGTAATGTGAGTTTTAAGGACAGAGAAGTTCTAATGCCAAGTCTGTTTTCATTGTGAGACTGCATTGCTTTGTTTAGCAGATGTCTTTTAGTGTTTGTGCTGTAAAATGTAAAATAAAACATTTAAATGAAATCCAAATCATCATAGAAATAAAGCAGTATGCATATTATAGTGTTAATGGTAAATGAAGTGAAATAGCCAAATAATGGGACAATGTAATGGCTGCAGGGGGGCGGCCCCATTCGACCAAATTCAAAGACAGCCCCGGCTGAACTATACCTCTCAACTGTCCAGATTTTTGCTGAATTAATAGATTTTTGCTTTTTATTTTTGATTTGTTCCTCATAACATTTGGGGTTTTCTGGCAAATCATTTAGGAATGAAGTCACTAAATAATGACAGACATTGAGTTTCAGACTTCATACCCTTCAGAAAAATGCATGCTAAAGCAAGACCTGTTATTCTCTCAACTGTTTAAGTTTATACAAGAGCAACTTTTAGTACTGTTTGTATGTTTCCCCAATATATTCGGCCTTGTCCAGATTTCCTGCATTAAGAGGTTGAGAGGTATGTGCGAATAAATTGCTTTATAGAATTAGGTATATCCAAACCTCTAAACTGTCCCCAATTTTGGCTCAAGAAAGTGTTGCTCTCCCCCTAATAATCCCTCTGCAAAATAGCAAATTTGGATGAAATCGTGGAGGGTTTACAATTAATAAGCAATTGTAATGATCAGAGTTATAGATTACTTTTAATTTCAAAAATGCATGTAGATTCTCTTTTGTCAGCTGCACACGTTAACAGTACTAATATTAAAAAAGTGTTCCTTCTTTGATAGGTTCCCAGCTATATTGTGTGGCTATTTTATATTTTTGCATCACATTTTTGGTCTGTTTTTAATAAAATAGTGGTTATCTGGCAAATCAGTGGCAAATCATTAAAGATTGAAGTTAGAAAATAATGACAGACATTTGCGTTTCAGATTTCATACCCTTCAGAAAATGCATACTCATGCAAGACCTACTATTCTATTATCTTTCTAAGTTTATAAGAGCAATATTTAAAATTGTCCTTATTTTTGGGCCTTTGTCCCACTTCTGTTTGTGGTTATGTCCAGATTTCTTGCTCTGAGGTTGAGAGGTATGACAAATGTGTCAGGGCCATCGCCATCAGCCAGAGACAATTCATATTGTGACATACTTGTTGTACCCAACTCCCTCATGTAGTAACTCTGGATGTGTCCAAGCAAGGCAAGGAGCAGTTATGCAGTGTAAGTGTGTAGAGTATCCCCCCATCCAAGGAAGGCACAAGTACTACAGTGGCTTTTTATCTGTCCTTGATTTTGCAGAATGTTCTGATTTTCTGTCATATTTTTATACTGTTGATTTATGCTTCTTCTTATTCAGAAAATGCATGTTGTTGCAGTGCCTGTTGCTCTGTGTTTAAGTAGCAATGCTTTAATGACCATCAGGTAAGCTTGTCTGAGACTATAAGATGCAGGTAAGCTTTAATAAGCATACTGTTAAAGAATTACCAAAATTGAAAGCCTTTTTTGTTGTTGCCATGCAGAGAATATTTACATAACTAGATAGCCTATAAGCCTTGGGTATTGAAATGCACATGATAGTATTTGTAATAAAGGACAGGATTACAGTATTTTCAGAACCTCATTACATTTGTTGGAGACTTGCAGTCATCTTCGCAGGCTTTACACGTAAACTAAACAAAATGCCAATCTATCATGTGTGGTCCATAACCTGTGCAGGAATCCTTTAAGCAATTATCTTGAGCTTGGTTCTTGTTTGCTGTTCATTTTTTACTTTGATTATGTTTTCCCCATGAAACAAGGAGATAGTTGTTAGGCAGCAGGTCTTTTTTGGATAAGAAACACTTTTACAAGTGTGGGTTTCACAGAGATTGCTACTTTCAGCATGTTACTTGGTACTTTTATAAAGCTGAATATACATTATATTTAGAACTGCAGTGCAAGGAGAAGTGGATTGAATTGAGTGCTGCTTGTTTTTTTTTATGCTTGATTTTGACTGGCATTCCAGTAATGTATTTAAAAAGTAATTTATTTTTTCATGCCTCACAACCTTTTTGTTTCCATCTGGATATTAATTAAGCTGTCATGTAGCCAATGCATTGAAATATTTTTTTTCTTCTACTCTTCCTTTTGTCTTGATTGGACTCTCATAATGATGGTTTGGCACCCAGGGCAGCGTATTTAATTAAAGTCCCAGTTTTTGTGGTTTTTAGCATAGTTCCATCCCTTTCTAGTTGGCCACACTCATATAGCTGTCTCCTGCCGCCTTCTTTGATTTGAAGTCATCAGTAGCCACTGTTTATTACAAACACCACACACTCACATACACACACACACACACACACACACACACACACACACACACACACACACACACACACACACACACACACACACACACACACATACACACGCACACACACACACTTTTGAGACAAAAAGCAGTTGGTTATTATATTTGGGACAGGGTAGTCTGGAGTGACACTGAATTACAGCAGTGTTTTCCATTTACTTCAATGGACTATGTCAGTTGCCTATGTTTGTACTGAATTTTAGGTAGAATGAAGAGATGTTTATAAACATTGTGTGTAGCTGAGATAACTTTTATATTTCCTTCTAGTATCAAGTTTACTGTTTGAAGCACTTTAATGAGTTAGTGAGAGGCGTGTTAGAACTTGATAGTATTATGAATTAGTTGTGTTTTTAGTTAGTGAAAATAATTAGAATCTGGTCCATTTTATAGGATTTGGCCCTGTCTGAATTGTTAGCTGCATTCAGTATATTTTATTAATTTATTTTCTTTTGATTTAAACTTGTTCACCAGAATATGAATGAATGACAGTTCCACAAGTTTGATTTAGGTCACCGGTGTTTTTTTTATCTGGGGGGGTGTTTGTGTGTGTGTGTGTGTGTGTGTGTGTGTGTGTGTGTGTGTGTGTGTGTGTGTGTGTGTGTGTATGTGTGTGTGTACGTGCAGGATCAAGGTTTCTTTTTTTTTTACTTTGAGGTGACTGGGAGGTTGGGGCTGCTTAATTTTCTTTTTCTAAGCAAGTCAATACAATCAAATCACCTAGACCCAATTTTTACATCCACTGAGTGGTCAGCCCTGATACAGCATGCACTCTGTGATCTATGTTGTCTTATCTAGAGGACACAGAACACCACAGCTGATGCCTAAAGTAGTTGGTCTACACATGTCTTCTCCTGATAGGAATCAGGAAGTGTCTGTACTGCTGCCCATGACTCCTTTCAGTTTTTGGATGAGTTAAAGTTGGAAATACCCATCATATTGTTTGTGGCAGGTGTGTTGATTTCCACTGAGAAACAATGAGAACATGCAGACTTCATATAGACATTGACTGGTGGTCAAGGTTGAGCCCTGTACATTGTGTTTATACTTGGGCAGTGAAAGCAGAGCAGTTTAGAAAAGTAGAGGTGATAGCAATGAAGTGCCTTAGATGTGTGGTAGGTTGCATGCTGTGCCTTAGATGTGTGGTAGGTTGCACGCTGTGTCTTAGATGTGTGGTAGGTTGCATGCTGTGGCATGGACAACAAATTATGATGTCAGATTAGAAGCCATCATAGCTCTAAAATTGCAGAGAAAGCCAAAGAGAAAGGATTATCATAGTTCAGGCATATGTGCAGGAAATCAGAAGAATTATTTATTTATTTATTTTATTTTATTTTACATTTGTTGACCAGGCTAGTCTAACTGGATACATGTCCATTTTCAGTAGAGGCCCCGGGAGATAAGCTCCAAAATTATGCTAATAAATAAAAGTAGTACAAAAAATGAAAAGACAAGAAAAAGAAACATCAAAATAAAACATTAAATACATTATTGCTGAAGGCTAACATTGTAGAAACAGCATGAAAAAGAAATGTGTACACAGTTTAGCAATACAGTAGTTCTAGGAGAAAATATTAATGGTTAAGGGGTTGACATTTGACATGAAGAAGAGTAGGAAAAGAAAGACAGAATTATACACTCAAGTAAAATAGTTGGTATACATTCAAAGCTAAAATGCAAGTGCCTGGAGCAGGGGTAATGTTCCAAGGGTAGTTTGCAGACAAGAGATGACTTGAAAAAATAGAGTAAAAGGAGGCTTAGTAATGCGACTAGGTGGTTGAAGGAGGGTGGAAAAACAGTAATGCTGTACAATTAGTGTTAATCTGGGTTAATGCATGGGCATAGCTATTGTGTTTTAAGGAGTCATTTTATTTGATTTTTGAAGAGTGGTAATGATGAAAGTAATTGTAGGTTGCTGGGAAGCCTGTTCCAAATCTTCCCTACAGAATTAGAGAAAAGGGAATCTCCTGCTTTATTACATGATTTCTGGATGGTTACTAGTAATTTATTTGCTGAGCGAAGGGTAGTAAGATTTCTATAGGGGTAGATTAGGCTACTGAGAATAGGAGTATTGTTGGGCTGATAAAGTATCTTATGGGTAATAGTAAGTTGTTGAAGTTGTAGCTGGTTATGCAGTTCTAGCCATCCTAGCTATTTGAGAATCAGACAATGGTGGGTTCTAAATAGTGAGCCAGTGGCAAATCTGGCAATGTTGTTATAGGAGGTTGCCAATTTATTAAGGCTACTTATTGAAAGATTAGTATAAATGGGTGAGGCATAGAGGAGGGGGGAGATTAGGTGGGTGTGGGAAATGGTGGTTCTGGCTTCAGGGGTAAGGAAAGATTTTATTCTGTAGAGAGAGCCAAGTTTTCTGTTAACAGGTTTGATGGTTGTTTTAATATGTGAGTCAAAGTTAAGGTGTTGATCAATTGTTACATCTAATAGTTTGGTGGTTGGGTCCGGTGCAGTGACGGTACCATTGTTGGACTTGACAGTGAGATCAATTGGAGAGGACTTTTGTGTTGGAGTAAATAGCAATAATTTTGTTTTTTTGGCATTTAGTAGGAGGCAATGTTGTAGGAACCATTTTTCAATTGAGTTAAATACAGTTTGAGTAATGGTTTGAACCTCAGCTGATGAGGAGGCAGTACATACTAGTGTAGAATCATGTGCATATTGAATGCAGGTGGCTTGAGGAATATTTAAATGTAGATCATTAATGAATATTAAGAAAAGGAGAGGTCACAGGATAGAGCCTTGTGGGGCCCCTAGAGTAATAGGAAGATGAATGGAAAGCTGATCTGGTGAAGGATATTTGGAAGAGACAGGAAGAAGACAAAAGTAAATGGGGGAAGCCGGCAAAGAAATGAAAGAATTGTGTAAGACATGATATGCAGCAGTCTGGTGTGTCTGTCAAAAAAGGTAGAAATTAAAAGGGGTTACAATGCGTGACATGATACCATGTCCCAATGTAAAAAAATGTGAAAAAGGGGGCTGATGATGATGACGACTATGATGACTTGTTTTAAGTAAATTTATATCTTTCTTTCTACCACTGATCTCCCAACCCACCCTCCACACTCTGTGCTCAGTCCATCCCAACAAGCAACTTCCTTAATGTCTACTCCTCTTCCATAGGTGCTTACTAACATCACTAATTCAACCTCATCTTCTTTTTCTGTGAACATCCTCCACACTGACACTACCTAATATGCTAGCAAGCTTACAAAACTCTGCACAAAAAAAGATCAGTGGTAAATGAAAGTGTGATTTCCATGCTGAGTGATAATGTACACTATAAAGGTCTACAATTAATTTTTCTAATGTATTCCAAATGTACATTTGAATGGAAATAAATGTCACAATACACATTTTATTGTATACATTATCATTGTGCCATTGTATTAATGCATGCATTAAATACTGTTCACTGTAAATGGAGCCTTTCTCCAGAGGCCCCCTGCTGAAAAAGGGCTCATCACACTTTCCCAATATAACAAAATATAAATAAAAATTAAACTATTTGCATTTTGGAGCTGTTTTATGTAGACTAGCACATTCTGAGGTTGTGCATTTGCCTAGGTTTTGCATTTGCAGTGTGTGAATTTTTTCTTTTTTGGTGAGTGGTCCAAATGTGTAGATTTAGGGGAGTTTAGTAGTATCAAGTATGCAAATAAGCTGTTAATAATGTGCCAATAGTGTAGTTGAACTGATTAATCAACAGGAATGTAGATCAACAATTTATGATGCATTAATATTTTATTATCTTATTTTACTGTTATGTTTAAAATAACTACACATTTGTGGTTACTTTAGACAGTGAAGCATACCATTTTACTGTAAGTACTTGTAAATGCTGTACAAATAAACAGTTTGGGTAAACATATATGCAACAGACATAAACAACTGTAGCAGGATAAATGCAGTCACTAAAGAATTTATAAAATGATTCATAGTTCCCAGAGTAACTGTATAAAGATTAACCCTTCTGATGAGTTGGCAATAGATGAACTTCCTAGAAAAGCCAAAACCTGATTTACACTGAAAAGGGAGGTAGTTATTCTAGAATGCTAAAAACAGATGGAAACAAGGGCATTTGCCATAGGTCTGAATATGCTTTCTTACAGGTTCATAGGTTCATACGTTCATAGGTGTTTACTAGGCTAATGACAACAAGGGCCTTTTTAAGCCTAGCCATGCATCCCAAATCTCTCATGAGTTTTGATACCCTTGATAAGTGTAAGCATGGGCCTGGGAGATGAACTATTTACAGGTTACCTATCTGCATCAGAGACATAGGTACCAAACCAGGAATGAATTTCCAGTTTCCCATCCAATTGTCCAAGTTGCACTTGAATTGGATGAGGGAGGAACTCTGCTTCACATGGATGGGGAGCCTGTTTCACAGATGGGGTAGTCTCTGGGATACATACCTATCTCTCCAGCAGGTTCTATTTATATCACAGGCAATGTTTAAGTCTTTAGAATGGGTAATTCTGGTAGTGTTTGTTTTTTGGATATGCAGGAGGTCCATCAGAGTGGGGTCTGATAATGCCCTGTATGCCAGGCATAGATCACCCCTCAAAAGCCTGTAGGAGACAGAATACAAGGATAGGGCCTTGAGGTGGTCTACGTAGGGTCTATTACTTATGACTGTATTCTTTTAGTGAGGAACATCTGTGAATGTTCCAGCCATTGGATATGCCTGGTTAGGCACATACCAAAGGAGGCACTGTACTCAGTGATAGGTCTGATGAATGCTGAATACGGTGGAACAATGACTGTCATGGACATAAATGCCATAACTTTGTTTATAAGTTGCACAACATAGAATGATTTCCTCACCACTGTAGACATGTGATGATCAAAGGTTAGATTACTATTTATGTGTATCCCTAAGTCCCTGGCTACTGGGTCAACTCTAAGGGGTGTGTCGCAAATATTATAGTTACCAGGAATTGAAGACTTCCAAAAGGATAATATGCATTTCTTGACATTTAGTTTTAGTCCATGACTGTGACACCAATTGTTTGTCTGTGTCAGCCCCTCCTAGAGAACATTTGTGTCAGTGTGAGATTCAATAACAGCTCCTAATTTGCAATCATCTACAAACTTAGTCAGCCAGAGACCACTGATATTGACCTTGACTTCTGAGAAGTAAATGTCAAAAATGGGCAGTCCAATGACTGATCCCTGAGGGACTCCACTTATGACTGGCCTCTTTGTAGAGGTGGATTCCCCAATTCTAACTTCCTGGGTCCTGTCTGTGAGCCAGTTGGCTATCCACCAGGTGACATATGGGTTTGTACCTAACCTCTTGAGTTTTTCAACAATGCCCGTGTGGGGTTTTGTGTTAAATGCTTGGCCAGGTCAAGGAAGGCAGTGTGAATGATTTTGTCCTCATCCATTGCTTTGGTGACCTTCTCAAAGAAGTTCACCAGGTTGAGTAGGCATGATCTGCCCTTTATGAAACCAAACTGGGTTGGTTCCAGTGTCTGGAGGTTTACTATATCTCTACTGATCATCTCCACAATAATTCTTTCCATGACTTTACATATAAAACTTTACATATAAGAACATCTAATATCCCTATATGAAATGGAGCAAGGGGCACAGGCAGATTTGTTTAATAGAAGGGGCCCATGTCATGATTGGCTTAATAAGTTTGGAGAGAAAATATAAATGTATTTTGGTTATTTCTGTTTTGCAACGAACAGTTGGTGGCATTCAGTGAACAATGAATTTCATTAAAAGCATGAGTAGAATGTTTACTTACAACTTCTTTCTACACAAATTCTATCCTACATACTGTTTAATAAAGCATAACACTATAAAGATATAGGAAAGCGTGTACGTTATGTATTTAATTAATAAGAAGCTACATATCTATACACATGGTTATCCGTGCTTAGAGAAAAATTATTTTACTGTTTTTTTAAATAAGCTTACCTACAGAAATGTAACACCACTGAAAAAAATACTATTTTTGTTATAGGTCAAAGGTACCAGACAGAACCTCATCTGGCATTATTAAGCACGGTCTCTTGTGATATGTGATTAATTATTTTAAGTAACCCCCACATTTACAATTATCCCACCTCCCATGACACATTAAGCTAAAGTGTATGAAAATCTAACCACAATATTTCAGCTCCAGTTTGAATTTTTCTTCATTTTCAAAAGCCTTCCACCCTTTGCGTGTTGTCGTTTTAAAAGGGTTTGCCTATGGCTTCTACACCTTATGGTAATCTAACTTCTAAAGTCCCTCCCTCCTTCTTTCATTGCAATTGTCTGTTGTGTAGCCTATTTAAGTAACTTTCCACCCATTGTTTTCCACTTAACCAAAATTAGTACTAAGTGCACACCTAGCAAACCAGTATTGCACTTGAGAAAAACCTCCCTTACAACAAATTGCTTCCTGCTCAGTTTCTTAGAGCTCCCATCTGATCAGCATCCTAGCCACACTCTGAGGGAGTTCTGACTTAATCTTACTCCATCCTTGGTAGATGAGAGATTTATTTGTTTTTCTTTGCACATCAGTTAACTGTTTGCTACTGCTGTATTTTTGCTTTATTTATTGATTTTGCCTTTATATCATTCCAAAGGTCCCTAAGACTTGAAGTTCTTCCCTCAGAGTAGTTTACGTTTTGTTGTAGCATTACACTTGCAAGCAGGGTTTCTTGGTAATATTATACCAAGAGGTTAGCAGTGGCCTATGCAGACACAAATGCCCAGAAAGTAAACTGTATATATAAAACTTCCCTTAGAACTGAAAGGGGTATCTTAGTGTGGCTAAAACAACACCATTGTGTGGAGACAAGCTTATAACAGCTAGTTTGCACATTAAAAAGTACTACTTTCAAATCTTTGCACAATGTAACCTAGTATCGTGCCAAACCCCAGAGACCTGTGTACAACTTACTCCCCAATGTATAGTAGTCCACCCAAATACAGGTCTGGACAACATGGATATGCAATTTCCAAACAACTCCATAGCAAGCTTGGTAGAGTTGGGAATCCTAAGACAAAGTAGCAATTGTCTCAAGTTCACAGACAACCATTTAATCCTTAAAACAGCACCATATGTAAAAGATGCATATACACAATTTTCACGATAAGCAATGATTTTGCATATAGACAAGGTTGTCAAGAGCACACATACCACATCCAGCACTCATAGTGTCTGCTACACAGGCATAGACCAACTTATACTGAAGCACTAAAAATCAATTTTCCCAAATCTCAAAGACTTCTTAAGCCTACAAATGGTAACACCTATCCTCAGCAATGTCTAAAACACTCGTCAAAAGTGACACCAAACACCACACATACTCCTACACCCAGTGGAGCCCCATAAGGCAAGCCAACACATTATCCATGAACCTTGTCATAAGGGACTTAGTACTTAGTTGAACATCACACAGATGCCCGAATTACTAGACTAAACAAGGAGAAGATCATGTTTAGTTGCTTATTTGGAGCCAGGATCCCCCAAGTTATGCATGCATTCAGGTCATTACATCACAGCTACCAGCATTCATAGTCCATGTGGGAGTTAATGACTTGAGATGCACTTCCCTGGACTAATGAAGTGAGAAATTGTTGATCTCCCTGAATATGTCTGGAGCAAGAATGTGCCTTGCACTGAGCAGCATTTTTCCTTCACCAAGGATGATGCCATAGTATGAACAAAAGATGATTGACTTTAATAACTGGCTTAGTTTCTGGTGTCTTTCAAAGGGGATTCAGTATTTGAAACAATAGTCATTATTTGAAATATTTGAAAGTGGAACTTTCCTCTAGTTTGGCATTCTTTTTACCTCCCTTGTACCCCTTACTTACTACCCAACACTACATACAACTTAGCCTTCCTTACACATTTGTTTCTCCTTGTCTTCACAGTGTTTAAATTCTACCGAATCTTTCCTTGTATCAAGCAACTGCTTTTTTATTTTTCCCTGTATTACCACCTTGCACTCATTTGTAGTAACATTATAACTTAAATATCCCCCTTTGTGCCCCAGTTAACTCTTTGTTATACTTTTCATAGCTGTGCTGAACACCAAACTCATAGGGTAGTATATTAACACAGCATTTGTATCACCACACAATACCTGCATGCCATAAGCAGTATCTTACAGATAGCTTGTTTTTCTTTCTCTTGCAGAATTCACTAACCAGGTACAACCTGCTCTGTTCCCCTTGCTATGCTTGGGCTCACTCCACTCCCCTAACCTAGCCCCATTTCCACCCCACCCACTTTCATTCAATTTCTACTGTACACCTTTTGATCATGCCCCTCTCCCCCCAACTTCCTCCAACATCCTCCAATCATTAGTCACTTCCTCCATACATTTAACAACCTATCCCACTCAGCACTATATTTCATAACCCGCAGCACTAGTCTTAATTACTTAACCTTTGAACCTACTCAAACCTAGAGCCTTCTGAAACATTTACTTCTTATTATCTTCCCCTCCTCCATCCTCTACCTAACCCACACTACTACCTCTTATCAATACACTCTTCCACCAAAAACCTGTGCACCTACTTCTATCTAGCCTCCGTCCACTCTTTCTACCACCCATATTTTCCTTATAGCCCCATCCCTATTTTCACCTTCTAACAGTACTGTGTACAAAATGAAGATATTCTTCCTGCCTACACTCTCCTTCAAAATGAAATAAAAAGCTATGGAGAATAAAGACATCTGTGCTGTTACCAAGGCATGATTTAAATCTGTAGAAAGTATTTTGTCAGTCCAAGGCTTTGGTGCCTTCCACACATTTAGAACATCAGCTGCACAGACAGGGGCAAAAGGTGGATATGTCTCAATCTGTATTTGCAACAAACTTATCTGTCTACTGGTTTTAACAAGGTTATGCCCTGAAATGTATCCATGTGCAAATGACCATAGACAAAATCCTATACCATATCATAGCAAGCTAGAGGTCACCCTCCATGTCACTAGAATCCGATAGCTCATAACTAGAACTAATGGATACACTCACTATTAAACCAAATGCCCTCTTCATGGGAAAGTTTAACTACCCCTGTATAGATGGGAAACATGCACTGCCTTATACTGGCAGACACAACAATTCCTGGACTTTATTAACAGAAATACCCTTGAACGGGTAGTGCACATTCCCACAAGAGGTTCAAACATATTGGACCTGGTGCTCAACAAAATGGGAGAGAGCTGTACCCGCCCCCAATATTCTACCTGGGTATATTTGAAAAACTCACTCAACTGAATATAGGCCCACATATAACTTTCTGGATTGCCACTCCTATTTGGCATCTACTTCTGGAGGTAAAAGCTAATGTCAAGGGACTTTGGCTGACCAATTTTGCAGATGACTGCTAATTGGGGGCTATCCTAGATTCTTCCCATGACACAAACATCTTACAAGAAGGTCTAACACAGACAAATGACAAGTGCCAAAATCAAAGACTGAAATTCACTGTTACGAGATGCATTCTAGAGCCTTTTCAGAAAACTGCCACCCAGGCTAATTACTCCATCGGTAAGACATACCTATGCTGACCCAGTAGTCAGGGATGTGGGATCATATGTAGACAGTAATCTGGCCTTTGAAAAACATGTGGCCAAGGTAGTAAGAAAATCATTCTATGTCGCCCAACCTATAAGCAAGGGCATGGCATCCAGGTCTAAGGAAGTCATAATGCCTCTTTATTCTGCCCTTATCAGACTCATCATTACATATAATGTCCCCTTTGGCTTGTACCTGACCAAACATATGCAACATTTGGAATGCCCACAAAGGCTCCTTACCAGAAGAATTCAGGGTATAAACATGTTGACCTTTACAGCTCACTTTAAAGCCCTGTCTCTGTCTCTTACAGGTTACTAAGAGGCAATCTATGCCTGGCATACAAAGCATCCTTGGATCTAGTTCTGATGGACATTTGCACATTCACAAAATGAACAGCATCAGAAACACTAGGTATGAGGATTTAAATTTTGCTTGTGACATAAATAAGACATGTTGGTGAGACATATGTGCCTCAGATGACCCCTCCCCCCAATGCTCTAGAACAGGCTTCCCATCCATAGGAAATAGAGTCCATCTGTAACCCTATTTAAGCATTACCTTAGCCAACGGAACGGAAATAGGAAATTCACCCCAGGTCTGGCCTCCATGTCTCTGATAGACAGAGACAGAGGCAGACAATTATGTCCAAGCTAGCATAAATATAATACTCCATATAACCTCTAGAAACTTTCTAACATACTTCTTCCTAATGAATGTCCATGAAACATAGGGACACAACTGGGTTGGATGGCACATTTAGGCTTATATAGGCCATGGTCTTCATTAGCCTAGCATATAACTAATGAAGTTATGGGTTTACTATCAAATGTTGACAATGATTCCACGAGTGATGACTTAAATGAACGAAAATGCCAAAAATGACAACGTGGAACAGTCACAATTACGACATCTTCAAAACACCGACTGTTCAATGTCGGCATTGTCGGCATTATCAAAATGTACCTTGACTTCTGGTGACTGCCTACTCTCCTTTTGCAAGGGGGGCTGCACACCTCACACCCCCTGCTAATTATATATTGCAACTCTTACATAGCACTACAGTGAGGAAAAGGGCAAACTTCCCGATCCCCACTGAAGTGCAATCTACAATTGAAATGTTGCTCTCACAACAGCGAATGCACACTAGCATTTTCTGTTGCAGGTTCAACATATCTCAAGTCGACGTTATGATAACTTTGAAAAATGCTTTTCAATAGTCAAAGTTTGCATAACGGCATTCGAGATTTTGATTGTGAACCAAAGTTATGAACCTATTGGTTTCCCTCTATGACCAGGAAACCCATAAAACTTATTTAAGCTTACTGGAGATGATCATCATCTAACCCAATAGTGTATTCATAGGAAACCTTAATTACATCACTGTTATTTGGGAATCATATACAGCACCAAACGTGCAGGCACAGAGATGCTTGAACTTTGTAAGCACAAACTCAATGGACAAGTTTGTCAGTACGCTGACCAAGGGAGCAAAAATACTGGATGTGGTCCTCACTAATATGGGAGAGCACTGAATAGCTCTCAATGTAATATTGTCTATAGTACGGTCAGACCACAATATGATCTCCTTTGAAATAAAAGTAAAACCCAGAACTGCAGATAACCATGAAATATTTAGGAGCTGCTCTAAAGCTAACATCCTACTATTAAGTGATACATGGCAACATTTCAAGCTCCCTAAACCCTGAGAACATTGCTGCATATGCAGAACTGTTAACAGAAACCCTATACAAGCATGTTAATAGCTGCAATGAGGCAGCTGTACCCACCAAAATAAGTACTGAACTAACTCAAAAACCAATCCACCTTGGTGGAATCACAGCATCGGTAGGCTACATATCAGAAGGAGGAAAATCATGACAAAAATTAGGAGCTGTAGTGGCCAGCACCATAAATGCACTCTCATCAAACTAAAGAAACAACTCTGAGGACAAATAAAGTCTACCAAAGATAACTTTCAGGTAAATTTGGTCTGCTAGGCCAAGAACACTCAGAAGGCATTCTCCACCTATGGCTGCAACTTCAAAGGCAATAAACAATTGCATGCAGAGCTCATTGTTAATGGAGCCCCCTACATCAAGCAAGAAGATGTGGCAAGCCTAGTGGCAGACAAATTTAGATTTTACTTTACCCCTCACTCCCCTCCAGTCCCCCCCTCAGGTAATGCAATCAAAAATAACCCCCCGACTCTTATTAGGGAACAGGTCTTTAATTCTCTCTAAAGCCAAAAACACTGCATCAGTGGGCCCCAACAATATCCCAGGCTACCTTTTATATAGCATGAAACACAATGTTTCAGGCTCTCTGGAATCTCTATTTAACCATAGCCTCCAAATGTACTTTGTACCTTACAAATGGAGAATGGCAACCATCATCTTTCTACAGAAAAGAAGGTCACCTATGGACCCCGGAAACTACAGACCTATAAGTCTATCTGTTCTCATATGCAAAGTTATGGAAAGAATTATCATTAAAATGATCAATAATGACAAATGAAACCTCCAGACACTGGAACCAACTCAGTTTGGTTTTATCAATAGCAGGTCATGCCTACTCAACCAGGTGGACTTTTTGAGAAGTTCCCGAAAGCAATGGATAAGGGCAAAAAGGTTCACCCTGCCTACCTTGATGTAGCCAAGGCATTTGGCACAGTACCCAACTCAGGGATTGTTCAGAAGCTCAGGAGGTTGGGTATAAACCCTCATGCCACCTGGTGGATAGCCAGTTGCCTGACAAGCAGAACCCAGGAAGTTTGAATCGGAGAGTCCACCTCTGTAAAAAATAAATTCTCCACCAGAGTCCCTCAGATATCAGTCTTGCAACAGCTCCATTTTAGAATGTATTTCTCTAAAGTGAGCCTCTGGCTGAACAATTTTGCAGACAATTGCAAATTAGGAGCAGTCATAGTACCCCACCAACACAAATGTTCTCCAGTAAGGACTGACCCAGACAAATTAACTGGTGTGAGAGCCCTGTACAAAAACTAAATGCCAAGATATGCATTATAGTATCCTTCAGAAAGTCAGCCACCCCTGGAATCCACCATACTGACAACACACCCCTTGGAGTCAACCCAGTAGTCAGGGACTTGAGGACACATGCAGACAGTAATCTAGGCTTTGACTATTATGTGTCTATGATAGTGAGGAAATCATTCTGTGTTATGCAACTTATAAACAAAGGTATGACATCTAAGTCCAAGGAGGTCACTGTATTTAGCACTCATCATTTCTATCATTGAGTGTAAAGCCCCATTTGGTATGTATCTAACTAGGCACAGCCAACAACTGGAATATCCATACAACTGGAGTATCCATAGAGGTTCCTCACTTAAAGAATGTAGGGCATAAATAATATGTCCTATGCAGACTGGCTCAAAACTGTATCCTTGTATTTTGTTCCTATAGGCTGTTGAGAGGAAAGCTGTGCTTGGCATTTCAGGCATTGCCAGACCCCACTCTGATGGACCTCCTGCATATCTGGAAAACAAACAGCATTATAATTACCAATTCTAAAGACTTAAAACGTGCCTGTGATATAAATAGGACTTGTTGGAGAGGCAGGTACATATCCCAGTGACTACCCCCTCTCTGGAACAGGTTGTTTAACCATATGAGACAGAGTTCTTCCCTAACCCACTTCAAGTGTAACTTGCACAACTGGATGGGAAACTGGAAATGTGCCCCTGGCTTGACACCTATCTCTCTAGTGGACATAGATGAAATGGTTCATTTCCCAGGCCTCTGCTTGTAAATGTTTCTTCTTCCAAGACCTTGCTAAGCCAAGGGTAACAGAACTTGGCAGATGTTTAGGATGCATGGCTAGGTTTAAAAAGGCCCCAGTGGTCATTAGCCTAGTGAACCTATGAACATATGAACTACTTATGATCCAGAGCAGTTATGGTGAAATAGATGGAAACTGATTGTAGCAAACAGGAGCATTACCTGTCAGCCATGCTCATTGGATGTGATGCTTGGTTTTCTTGTTCTGTTGAATGTTGACAGTGTGTTTATTATTTATCTGTGAAAAACTGGACAGTATGAAGTGTATGAGCTTAATGTTAGTGTTTTAACTGCTAATACATTTTAATTTAACTTTTTTTTTACAAGCACATAGGTATGATCCAGAGCAGTTATGGTGAAATAGATGGAAACTGATTGTAGCAAACAGGAGCATCACCTGTCAGCCATGCTCATTGGATTCTGTTGAATGTTGACAGTGTGTGACAGTATGAAGTGTATGAGTTTAATGTTAGTGTTTTAACTGCTAATACATTTTAATTTAACTTTTTTTTTTACAAGCACAGAGGTATAGCCTGGACTGTGTTTTGGCTACAGCAGTCTGTCTAGCCCTTAATGCAGATGAGTAAGGCTCTGAGGTTTAAAGAGCTGCTTCTTGTAGAACAGAGTTTGATTTTTTCATTCTTCATTTGTTGTTGTGTCGCTGACTAAGTTATTTTACCAGACAGCAAGCCTGGGTTGCTCTTGGAAAGGGACATTTGTATCCAATGGGCTGCCCCTGGAAAGAGCCATCACTGGCCCATTTGTACCCCCTTGAGGTTAGAGCCAATTACAAGGCTGTCATCCAGACAGATATCAGGGCCTTTCCTCCCAAGACCCAGGAGATCCTCAGCAGCTTAAAAGGGATATTAGCATTTCCAGTCTTTATATAAAGTGAATACAAACTTCCCTGTGTGTCCATTTCCTGACCTAAATAGCTACACTATGACAGGATCTCTCTCTCTGGCCTGCAGCTCCTACTTGTGTCAACTGAGTGGCAAGCCAAGCCAACTCAGTCCACCCCAACATGGGTGTGCCATATGCCATACACTGCCATCCTTCCATCCCGCTTCATCCAGCCTCTGTGCCCACTAATCGAGCAAAGGTTGACTGAGTCTCAAGAGTGAGGTTTCTCTGGCTTACTCTTAGTCCCAGAATGGAATCTTGCTATCTGTTGAACATAGTCTAAACTACAGTTACAAACCCTCTACCAATCAACCCACACTAATATTATTACAGAACTACTTGAAAAGTTAGACAGAAACCCAAACCCTAACCCCTACTGTATACCCACAGCCTTCCTAAAACTTGCAGTACCAATAATTGCTAAATCTATTAGTCACATACCCAAGCTGCGAGTGTCTCTCCTTTCAGAACCTGTCACACTCTTCACCCACTTTAGAAGTAAAGTACTCTTCTACCTACAAAAACACCCCTATGCAGGTGCTTCATCCACCCTCCCAAAACATACAAAACATTCATAGCCTTCCAACTTCTCCGGCCACATGGCCAGCTTCATTGCTCACTCATTTCTTTATACTAATGACACAAATATATGCATGTATGCTTGTGCATCTCTATACAAGTTTATAAAATCAAGGAGAAGCAGGCCATTCTCAACAGAAGTGAATTACAGATAACCATGCAGTTGTCTAACTTCTTTTCAAAGGAAGAAAGTGTGTTGTGTTTCTTAATTTGCAGTGGAAGATTATTTTAGAGAAGGTAAAAGTCTTACATAGTAAATCTTTCTGTCCACCAATTTTTTTTTTTTTTGGCTGAAGTAAATGCTTTTTTTAGTGGGACTGTTTGATTTTATTGAAACATACAATGTCTTGGACCACCAGATCCCTATTGACCCAAAAGGATAGGCACAGGTGACCCTCAATGGAGTCTACAGGACACTGAAGAAAGGGACAATGCTTCTAGCCTTTTGTGGTAGCTCTTGTCATTTAAGCCTGTTATCTTTTTAATTAAAAAGTGCTGGTGTCTTTCCAGATGCTTTATATGACTAGTAAGTTACACTCCTGAAGAAACATTGCATCCAGTAATGGGTCTAATCAATGCAGAATATAGAGGGCAAAGAACATTCTTGCATCTAAATGAAATACTTTTTGCAATCAGCTACACCAAGTAAAATTATTTCTCAACCACTGTTGAAATGACATGCCCTGGGATTCAATAAAGCAATTTTACTGTGCCAAAATAGTGTAGCAGCTTCTGCATGGAATATGGCCGCCGAGCGATTCAGTAAACAAGGCTGGGGGCATGCACGAGCCTGACAGCAATATTCTGGCACAGACACCACTAAATAATGCTAATTATCTCATTTACTGATGAAAACCATTCAAATGAGGTGATTTAGTGATTCAGTAAGCAGACAGGACCCATGCCAGAACAGTGTCCACTGCAGAAATGTATTCGGTTACTAACCGTGTACATTTCTGCAAAAATCAAAATGGGAGCATATGTATTATGATCGTTAGGCATGCCAATGGCCAACAATATGGCCATTGGCATGCAAATCTGTGTCAAAAATCAAAACTTTGTTTTTTTGGCCAATTTTGGCCGTTTAAGTGTAGTGCAGTGGCATGCAAATGAGATTGTGCAGAAAAACAAATGTAAAAACACAATTCTATGTGAAATATGAATTTTGCCATTATAGTGAGTAGCATGCAGAATCAATACAATAACAAGTAGCTCTGATGGCTAAGGACATAGGCTCCGATGTAGTGGTGTAACAAGGGACTAAGGCAGTGAGGTATGCAAATGAGCAAAATTTACTGAATAGCAAAATGGGACACCATTGTCTGGATACACCTAACCATGTAGGAGCTATAATGCAGTGGTGTTAACAGGAGAAGCAGCTGACATGAAGATGGGGTGTGTCATGTTTGGAGTAAGCACATTGGAGCTCCAAGGCCTCCATTTGAGCTTAGCTAAGCACAGCAAAGCAAGGGGTGTGTGTCTGAGGCTGTATTTACATATTCCATGAAATGAGGAGTGTATTCGTGTCCAGTGGAGGGCCATTTCTCCTTAAAAGTGTTTACTTTAGCTAAGTGGGCTTGCCACAAACTCTGCACCATTGGTATATACACTCAAAGGAATTTTAACTGACAAAGAGTTAGGGGCTGCTGTCACTTTGATACATCAGTATGTGCTAGAGGCTGAGGGCAGTGAGGAGGATAATACTGACAACTGCCCCAGACTTAGGAGGAGGAGAAGAATGTTCAGACCCAGGGTAACCTACCAGGGGCTACATGATCTGAAGATACTAGAGTGCTACAGGGTGGACAGGGACATACTTCAGTAACTCATCAAGCTGTGCCGACCTCACCTCAGACCGAGAGCCACAGAGGGGAACCCATCCCAGTGGATACAAAGGTATGTGTAGCCTTAAGAATACTAGCTTCAGCTACTTTCCAAAGACCTACTGGGAACATCATAAGGGTCTCACAGGCATCTACATCCAGGGTACTCCACCAGTTCCTGGATGCCATGCTACCACATGCCGGTGAGCACATTTATTTCCACAGCACCCCTGAGAAGAGGACCAGCAATATGCACCTCTTCCACTGTGTAGCAGACTACCCAGAGGTACAGGGTGCCATAGTCTGCACGCACATCCACATCAAAGCACCACCTGGTGAACAGGGTAGAGTCTACGTAAACTGCAAGGGCTTTCACTCCATCAACTGCCAGGTCATGTGCAATGCCCAGGGCATTATGATTAATGTGTGTGCTGGCAGCCCTGGAAGCTATCACACTCCCACATCTGGCATATTTTGCAGCTCTACCAGCGATTTGCCAGGGGGGACATCTCGTATGGCCATCTGGTGGGGGATGCTGGCTATGCACTAGACCGTGGATGATGACACCCATCAGAAATGCACACACATGCACTCAAGAACACCATAATGATGCACACACACAAACCAGGATCATTATAGAACATGTATTTGGTATGCTCAAGTCACGGTTCCATTGCCTTGACATATCTGTTGGAGTCCTGCAGTACTCACCAGCCACATGTGCGCAGATGTTTATAGTATGTTCCATGCTACTCAATATGATCCTGTGGAAACAGCTGCAGCAGGAACAGCATGGGGAAGGGCCACACAGCCCCACCCCACTATTGCCAAGGTCCCCACAAGCACAGAGAGACTCAGAGGAGGAACCCTCTGAGCTTGTCCCTGTAGGCAGAAGGAGGCATGCCCAGTATGCTCAGGACTTGGAAAAGAGACAACTCCTAGCACACACACTGACACTGTAGGGACCCAGGGACTGGCACCTCTCTCCAAATCCAACTTGCACACACAGTAAAATGGATGCAACACACATCACACTACCTGTACCTTACCATGTATAGGCAGTGTACTGCATGCATCCAACATTGGCAGCCCTGAAGCACTGTCCTCACAACTGCCACAGGCACAAGGTAAGTCAGTATTCTTAACAATAAATGAATGGAGTAGTATGTTCTGGTTGCATGTCTATGGTATCACTGCATGCATGCAAGGGAATGGGGTGGCCTACTGGGATAGAAGCAGACAACTGACAGCTATGTGGGACACCAGGAAATGTTTGCCTAATACTGGCTTCCCCACACTATGCAGTACCCAAGGTGACAAATCCCACTGCAGTATATGCGGGGGCCCAACTAATGGGGGGACATAGGTCACATGCATGGATGTTCATGTGGGGGTCCCATACTCACCTCTCACCCACACCCAACAAGTCAGCCATACAAAACCATAAAAAATGTCTGGCAAAGGCCCACAAATGGTGACAATGATGAAATGCTCCCCTACAGACCTACACAGTGATATTACAGCAGGTCTTGCAGTAAGGCTGTGAAGGGTAAGAAGTCTGAAACTCAAATGAATGCCATTCCAATCTGACCTGTGGTCTTTAGTGATATGCCTCTATTCTCCAAGACAGGGCACAATACTATGCTAAATGGAACCAAAATGTAAAGCAAATATCAGCACAGTCTGTGCAAATGTGCACAGTTGACAGGTGTGCCTCCCACACCCATATTCCCATAGAAATGCAGTAACATGTATGCTTGCAGGGAAATAGCAGCAGAGCACACATTGCCAGGGCTGTCCCAATCAACATGATAACTTGTTGCATGTCCAAAATATGCAGGGGTCAATGAGCTATGTATATGTGTGGTTAATACTGTCAGGATGTGGCCAGCACTTACTCCCAGCTGTTGTGTCCTAGTGGCCTAGGTACAGTACTGTGGTTAACAGGGCCATGTTCCAAGAACTGCAGTGCCAACTTTTCTGCATGTCAGCTACACCTATGGTAGGAGTTGTACACACTATCCAGACGTCAATATCTGTTACTGCAGGAAAGCTGGAGAGGTCATGGACAGGGAGCCAAACATATGGACAGTACATAGCTTGGAGTAACCTACACAGTACCTACCATGCCTCTCAAGTGTACAGACCTATTGTAGAATGTCCAGAGGTTTGCATCATATTTGTGGTCTGTATAACGTGAAATGGTGGTTGTCTGGTAATTCACTGGCAAATCAAGTAAGACTAAGGTCAGAAAATAATGACAGATTCTAGTGCCAGATGTAATACCATATAGAAAAATACATGCTAATGCAAAACCTGTTATTGTATCACCTTTCTAGATTTGTAAGGCCAATACTTAAAAATGGTCCCTATATTTTGGCCTTTGTCCCCCAGTTACTTATGGCTTTGTCCGGATGTCTGGCTCTCAGAAGTTGAGAGGTATGATGCCTAGTAGGACAGCAGGTACCTGAAGGTCAGTGTACTGCCAGTTTATAAAAGGCTGCCACCTTCCTGTGTCAGGACTGACCGCATGTCACTGGCCAACAGCCATATCCCTGGAATGACAGAGATAGTCACAGAAAGAGTACAAGTATGCCTTGTATATCTGTTCTGCTTGTCCTAACATTGCATTCGCCTGCCAACTATTTGCAAAACAAGAAAAGGTCATGTCAAAACACCAATGGCAGACAGTGGAAAAGCAGACTTCATACCCATAACAGAAAGCAAGCAAAAACCAAACTGGTCCCCCAACTGTCTATGTCTGGCAGAACAGTATTAACACCCTGTCCCCATATGTGGGCCTTTGTCTGACTGTCATATATGGGCCTGTCCAGATGTTAGAGTCTATGACGGTTTGACAGCTAGGCCAACATGTAGCTGCATAATAACATAGTAACACAAACTGTCTCAGAACCACAGAAGATGTAGTGGTGCAATGATGGACAACCTGCTATATAGGTGCACTCAGACGTTTGAAGTCCATAACCTTGTGTGTGATATTATGACATTTACCCTGCTCACACCAGAATTACAAATACATAACAGAAGCCGCTTTGTGCAAAGCCTGTGACTGGACTACAGAAGGGTAAAGAAGCACACATAAGGGGAAGGGGAACCAGTGGCCAGACAAATGGACAATGCACACCAGAACAGGTTTTGCAGTAACATAGGTGCCATGCAATGTATGGAGTTAGTAAACATCACCTGCAAATACGCAACACACACCCACATAATTGGAGGTCCGCAACAAATCAAAATCCCAATCAAAGGACACCTGAGAGGCAAAAACACATGAAAATTCCACAAACCTACACACTACAGACCACGCATAGTCCACACACAAGGGTCTTTGTGAGACACACAGATGTGCCACACACCAGGCAGGATAAGGAGAAAGTCATGGTTAGTTTTTGTCAGGTGCCATAATCTGTCATATCACACATGCACTCAAGTCGCCCCACAACAGGTACAGGTATCATTCTAAACCTCATAGAGCATGACATCTGGACAAAGCCATAAATAATGGGGGGATTAAATATTGCACTTATAATGTTAGAAAATTGATAGAATAACAGGGTTTGTATTAGCATGGATTTTTCTGAAGGGCATGAAGTCAGAAACACAAATGGCTTTCGCATCATTTCCTGACTTCAACCCTGATTGATTTGCAATAAACCCACAATTTTATGGGAAACCGACCAGATATATGAGGCATGAATCTGGACATTCTGTGAAAATCTGTACAGTTGAGAGGTATGGCTAGGAGTCTAAACAGGGAAATGCACTCATTTCAAGCAGTCATAACCCTGGAAGATGATGATATGTCTGCACTCACAGAAACCTGGCCCACAGCCATGGAGAGAAATACATCCTTACCTGATCACTCATCCTATCACACAGCCAGACCCCAAAATATGGGCAGCAAAGCCAAAGGAAGTGGAGTATAAATATATGTTAGACAGACACACACCTCTAGGCTGGTCAAACAGTCTGACACATGTGAGACACTACATGTGCAGTCAACTGTTGACAAGACCCCTATACAAGTTATAGGTAGCTACAGGCCAACATATCTGACTCAGGACACCCACCCCACATATCTGGCTCTCTACAAATCTAGCAGGATTCCACCTATCACCCTGATCCTGCATGACTTATATAACCCAACCATGGATTAGAAATCCAACCATGACAGAACAGAAATGCACAGAGAATCCCCATCTTAGCAATGTTACATCCTTAGGACAACCACTTGATACCCCACCAGGAGGTGATACCTATGTCAGACCTGGTAGTAACCAACGTGATCAATCACTGCAACAGCCCTATGGTATCATCCTTCCTGGCAAGATCCGACAGAAAAGTGGTCACGTGTCATATCACCATCACACCTGATCCCCCTTTAGCCATGGTAAAAGGAATATGTCTCACAAGCTGATCACAACCACCAGTGTGATGGTATAAACAGCTGAACAGCCCCCTACCCCACTACAGGAACAGGCACCAACTTACAAATATACACAAAATGACTATGGCAGTATATATAAATATATAGAGATGCACAAAATCAGGAACACTTGACAGGACAACACCACCATCCACAAGGGAGACTAAACCTGTCCACAAACATCTGCAATAAAGGAATTATATAACACAAGGATAACATTGCTGAACAGGACTAAGAAGGAGCAGGTGCACAATTGGAAGTAATCACCCCTTAGCTTGAACAAACAAAGAAGAGCACCAGTGAAATCCACTGAAGGCAAATCCGAGTCCAAATTGCCACTAAGACACACAATTGTAAGGCCTTCCTCACATATGTTAGCATTCCCAAAGGAAGCTCCCAGATCTGTGCAGAACTGCTGTTCAAGGACACCATATACACAAATGCCATGGATATAGCCAATCCACTGGTTGGCAGATTCAATGGAAATGTCTTACTTCTGTCCCCCATCATGGAAGCAGGGCATCCCCAGTACCTGAACATCCAACCCTCATAATTAAGGAACAGGGCATCACTGCCCTCTCAAAGTCAAGAAGACAGCCTCCATGGGACCTGAAGACATCCCAGGCTACAACCTACAGGAACCCAGGCATGAACTGGTCACATCATTATGCACCCTACACACCCAAACCCTGAGTATTGCCTTTGTCACAGCTGACTGGCAGACAGACACTGTCATCTCTTCACACCAAGGTGGACTGTTCACTGATCCAAGAAATGAAAGACCCATCAGCCTAACTAGCCTGATCTGCAAGACAATGCGATGGATTATCATGGATCACATTAACAGGGACATTGGTAAAATACAAATACATTACCCTACACAGTCTGCCATTTTCAGGGGAGGTATGTCAGTGAACTCTGGATGACTTCCCTGAGGCAACCAACAAAGGCATGGATGAGGGAAAGATGGTGCACTCCGGCCACCTTGACCTGGCCAAAGCCTTACACACTATTCCCCACTTGGCCATAGTACATGAACTCTGTCAACTAGGCAGCAATCCATATGTTACCAGATGGGTAGCAAAGTGGTGGATTGATAGAACCCACATAATCATAATAGGGGTAGCCAACTAAAACCGTACAGCCGTACTAAGTGGCATGCCTCAGGGATCCTTCTAGGGGCCCCTGATATATGGGACATATGTCCCTGAGATGCAGGCCAAAAACACTGGCCCATGGCTGACCAAGTAGGCAGATGATTGCAAGCTGGTAACAGATATCAATACTCAAAGTGGTGTGGACGTCCTACAACAGTGTCTCACCAAAACAAATGACTGATGCCAGAAACATCTTCTCAAGTTGAATGTCTGCAGATGCATCAGAATCCCTTCAGGGAGACTGACAGCCCCACATAGTATCACATTAACAACAATGTCCTACATACACAATCAGTAGTGAGGCATTTGGACACCCAGGTTGATAGCAACCTGAAGTCTAAGCACCATGTTGCTTCCATTGTACAGAAAGCTTCATAGATGGGACAACTTAAAAGTAAAGGTTTTCCATCGAGGGATAATGAGGTAATAAAATCCATGTATGCTAACCTTATTAATTCAATGCCCCCCGTTGGCATGTCCCTCACAAAGCACATGCAGCAGCTGAAGAGACCACACAGGTTCCTCACTGGGAGAATGCAGGACCACAAAAACTTACCCTATGCAGATATACTAACAGCACTGTCCCCTCTACTCAGTTCCATACAGACTCTGCAGAGGTGACCCCTGTCTTTCATAGAAAGCAATACAGCCCCAGCCTTGATGGAACTGTTGCCCATCTGGAAGTCAAGACCCACTCAGTCTACCTGTAGGCAAAGCATCAACCTGGTCTGTGATATCAATAGGGCTTGTTGGTGTGACAGATATGTGTCTCACACACTCCCCCATCTGTAGAATACACTCATGTCTACACCAACCCAAGTGCCTCAATACCCCTAGTGACATGTTCCCTGTATAAGTGCATGGGAAACAGAACATACAGTCTGGTGATTCAACCTGTGTCCCTGTTGGACAGGAGTTCTGGGTGCTGACATGTCTTAATGTGGGCTACACTCTTGTCTGTGTGGGTTACAAGGGCTTCAGGGCCAATAGCCTACTAACCTCATATCAACCTCTCAACCTATACACAGATATCTGTCAGTGGTTCATCACATTACTCTGTACTGCTCTGCCACTGATGTACCTGGAAATCACAGTGTTGTGTGGAACATACCACACATATAATGGACATCTCTGCCAGTAGAATGCACTCCATACCCACACCCATGCCTCTCAACCTCCTACAGCAAGACATCTGGACAAGGTCATAAATAAAAGTGGGGCAAAAGCCCAATGATAGGCTTGTGTTTTAAAATATTGCCCTTACAAACTTAGGAAGTTGGTAGAATAACAAGTTTTGCATTAGCATGTACTGACTGAAGGTTGTGAAGTCTGAAACACAAATGTTCTGTCATTATTTTCCAAATTTTCATTCTTTAAGTATATGCCACCAACCTACCAGAAAACCACACGTTTATGACACATGGACAAAAAATAGACAAACATCTGGACAATCTGAAACAAAACTATACAGTTGAGAGGTATGCCCACACCAGGATATGACCTTTCAGGCAAGATGAATACCACACAAGCAGGAGATCCTCAGCCAGTATATCACCAAAGTGCTGAACTGTTTACACAGCTTCATCAGTCAATCAGCTGTAGCCACACCTCTCAAATGGCCAGATTGTGCAAGAATATCTAGTGTTTGGCTCATAATATTGGTCTGTGCATCATTCATCTTGTATTTCTCTGGTAAATCACTGTGATGATCTGAGGATTTCTGTAAGTAGATAATGAGATAATACATTACAGTGTCAAACATCATAGATGTCAGAAACTGTCTGTTAAAACAAACCCTGTAACTCTAGCAACTCATACATTAATAAGAGAAATAATTACAGTATCTCCCTATGTTTTGGCCATTGTCTCCCCATTTTGGCAGGCTATCTCCAGAAAACTTGCACTAACAGGTTGAGAGGTATGGCTGTAGCAAACCCAGGACTGGAGTACAACAATCTCTGGAATGGAGTCCCAGACTTACTATAGAAGGTCATACTGTGCACGTTCCTACACTTAGAGTAGTAAAGCCCATGTCGGAAACCACATTGGATTATATATATGTGTATTGTGCAGATGTCTTTGCATACACACACAGCTATGTACACCTTAACTGTCTCCACACATGCCCATCAGACAGGATTATCCACAGCCAGCTGTAGGTGGATAATATGTGGTATATCTGCATCTGTTGTGTGTGATACACACATACACACACACACACACACACATATATATATATATATATATATATATATATATATATATGGGCAACATATTACAATATGTCAAGCATACACACACATAGACATGGGGAAGAGAGAGACAGACAGTGATATATATATATATATATATATATATGTATATATATAGAGAGAGAGAGAGAGACATAGGGATACACATACAGAGAGGGAGTCATACACAGGGATAGCCTGAATGGCATAGAGTGATGTCCTGCTGCAGACAGTTGCATACCAGTTGTAACCAGTTTCACTGTCAACATGAAGGTGAGATCCATTGTGTGATAGCACTGAGGTGGGGGTACTAATATCACATCACTTGCCTTTGTGTGTGTGTGTCTAGAGGTTTAAGTACTAAGAGGCCTTTCCCACCCAGTACACTTCCCATTGTCCTACTTTACAAGATCTGCTGATGTCATTCACCTTAGAAGTACCTTTGAACTAGCCTCAGCTGTATAAGCTCGGTGGCATGTGTGATAATTCCGTAACACTATAGTATAAATAACTGGATAGATAGGGGTTCTAATCTCAGTCCCGGCATAGGTAAGAGTGTGTGTGTGTGTGTGTGTGTGTGTGTGTGTGTGTGTGTGTGTGTGTGTGTGTGTGTGTGTGTGTGTGTGTGTGTGTGTGTGTGTGTGTGTGTGTGTGCGTGTGTGCGTGTGTGTGTGCGTGTAGTTCACTTCCCATTGCCCTAGTTTACAAGATCTACTGATGTCCCATTGCCCTACTTTACAAGATCTGCTGATGTCATTCACCTTAGAAGTACCTTTGGACTGGCCTCAGTCCTATAAACTGTGTAGTGCGTGCAATAACTGTGTAACACTATAGTATAAATAACTAGATAAGCAGGGTTCTATTTTCAGTACTAGCAAATATAAGTGTGTATGTTTGTAGGATAAAGTGTTTTGCAGACCTTCCTATCCACAACATGTCCCAGTGCCCCACTTTACAAGGGATGTTGATTTCATTCACCTTAAAAGTACTGTTGGACAACCTCAGCCCTATAAGCTCTATGGCAAGTGCAATAACCATATAATAGTATAGCACAAATAACTAGATAGGTAGAAGTTGTAATCTTAGTCCTGGCAAATGCAAGTGTGTTTGTAAGTTTGCATATTTTTAGGATACATTATTTTGAGGCCTTTCTCTCCCAGTACACTTCCCCATTGCCATACTTTACAAGGGCTAGTGATGTTATACACCTTAGAAGTACCTTGGGACACTCTTCCACCCTATAAGCTCTGTGGTGCATGCAATAATTGCCTAACACTGTAGTACCAGCAACTAGACAAGTAGGGGTTCTAAATCAAATACTGGAAACTTTGATACTGTGTGTGTGTGTGTGTGTGTGTGTGTGTGTGTGTGTGTCTGTGTTTGGGAACAGTATTCTCTGTGTGTGTGTGTTTGGCTGAGGCCATATCCTCTGGGGGTGTGGGTTTTACCATTTTGAGGTGTGTTCCATCCATTACACTTCCCACTGCCCTCTTTACAAGTGCTGTTGATGTCATCAACCATATAAGTACCTGTATACACTTGTCAACCCTATAAGCCCTGTGGTGCATGCAATAACTGTGTAATACTACAGTACAATTAATTAGATAGGCAGGCTTTCTAATCTCAGCTTTGACAAATATGTGTGTGTATAAATGTTTGTAAGTGTATATATTTGTAGGATATAGTATTTTGAGGCCTTACCCTCCCAGTACATTGCCCATTGCCATACTGTGCAAGGGCTGGTGATGTTAATCACGTTAGCAGAACCTTGGGACACTCTTCAACCCTATAAGCTCTGTGGCACATGTGATAACTGCATAACACTGTCATACCAGTAACTAGATAGGTAGGGGTTCTAAACTGATAGTGTGTGTATGTGTGTGTGTGTGTGTGTGTGTGTGTGTGTGTGTGTGTGTGTGTGTGTGTGTGTGTGTGTGTGTGTGTGTGTGTGTGTGTGTGTGTGTGTGTGTGTGTGTGTGTGTGTGTTTGTAGGATACAGTATTTTGAGGCCTTATCCTCCCAGTACACTGTCTATTGCCATACTTTACAAGGGCTGGTGATGTTAATAATGTTAGCAGAACCTTGGGACACTCCTCAATCCTATAAGCTCTGTGGCACATAAGATAACTACATAACACTGTAGTACCAATAACTAGATAGGTAGGGGTTCTAAACTCAATACTGGCAACTGTGATAGTGTGTGTGTGTGTGTGTGTGTGTGTGTGTGTGTGTTTGGCTAGGCCATATCCTCTGGGGGTGGGTTTTACCATTTTGAGGTGTGTTCCACCCATTACACTTCCCACTGCCCTCTTTAAAAGGGCTGCTGATGTCATCCACCATAGAAGTACCAGTGTGCACTACTCAGCCCTATAAGCTCTGTGGCACATGCAATAACTGTCTAATACTACAGAACAATTAATTAGATAGGCAGGGGTTCTAATCTTAGTTTTAGCAAGTGTGTGTGTGTGTGTGTGTTTGGCTAGGCCATATCCTCTGGGGGGGTTTACCATTTTGAGGTGTGTTCCACCCATTACACTTCCCACTGCCCTCTTTAAAAGGGCTGCTGATGTCATCCACCATAGAAGTACCAGTATGCACTTCTCAGCCCTATAAACTCTGTGGCACATGTAATAACTGTCTAATACTACAGAACAATTAATTAGATAGGCAGGGGTTCTAATCTTAGTTCTAGAAAATGTGTGTGTGTGTGTGTGTGTGTGTGTGTGTGTGTGTGTGTGTGTGTGTGTGTGTGTGTGTGTGTGTGTGTGTATTTGTAGGATACAGTATTTTGAGGCCTTAACCTCCCAGTACACTTCCCATGCCATACTTTACAAGGGCTGGTGATGTTAATCACCTTTGCAGAACCTTGAGACACTTTTCAACCCTATAAGCTCTGTGGTGCATGTGATAACTGCATAACACTGTAGTACCAATAACTCAATAGGTAGGTGTTCAAAACTCAATATTGGCAACTGTGATACCATGTGTGTTTGAGAACAGTATTCTGTGTATGTGTATGTGTTTGGTTGAGGCCATATCTTCTATGGCTGTGAGTTTTACCATTTTGAGGGGTGTCCCTTCTTTCCACATTCCACTGCTTTCTTTACAAGGGCTGCTGATGTTATCCAGCATAGAAGTACCTGTATATACCTCTCAGCCCTATAAGCCCCAATGGCATGTGCAATAACTGTGTAATACTACAGTACAATTAATTAGATGGGCAGGGGTTCTAATTTCAGTACTGGCAAATGTGTGTGTGTGTTTGTAAGTGTGTATATTTGTAGGATACAGTATTTTGAGGCTTTACCCTCCCAGTACACTGCCCATTGCCATACTTTACAAGGGCTGGTTATGTTAATCACCTTAGCAGAACCTTGGGACACTCTTCAACCTTATAAGCTCTGTGGTGCATGCGATAACTACATAACACTATAGTACCAATAACTAGATAGGTAGGGGTTCTTAACCCAATACTGTCAACTGTGATACTATGTGTGCCTCTGAGAATCATATTGCCTGTGGCTGTTGTTTGTGTTGGTATACCATTTTATGGCCTGTTGACTCCCTCACCATGGCACTACTTTGCAGAACCAGTTAATGGTATCTCCTGCACATGCAACATGTTACACTGTACAGCCCATACCAGCCATCTGTACATATGTATGTGGAATACCCAGATGTTTGCAACCAGTTTGTTGTCTGTGACCTCTAACAATGGACATTTATGAGACACATTGCCAAACTGTCCCAGTCACTGTAGTGACAGACATGACAGCAACAGACCTCGTACCTGTCTGAAACATAATGCTTATAGACAGACTGTTACTGTATCACTGTATCACATCACCTTGCAGCAGTCTACAGACAGACATCAGGTGAATGCCATATGTGAAGCTGGGGCAAACAGAAATCATTGAGTACACCCATCACATATTGCTGTGACACACATGGAAATGGATAGCGGAACAGGTCATGCAATTGAATGCACCTTCCAAAGGGTATGTGTTGTTACATGACAATAGCTGTCATTAACTTACAATGTCAGTCTATCATTATTTTGCCAGATGTTGGCCAAAACACCACATGTACAGGACTGATGTGAAGACATCATGTGTCAGAGATCAGGACAATCTGCACACATATGCAGAGGTCAGAGGTATGGCCATCATCTGTACCTATACATCACAAGCTATCGGAAAAAGGACTGTTCACAAAGCCATATATAATGGGGTGGCAAAGGACACATAATAGGGACACCTGTCAAATATTGCTCCTACAAACATATAACAATGACAGCATAACAGGGTTTGCATTAGCATAGATGGTCTGATTGGTATGAAGTGTGCAACTCATAATGTCCACCATTATGTTATGACTGCAGCCCGCAATGGATTGGCAACAATTTGCCAGACAGACACAGGTGTATGAGTAAATGGACTACTGATATGTGGCATGCACCAGGACAGTCTGTGTAAACTGTACAGCTGAGAGGTATGTCTGAACCACCCTGCAGGTTGAAGTCCATGTTTGGCAAGGTGTAACCTGTGCTGACAACTGAAACAGTTAAAACAGGTCCCAGAACTGTGGGAGAAGAAACATGTCATACAGTTCTGTACTGATTGCATAGAGAAGTGATTGCATATCAGAAGCACCTTAATGTCATGAGAAATACTGTAAGCGAAGATAATGTTGCACAAAGAAGATGTCATACTAGCATACCAGAGGACATCTTCTGCATTGCACTTGCTGTGGGCATGCTAGATGCTGCTGTCACATTACTAGAACTTGTGTCCCACACTCCACAACTGATGTCACATACACATTGCATGTTGCCTATGTGTGTGCTATATGTAGACATGAGAAGGCCCTGTAATTATTGTCTGCCCACAATATAGGTGAAGCTGCTGGGGTTTAGGTCATGGCTAGGCTTGTGAGGGGCCTAGTGTCAGTACTGCAGAAACCTCCTCTGTATGTGTGAGCCTGTGGTACTACAGAATACTGAGGTGACATGTATGAACACTAGCTATCTGTGACAAGGGGTATGAATGCTAGGTCACACTGTCTGCAAACAGTGTTCCTCACATGCTGTTGCATGCATACACACCTGCTAAACATGTACATATACAGCTGTATCTTGGCTATGAAACAGTCGCTGTGTTTCCACTCTGCCATAATCCACTTTGGTAATGTCTGCAGGGCCACAGCCTGCAGACACACAGACACCTGAAACACAAACAGAATACAGCATGTCAGACTAATAAGGTACATACACTTTGATGTGTACCGATAACAAATGCAAGCAGACAGCACCTTACACAGCATTATATAGCTACACTGTACTATATTCACCCTGTGCATCAGACCCATATTAGCATGTCCCAGCATCGATGGTATGGATGACAGGGATGTGGCACAGGTATCATCATATGCATAGGGTGTGGTGTGGGTTTGCCAGAGGCCTAGGCTGGGCCATAAAGGTAACATCATGTGTATGTGTTTGGAGGGTTGTTCTATAAACGGGCTGTGCAGAGGTGCTGTGTGTGTCTGGAGGTGACCTCCCTGTGATAGAGATGTAGGTGTGTTTGTATGCACACTGTCATGCCATGTGGCTGCCCTACACAGGGGTATGTTGGACAGCTGTGGACTGTACATGGCAGGGTGCACAGTTCACCATCTCTGGCCATGGACACTGGAACTGGTCCTACCTAAGGTATCACTGGCACCACCAGGCCCAAGGCCAGATGCAGTACTACTCCCTGATGGTGACTGCTGTCTGCTGGACCCATGTCCCTGATGGGACCAGCCAGGGCCATGTGCCCATGGCCTGCTCCATTGTGGTGTGGACAGCACTCCCCCTTTGGTAGTGCTGGTCGAACTGCCGCTATGGGAGTGTGAAGGTGCATGGCCCCGTACACCCTCAGCTGACCTTGGTGCTGACCTATGCCCACGTGGCTGATGACCACCTCCCACCACACTTTCCAGCACAGACATTCCATGGTCACAGATTGCCAAGGTCTCACCCCACCATCTATTTGTGACCTCAGTATTGTGACACCTGGCCTCAACAAGGTCATGTAGGTCGTCACCGATGCCAAGAAGAGTTGCATCCAAGACCCTGAATATTTGTCAGGTGTTGTATTCAGTACGTGCCTGTGCCTTAAGGATGGCCTGAAACATGTGCTAGGTGACACCTGCTGTGGTACTTGAGACAGGGGCTTGATGGGCAGTAGTCCCCCTTTGAGCACCCCTGTCCATCTGCCTGTTTGGGACATTGCCTGCACTCTGGCTATGGCTAGTGTCTACTCTCACACTTCCCATAGTCACTACACTAGCTTGTTTCATGCCACCACCCGCCAACTGTCCATTATCTGTGGCCAATGGGGATGGGGTATGTGTGGGCATTGTGAATGTATGTGGGGACATTGTGGATGACAGTGGGATGCCAACTGATGTCACAGATTCAGCCCCTGACAACCCCACCTGTGTCTCACTATGACCACCATCATTGTCAGAGTCGGCAGAGACACTGACATCAGGTTTTAAGTGGGAGGGATCATGACTCCCATGTCCACCTGTGAGGTGAAGACAACATATGTAAATTAATACCTGATCTATAAGGTTTGCTGGTACACACGCACACACACACACACACACACACACACACACACACACACACACACACACACACACACACACACACACACACACACACACACACACACACACACACACACACACACACACACACACACACACACACACGCACGCATGCACACACGGACACACACACACAGACACATAGAGGTGAAGTGGAACAAAGGCATTACACAGACCTCACAATATCCAAACACAAAGTCAGACCACAACATACAGACTCTGGACAGGCCGTCAACATCATGCAGTGCAGCCATTTTCACTTAATGTTACTACTAATATACACCTCTGGGATACATGAGTAGTCTTAGTAGGTGATGGGCCTTCACCTAGCACACACTGCACCCATGTACACATTATTGCTGTTCACCTGTATAGCACAGTGGCAACTCCTACAGAATGTAACACTCAACTGTACAGATTTTTGCAGAATGTCTAGATGTCTAGGTCATATTTTTGGTCTGTTTCTCATAAAGTCTGTGTTTGTCTGACACATTACTGGGATGATCTGAGGATTGACGTCACTAACTAATGACATACATTTGAGTTTCAGACTTCAAATCCTGCAGTAAATGTATGTTAAAACAAATCCTGTTACTCTAACAACTTTCTAAGCTTACAGTGGCTATAATAAGTGTACACACCGCTGTTAACATGCCAGGTTTTTGTGATATATAAAACAAGACCACAATAAATCATTTAAAAACTTTTCCCACTTTAATGTGACCTATAACCTGTGCAATCCAATTGAAAAACAAATCTGTTAGGGGTAAAATATAGAAAATGAAATACATATAATAGGCTGGTTGCATAAGTGTGCACACCCTTAAACTAATACTTTGTTGAAGTACCTTTTGATTTAATTACAGCATTCAGTCTTCTTGGGAAGGAGTCTGTCAGCATGGCACATCTTGACTTGGCAATATTTGCCCACTCTTCCTCATAGGCAAAGGAACCATAGGACAAGGGGGAGGGAGCACACCCCCACTTTTACAGCTGCAAGACCATGGAGCTTTCCTTTAAGGAGGACCCATGCATGCATCGTATGCTAACGTGAATTCAAACAACAGTGCACAGAAAATGTTCACATTATTGCTGCCAAAGTCACCCACAGTAAGAGGTGTTCCATTTTTACTGTGCTTGCAATGAAGGCTCTGTTTTTACTGTGCTTGATATAAAGGCTCAGTTTTTACTGTTCTTGCTATGAAGGCTTCATTGGGCTATGAAGGCTCCGTTTTTACTGTGCTTGCTATGAAGGCTCCATTTTTACTGTGCTTGCTATGAAGCCTCTATTTTTACTGTGCTGGCTATGAAGACTCCATTGTGTGTGTGTGTGTGTGTGTGTGTGTGTGTGTGTGTGTGTGTGTGTGTGTGTGTGTGTGTGTGTGTGTGTGTGTGTGTGTGTGTGTGTGTGTGTGTGAGACTGTGTGTGTGTGTGTGTGTGTGCGTGTGTGCGTGTGTGCATGTGTGTGCTTGTGCGTGTGTGTGTGCGTGTGTGTGTGTGTGATAGCATGTGTGTGTGTGTGTGTGTGTGTGTGTGTGCGTGTGTGTGCGTGTGTGTGTGGGTTGGGAGGTCTTGCATACACTCCCTGCCTACAACTGTTCTGTTATTCCTCTTCAGAGTCTTTAGTAATGTGAGGATGCAGGAATAAGAGGAAGAATGCACACAAGGCACATTTGACTGAATATTATTACCTCACATTAACTCTGACTGCTATAAGGATTCTGAACAAAATGGAAGAAATGATCACTTCCAGTCCTTGTGCAAAGTTCAAAACCAGCAGTAAAAGGTGTTCTTATGCATCATACCTTTCAGCTGTCCAGATTTTTGCAAAATGCCCATATTTTTAACTCATGTTTTTGGTCTGTTAGGCTTACAGTTTGTGTTTTATCACAAATAATTGAGGACTTAAGCCACTAAATAATGACATTTAAGATTAGAATTTCATGTATTTCAGAAAATAAATGCTAACGCATAACCTCTTATTCTAGCAACTTTCTAAATTTATAAGAACAATATTTAAAATCTGTTCCCTGCTTTTGGGCATTTAGCACCCCCCCCCAACATTATTTTGGCATCGTCCAGATTTCTTGCACTAAGAGATTGACAGGTATGTACTGCATCCATTCATAAACGACATTTATTCCTCTATAAAACATCCCCACCATGTTTACTCTTTACACTCAGCACTTAAATTGCAGGTAACAAACTTCTTGTTGGGAATATTCCTTTTTTTATTTTCTAACTTGAAGCTACATTTTCCTTGCCTAATTGAATATGTCAGTAAGTATAATTGCATGCATTTCATAACATAGGCCTATCTGCAGAATTCAGGCAGCCTCAATACTTAAAAAAAGCTTCTTTGTTTGCATGTGGATAAACTCAAATCGGTTTGTAGGGTAAGGCAGGCTCTCTTCTAACAGTGATTTAAGGGACAGGTTTGACATTTGATAGTAAAAACGGCCCTTGTGTTTTGATACCAGTCTTTGTAACCTCAACAAACTGAGTTTTGAGCTAAATGCGTCTAATCTGGATTAGCCCATTAAAACTACTCTGCATAACATTGGTTTCTATATTCATTTTTTTTTACATTTTACTCTTTATCCAATTCACAGCTGAAAAAAACAACATACAACAAATCAGTGGACTGTCCATACTAAGGTAATACCCTTGATTTCTCGAGTGTCTCTGCTTTATCTTAGCTGCACACGGTTGCTCACCAGTGCTGGGTTCTAGCCTGAACTGTTCAGTGTGTGTGTGTGTGTGTGTGTGTGTGTGTGTGTGTGTGTGTGTGTGTGTGTGTGTGTGTGTGTGTGTATGTGCTGCCTACTCAGCACAAGCACACACTACATTTTAAAATTTCTTTAACCAGTGGTGTATGCACTGGCACAGTAATGGGTTTGCCAAAAGCGGTTTTGACACCCTATGTGCAGTTAGATCCCTAATCCCACCCTTTTTCTGATGCATGTGCAGAAAAGAGAGAGTGTTTAGCAACCCTTGTAAATATTGCACACATTCCATCCAAATTTGCACACCATGTGATTGTTAAAAAATAGTTGGGGTTGTTCTTTTCTAACAGGTACTATATATGAGTACACAAATCTTTACTGGACATAATTAATTTATGTATTCATCTAGTCCATAAACTAATAGCTTATCTTGAATGGAGACGACTGCCTCTGCCAGTGCCAGCAATGTGTGAGTATATATTTATTTATTTAAGTTTGTGTACCGGGGTAGTACACTGATCTCAGTGAAATGGTGTCAGGAAGATGAATCAAGGAATGCATACATGTATGCATGGCCCTAAAAATTGTGTTTGAAAACAGCCCAGAGGAAAATGTGAAAGGCTCAAAATCATGGGCAAATTTTAAGCTTCACTCTTGTTACCAAAGCAATGGATAAAGGTAAAACAGTTCACACCACATTACCTTGACCTGGCCAAGCCTTTTGACACAATCTCCTACTCAGGTGTACTACAAAAGATGAATAATGTAGGAGCAAACACTTGCATCAATAGCTGGATTGCCAATTTGCTTACAGGATGCAGGAGATCAAAATAGGGGAAGAGACCAGTCACCAATGGAGTCTCCCAGGGTTCGGTGCTGAAACTTTTTCTGTTTGGCATATGCATCTCAAAAGTAAAAGGAAACACCAAAGGGCTTTGGCCAGCTAAGTCTGAGATGACTGCAAGCTAGGAGCAGTTATTGAATCCCCAAATGACTTAACTGTCATGCAGGAAGGTTTGTCCCAAATAATAACTGGTGGCAAAATCATGACAATGCCCTCTGAGAACTGACCCAGTTGTTTGGCATTTGGGAACTTGTGTGTACAGTGACCTAACTTTTAACCAACATGTGCCCAGAGTCATAAGAAAGCCTTTCTATATTGCTCAGCTTATAAACAAATTGATTGTTAGATCTAGAGATGTTGTTGTCCCCTTTTACAAAGCTCTCATTAGGTCAATCATTTTGTATAATGCCCACTTTGACATGTATCTGTCCAGCCCCATGCACAAATTGGAATATCTTCAGAGATACCTTACTAAAAGGATACAAGTCCTAAACAATAAGACTTATATGAAACACCTCAAATATTTATTACTGTACTCAGTATCTTACACAGTGCTTAGAGGTGACATGTCTGGCATACAAAGCATCCTCTGACCTAATACAGATGGATCTACTGAACATCAGCAAGTCAAATGGCATCAGAAATACTCAGTCCAGGTATCTAAAGTGTATGTTGTAGAGAGATGGATACATATCACAGAAGCTACCATAGTTCCAGAACAGACAATCCATAAAAATAAAACAAAGCGCATCCGTTCATATTCAAATGCAACTTGGATCTAAGGATGGGTAATAGAAAATGTACTCCAGGATTGCCCCTCATGCCACTAATGGATAGAGGCAGTTCCTAAATGTTGCATTCCTTAAATGGGTCCCCTCAAATTATCTACGGTATGATCATAGTTATTCTCACTAGGGCTACTATACAATTATCAGTCATGGGATAGGTAAGACCAATCAGAAAAATGTTAATTCAAGCACCAAAAGGGAATTGGCTAAGCTTAAAATGTCTTTCAAGTGAACCTACGTTGCCGTAGTAAATAGTTATAAAAAAATTGCCCTTTTTAGATCAGTAAGTGCCCCTCTCACCCTCCGCCCTCCCCAGTCTTCAGCAGCTTCCAGCACCTATGTTCTTCCTTGCAAAAGCCCTCCAGCTCTGTCAGATTGCAAGGGCATCTCTTGTGCACAGCCCTCTTCAGGTTACCCCACATATTTTCCATTGGATTTAGGTCTGGGCTCTGGCTGGGCCATTTCAAAACTTTGTCTTCTGATGAAGCCATTCTTTTGTTGATTTGGATGTATGCTTTGGGTTATTGTCATGTTGAAAGGTGAAATTCTACTTCAACTTCAGCTTTCTAGCAGATACCTGAAAGTTTTGGGGCAAAAGTGACTGGTATTTGGAACTGTTCATAATTCCCTCCACCTTGACTAAAGCCCCAGTTCCAGCTTATGAGCAACAACCCCAAAGCAGGACACTGCCACCACCATGCTTCACTGTGGGGATGGTGCTATTTTGGTGATGCAAAGTGTTGTTTCTGCACCAAACGTACCTTTTGTAATTGTGGCCAAAAAGTTCCACCTTTGTCTCATTAGACCATAACACATTTTCCCACATGCTTTTGAGAGATGTGATATATTGTTTTCCAAATTTTGCCAAGCCTGGATGTTGTTCTGTATGAGAAAAGGCTTCCAGCTTCCAACCCTACCCCATAGACCAGACACATGGAGAATATGGGAGATTGTTGTCATATGTAGTACACAACCAGTACTTGCCAGAGATTCCTGCAACTCCTTCAGTGTTGCTGTAGGTCTCCTGGTAGCCTCTCTGACCAGTTTTTATCTTGTCTTTTCATCAAATTTGGAGAGATGTCCAGTTTTTTGCAATGTCACTGTTGTCCCATATTTTCTCCACTTTTTGATGACTGTCTTCACTGTGTTACATGGTATATGCAATGCTGTGAAAATGTTTTTGTACCCTTGTCCTGACTGATACCTTTCAACAATGAGATCCCTTTGATGCTTTGTAAGCTGTCTGTGAACCATGGCTTTTGCTGGCGCAGGCAACTGAGTAAATGTCAGGAAAATCTTATTAGGACAGCTGACCGTTATTTGGTGTTAATCAGAGTCACTTTAATTGATGGCAGGTATGTACCCAAGAAGACTGAATGCTGTAATTAAATCAAAAGGTGTTTCAAAAAATTATTAGTTTAAGGCTGTGCAGACTTACACATCCAGCTTATTGTACATGTTTTTATTTTTCATATTTGTTCCCCTAACAGATTTGTTTGTTTTTCAATTGAATTGCACGTTATAGGTCACAATTAAATGTGGGAAGAGTTTTGAAATTATTTATTGTGGTCTCATTTTTGTATATCACAAAAACCTGGCATTTTAACAGGGGTGTGTACACTTTTTATATCCACTGTATAAGAGTAGTATGGGTCTATATTACAACGTCGAACTAAAACAAGTTCAAACATTGTAATATCAAACCCTAAAGTCCTAAAGTTGAAAATAGCGAAGCAACTGCACATCAACTTTTTTCCAGGGAAAAAAATTGGTGGGCCTTTTTTTGGGGGCTTTGCTATGTCCTCCACTGTGGTGCGATCTCAGAGTTGGTATATTTAAGTAGGGGGGGTGGGGGCACAGCCCCCCATGTTGTGGTGTGTGGGGGCAAAACCCCCCACTTTAGTTTAAGTTTAAGGATAATTTTTTTTTTTGTCAGGGAACAGACATTTTTTCCCTGGGGAAAAAAATCAGTGTTCTGTAGTTTCGGTTTTGTTGGGTTTCGGACTTTAGGGTTCGGTATTACAACAATCGAACTTTTGTAAGTTCATCGTTGTGAAATAGACCTGAGCAATATTTAAAATATGTCTATTTTTGGGCCTTTGTCCCCTCATTCTGTCAGTCTTTGTCTAGATTTCTTGCACTGACAGGTTGTGAGGTATGCTACAGAAATGTTACATCTCATAGAAATAGGCCCCTGTGATGACCACTGTGATGCAATGCAGTTAACCCCACCACAAGGGAACATGCACATATCACAATATGGCTAAGAATAACAGTTGTGTGCATGGTAAAATGCATGACCTTAACATGCCAGAGGTATTGGTGAGCCACAGCAGGACAATTCCATACTCAAAGGCTTCAGGTTGCTATCCCACATCCAGACCAGAGGGACCTATGTAGTTATGGGAGAGAGGTATTGTCAGCAGACTCACATGTGGCATTGGTACAAGATGAATACTGCTTTTCTGCACATGTACAGTACAAGCTCTGATACTATACAATTTGCTGTCCTTCACCATAGATGTGCACTTCTGTGCATTAGGAAACCCCACCCATAACTGCGTTTTGACCTGACATATGCATCTAGATACTGAATGGATGCCAGCATGGCTGCTACAGTAGTCAATTGATGTCCACTGGGGCCTTACTTGGATGCTCCTTGCCTTTTCTCTGCATGCCACCCACCTCCACAATGTGGATGTTTTGACTTTGCTGTTAATGTGTGGCTGCCCCAAGGTTTGCAAGGAGCTCCTCTGTAGGTGGATGTGGAGCCTGCATAGCAGGACTCCCACCTGTGGCTGTATGGTCCCTGGCCATGGCAGCAGCCCTTCACATGGCATGATGGATGAGGTCAGTCACACGATGCCTGATCTGCTGGTATGTTCATGCATGCTGGCCCACATCATTTACGTTGTGGAAGACATAAACAGGAAAACACATCACAGGACCTCATACATTGGTCAACATTATTTACAGAAACTGCACATCAACATTGACTAGCACTAGCCACCACTTATGACCACATCATACTCCTGTCATCTATCAGCATAGTATGAGCTTGCATCGCACTCCTGGTCCTGATGCGTCATGTTCCCCACAATGAGGGCCAGTAAATTGCATAATCCTCCATTCATCATTCACTTTTGTGTAGAGGGATGAGAGCGGCCGTCTTCCATGCAGATGGGATGTCGATGGTGCTCAGGCTTTGTTTGACTACAGTGTGTAATGGAGCTGGGAGCACATGCCTAAGTTCATGTAGGATGCAGACAGGGATGTTATCAGGTCCCATGGAGACTTAATTTTGTTGTCTTTGAGTAGGCATTATGGACCTGCTCCCTGATGATGAGGGGAGGAGTGTGGGTGCTGTGCATATCCACCTATACTGATGGGGGGACGGGGGGGGTGATGTTTTCACTTAACCTGTTTACAGTGTGTTGGCTATAGCTATGTTGTGTGTGTGTGTGTGTGTGTGTGTGTGTATGTGTGTGTGTGTGTGTGTGTGTGTGTGTGTGTGTGTGTGTGTGTGTGTGTGTGTGTGTGTGTGTGTGTGTGTGTGTGTGTGTGTGTGTGTGAGAGAGTGTGGTTTGGGTTGTTGCCTCAGGTGGACTTGCTTCCAAGTTGGTGCCTGCTCCTACTTGACCCTGAACAGTCAATATAGTGACCTATTATGTGGTTTGTGTATTGCTTCTGTCCACCAAAGGGGATCATTCTACCTTGGTGGAGGAGGGTTTTATGAGTCAGGTATTGCTGAGTCCATACAGTCCTATGTAGGTGCTCATATAGCTGTTTGTAGAAGCCAAGGACACGAGGTCATAACACAGTTGGACACTTCTCCAATTTCAACCTGATAATCATGCTTATTCTAGTACCCATTTCTGTGTCAGGGTAATGCAACAACCAGTAGCTGTAGACATTTATGTCTGTTGGATGCACTGAAACTAACATTACATTGATGTACAGTATCTACAGCTTATTTACCTGACATTTTGCATCTGATGTCTGTTGTTTTGATGCTTCCAGTTACGTCTACTCTGCAGACATTTTTTGTCCTTGGCAAATAGTAGGATACTCTGGGGATTACAGTCAGTAATTGCTAACATCCATTTGTGTTTATGACTTCATATCCCTTAGAGAAGATATGTTACAACAAACCCTGTAACACCAGCAACTTTTTCAGTTTATAACAGCAATATTTTAAATATGCCCCTGTTTTTTGGCCTGTGACCCCAATTATGTCAGGCTGTGCCCAGATGTCATGCACTAAGACGTTGATAGGTATGGTATATCATTATTTCGTGCCTTCATTCCTGATATCATCCCAGCAGAATCCCAGATATGTTATGAGGAAGAGGCCATATATATGAGGCCAAAGCCTGGCCATTCTTTGGAAATCTGTACAGTTGAGGGGTCTGTGTATGTCTGGCCATTGTTACTGTTGTGTAGCAGTGTAGTTTGTAAATGTTGGTTGGACTGTGTAGGGAGGGGGTAGATGTGAGTGTCATGGGTCCTCTTCTATCTGACTGAGCATGCTGCTCTAGTTTCTGGTGGTCTTCTGACTGTATATGTTTGTTGGGGCAGACTGAGACTTGTCCAGTACCACCTCAGGATTCCTACTACACTGTGACTTGGGGCATTATATTTAGGGGTAGTGTGTGAGTAGCAAGCAGGATATTGTTGTTCACATAGACATTATACTCTAGTGTTCAGTTGGCTTACCAGTATGTTGCTATGACTGTGGTGCAATTGATTGTAGGTATGCACTTTCACACTGGTGTCTGTTTTTCACAGCTCTTACATCCCTGTAGTACCTGATGTATTTGCAAATAGGTTCATAGGTTCATAGGTTGGTACTAGGCTATTGGCCCTAGGGCCTATACGAGCCTAGCCATAACAATTCCCTGGCTATTTCTTCCTACACTATTTACTTCCCTGGACCCCTGAGTTTAAGAAGGATAGGCTCAGCTCATTATTGTGGCATTATTTTAAACTGAGGAGTGGTCACACTCTGCATACTTCTCTGAACATCACTGATGTCATTTTGTCTTTTTATTTATTTATTTTTTAAGAAATTAGAGTTGCATGCTGATGGTGTTACTGCAGTTTAATAACTTTAACTTGGATCTTTTCTCACACTCATTGCTGTGGATCCTTTGAGATCTTGGGGTAGTTTAGTACAGCAGAGTCTGGGATGAATTGCCTGCATTGTTCTTGTACAAATGCATTGTTAGCCTCTCTTTGTGATGCTGTTAGAGATACCTGCACACAGAGTCCCTGCGCTCTCTAAGTTATTTTCTTCTGATTTCCCTCAGCATCATCAGACTTGTAATAAAAACCTGCTGCTGTTGACCACTGCATTTTTATAAAGTTATTGTTGGAAATGAAAGTGCCAAAGCCAGAATTTGTGGATGCTACCTTGGAATCTGCTTCACCCCTTCAGGACCTGAGAGCCTGGATTCTGTTTAACATTGCGAGTAGGTTGCAGTAGAGAAGGTACTGATGGATAGAATCTCCATAAGGAAACATGTTTGGCAATCAATGTGCTGTTCAGCAGGCTAGTAACCAACCAATAGAAGTGACCATCAGAAAATGACGGGTTAATCAGCATTTGTGGTGTTGGTGTCATTAATATTCACCTTTCTCATGGTGGTCTGATTCATAGAGCACATGGGTGGTCTAATGTCTTGAGAGTGTGACATTAGTCCTCCTGACCATCAGCTATGCATCCATTTACAGTGGCTGGTCTCTTTTCCCCTCTCCTTGTTGATGGCCATTATCTTGTCCTGATGTGCTAAGTTTTTTTTTTCTTTTTTAAGAATAAAAGAAAACACACACACACACACACACACACACACACATTCTGAAATAAGTACATCGGTACTGCCCTTTCCTAAGAGGTTAGTGTTGCTGTAATACCACACTATCAGAAAAAACATACACATTTTCAAGAAAAGGAAATGTTACACTCACATTACACATCCATTCATCACATGATTGCAACAAAAGTAATGTGTATACATCTTTTCCAGCATTGTACTGTTGTTTCCTAGCCATTAATATATTTTAGTGTGTTATTTAACATCCACTCCATACTTGCAGCCCATATTACATTCTATGTTCACAGTGTCCTCACAACTTCACCAAGCTGAGCTTCACATTATGAATGATGTCTGACCTGCTCTGAGATTGTTAACTACATTTCTGACATTCTGCAGTTACCTGATGATATATGAACAATCAGCTAAAGAATTGTAAAATGCTAAAACAAACATGTGGACTAAGCATGCAGTTGTATTTATTTCTGTCTAACCAAAATCTGTTTTCAGAGGGGGGTGAGAAGAAAAGCTCCAGGTTCCCAAATAAGTCAGAGTGTACATTTCCCTGTCCTTGCAATCACACCATTATAGGTCAGAATCATTTGGATGAGAGAATTCTGAAGCTACACTCAGGTATATAAATGAAAAGGTAGGCAAGTATTCAAGTGGTAGCAACCCAGGTCAACGTTAAACTATCATAAATGTAAGTATATAACCAAGTGTTTATTTGATTTTAGACAATGATTTTTCCTGAAAACAAATATTAGCCTTTCATGTGTTGTCATTAGCGAACTAGCTTATTGGTGCGCTGTTGCGTGTGTCAGATGATGCTGCATGTAGAGGGAGTTATCTGTCAGGTGATGTTACAGGCAGAGGGAGTAATAATGGAACTGAACTTGTATATGGAGCTCCTGTGGCACATATTTGGAGGTAAGGTGTTGCCAGCTTTGTAAGCAATGTGCCAGAATGGGGTCACCGTATTTATTTAGGGACACAGGGACTACAGTGGTAAGCATGACTGAGAATATGACATGACATGTTCTGCAAAAAAGAATTAAGTAACGAGACTACTTAGGGAAATGGAACTGTTTACTAAGTACCGCTGAAGCTGGCATTATCTGGTAATGCGGTATGAAACTGGGGACTAACAGACAGACAGCTGATACAAGATATGTGGTAATGTGCACAATCTACATAAACTTTTACTGATGCTGTTTTATTTTAGGTGATTCCAGGTTATTCAGATTTTTAATTGATAGTAAACAAAATGGAACTAAATACAAGAGAGGGAAGAAAAAGACTGGATTGAGCCAAGGCTAGTGTAATATCTGCAGATAAGGAAGGGTAAAAACCCGTAGAGCATGCACTTTTCACAGAGGCAGCCATCATCCATTTTGAGTGACATATCTCATGGATGTTCTGATTGGAAGTTACTGTCTATTGGTAGTCCTGACACATGAAGGACTGGTTATGCTGCATGTCTTTTTCAGAAAACAATATTACTTTAATTTTGACACATTCTAAACCTTGACCATTATTGTCCACTGTTGGGATACCTGTAATGAAGTTTGCCTTACCAGTGTTGTCTCATGTAAGTCACAAATATGGAGAACAGAGTAGGTTCTATTATCAATTGCTGAGGCACTCCAGTGTTGGTTTGGAATGCTGGGACTGCCAGCATACTGAAAACCTCTTGTTACATAAGCAGTCTTGGCATGAAGATCTGCAGGATGAGTTGATACCATGGTGCGAGAACCTTTGTAGCAGAACTTAATGAAAAATCATAGCCAAGGTTTTTGAGATGTCTTTAAAGACTGTACTAACCATATTATTGCTATTCATAGGTTCATAGGTTACAGTACATGTGTAATTCCCCAGAGCTGATTTGGGGAAGTGTTGTGTTGGTCTGACTGTAATTTGGACTGTGCTTGGTGACATGGTTGGCAGCTCATTGTAGTTTCCCTAATGTTATGTTATGTCCAGATATTCGTAGGATGTCCAGTTGTTTGGCTCATATCTTTGGTCTGGTTCTCATAACTGTTGTGTATTTCTGACAAATAAATGGCACGATGTAAGGATTTCAGTCAGTAAATAATGAGAAGCAATTGAGTCTCAGACTTGTGATATTTCAGTCAATATATGTTAGAACAAATGGTGTTACTGCAGCAACATTCACAGCTTATCCACTCAAGTATTTCAGATATGTCTCTATTTTCGTGCCTTTCTCCCCCTACTTTGTCAGGCTTGGTCCAAATTTATTGCACTAAGGGGTTTCAAGCATACCTCTCAACTGCCCAGATTTCCACAGAATGTCCAGATTGTTGACTCATATTTTTGGTCTGTTCCACATAAAATTTGTATTATTCTGGTAAATCATTGTGATGATCTGAGGATTTATGTCAGTAAATAATGACATACATTTCAGTTTGATACCTCATAGCCTTCAGAAAATATATGCTGAAACAAACCCTGTTACTCTAGCAACTTTCTAAGTTTATAAGAGCAATATTTAAAATATGTCCCTATTTTTGGCCCATTGCCCCCCCATTTTGACAGCCTTTGTCCAGATTTCTTGCACTAAGAGGTTGAGAGGTATGGTTCTGAGGTATGACTGCACTGCATGTCATATACATATACGTATACATATATATATATATATATATATATATATATATATATATATATGTGTGTGTGTGTGTGTGTGTGTGTGTGTGTAGCTATCTATCTATATATATATATATATATATATATATATATATATATATATATGTATCTCCATACATATGTATTTGAATATATTTCTATATATAAAAAGGTATGGTGGCAACTGTTTACTGATGTTTCAACGTTGCCTGGTTTTAATGATCACATATCTATTAAACCCATTTTAGTTAAAAAGCAACAGTAGTCAAAATGTAACTGTATGTTAAACTACAGTTATACAATCTATGTACATCTTGTTGCACATTTTTACAGTATTTCTATTTTTAGTTTTACATATACATCTATTTTTGATATATTATTAATATACGATTTACACACAGTTGTAGACTTATGTGAAAGCTTCGTACTATGTGTAGTATACACATCATTAATTGTTTTGTCATTTCATTGAATAATTAATTGTTTTGTCATTTTATTTTATTTTATTGAATATTTAGTTGGATTGCAACAATTTTAGCACATACTTTATTATAAGTGTATTTCATGTGTTTCTTTCATATTTTATTTATTATGGATGCATGTCTTAAGCTGTCTTATCTCAGCTTTTTATGAAGTTTATGTAGTATATCACTTTAAATACTTGACTTTTTAAGCGGTCATTTGGCGCCAAAATTAGTATTTAAACTGTTGTAGGAATTTGTGAGTGGTTCTGATGAAGCCCACATTTGGTGGGTGAAAGCGCTTAACCATTTTTTGGATAGAATAAAGGAGCATTTTATTTACATTGGTTTGGGTTCGTCACCTTTTTGAGTATACATGACAGTCAGCAGTTGTGTTATTTGTGGATTAGTGTGATATATAAAAAAATGACTGATTCCACAGAGTTTTATCCCTACTGTTGAGTGACTCTACTGCATGATATATTTGAAAAAGCATCAGAAATCCCTATCACTCAAATGTTGTTGTGGTACATTGCTCTGACTATAATGTACAGGGTCCTGGGTTCAAGCCCTGCCACATATGTCTATTTTATTGATGGGCAGAACAGGGGCTGATGGAGACAGTGATTAAAGCACTTTTAAGCAGTTGTAAGTGGGTTTGTGCAGTTTTGCATTAAGCTAAGCGATGCTAACAAATGGTTAAGTCCACTTAGCTTCACATAGGGCTGCTTACTCCCACTTATAACCGTGCTAATTTTAATTAAAGAAAAGAAAAAAGGTGATAAAAAGTGGTGAAATGCGGGCAAGCAGGGGGTAAAACAATAGGAAAACCAGCTAGGAATGTGCAGGATGGGTGTAGGAAAGGACCATAGCTCTACATTTCTTCTGCAGCAACAGCTGTGAATAATGTGTAGAATTTGGAATTCCACCATCAAATTACACTTTTATTGCAGCAAAGCTTTCAGGTAAACCACCCTTTCTTAATGCTAATATCAATACACAGTGCATGCATCACATTTAAATAAGAGCAAATTAGTATTCTTTATTTTCCAGATAAGTATTTATATCACCTCCTCTAATTCCTTTTTGTACAATGTCTATTACCCTAAATCTAAAGGAATGATCTGTAACCTGGCATATAATATGCTACACAATGCATTTCTATCATTATCACCTGAACTGCAACTATTATAGGTGTTAAACCTTATTTTTCTTATAGAAACCTATGGAGTCTGAAAAGAAGGTTGTGTTATAAAGATTTTAAGAATGATTGAAGGTGTAAAATATGGACAAAATATGGAACTTTTAACTGCATGGCTTGTAGTTGTTGTAATGACATTGTTTTGCGAGATAGTGATAGGTTTATTCACCCTGTATCCAATAGGCAGTTTTATTTTCACTGCACAGCCACCTGTAAAAGTGTAAACATGGTTTATCTTGCTACCTGCATGAATTGCTCATCATCTTACATAGGTAAGACCACTAGAAAACTGAAGGAGCATATTATTGAGCACAAGTCAGATATTCGGAGAAATACTGATAGAAATGCATTATGTAAGCATATTATATGCCAGGTTAGAGATCATATTTATCTGGAAAAGAAAGAATACAAATGGATTATTAGGTTATGTTCATATTCAGAGCCTGGTCTTAATAATTTAGTTAGTATTAAACATATTTTAGTGAAAATACAATAACAAAATTTATAGAATTGTATTTTTTATATATGTGTATATTCTTTTAAAGAAAAGTTTTAATTAAGAGTGTTATGTGATTAGTTGGTTCTGGTCATGTGATACTCATTTGCTGTTATTTAAATATGATATGTATACTGTGTATTGATATTAGCATTGAGAATGGGTGGTTTACCCGAAAGCTTTGCTGTAATAAAAGTGTGATTTGATGGTGGAATTGTGTTTTTTGTGAAGTCACCTTGGTGTTTTCCAGCTACCATTGTATCAGCCTTGTTCATTTGTAAAATTTGGAATTTACAGCCTCACACCCCATGGGGAGGGGTATTGGTGACAAAGATTTGTAGAATAATGTTTGGGTAGATTGATTAATTTCACTGTACATGGGGCAAAATGTAGAGCTATGCATAGGGCAATGATTTTTTTGTGGGACAGATGCACTTTTTTTAAGGTGAGAGTGGGATGTTGGGGAAGGGCTGTAGGTATGTATGGGGAGGTAGGTTTGGTAGGATAGGTTGCATTTGCAGGCAGACAGTACAGACAGGACAGCAGACAGGGGCAGTATATGACACATGAGGGGGAGTAAACACCTTTGACGGGGAGGGTGATTGGGAATCCAAAGCCCATGAGCCCCCAAATGGATACAGTGGGACTGAGATCCCCACCCATGGGCAGTCACCACTGCACTTTCATAACCCCAAAAGTGGCTGTGCTGGGGGCTGAAAAGGAGGAGCAGCCTGCCCCTTGAGGTTCACCAGGTGTCTCTCCATGTGGCACAGCTATCCATTCAACTCTGTGTGGATGACACTGTGCACCATACCCCAGAACTGGCTGTGGGTGATGGGCTACTCTCCCCATCCCCTGAGGTGGTTCCACCAGAAGGTGGTGCAGGACCAGCAGAGGAGGCAGTTCCAGGGTGGGTCCCAGATGTGCTGGTGCCAGGTGCCATGGTCATATGAGGCGGGACAGGCAGATCTGCCTTCCCAAACCTGCTATAGTGTTGAGGTTTTACAAAATGTATTTGTTAGTCATGAACTAAACATTTCAAAATTAGTTATAACAGCATGCGTGGGTGTTCCAATTAACCCCATACAACAGATTTGAAACAGTTGCATAGCAAACACAACACATGCATAAATGGAACAACAATATGCATTGTAACAGCATGCCAGTAACATTGACAGCAACAGGCCACCAACAATAGTATTTGAACAAGGTATGTTAACATGCAACCAATCAGATATATGAACAATAATAGAACACAAGTCCCAACATTAGGTTTTCAGAACAACAAACCCATAGTATATGGATGATAATTATTGATGCTGATAAGGGATGGGGGAGAGACACAGAAAGTCCATTAACAACTGTTTAGGCTTCTATTTTTCACAACAGTACTGCTCAATATTCTACAGGTCTACCCTCCCTCACTTTACATCTACCTATGGCCCATAGCTTCTGCAGCACAACATACCTGTTAAACTGTCAACTTGGAATGGTATGTTCAAACTGTGACAATTGTGGGTACATGACTAGAAGGGACTCATACTTGTCAGGGTTATATATCTGGCACAAACCGGGTACCCTGCATAGCTGTTTTGTGAGTGTGCTACTGGCATACTTCACCTGGTTTCCTATCTGTGTCCAGGGTTATTGTCAGCAGTGATCACTAGGCATGACAGTGTGACACTTGAGAAACATGTATCAGGAAGAGTGCATGTTGTATGTATGTACCTATCCTGATGTCATTTGCAGGCATGGGGTTGGACAGTGGGACAGTTGTACATGGTGTATTAGTATACCCTTCATACAGCTGCTACCAACATTTCTTTACTCATAAAACCTGTGGAAAAAATATCTGTTAACCCTACCTGACTATTTCTACGTTTATACCTGGTTCCTTGTGTGTAAATATGCACACATCTCACTACCACTCCCTGGATTTGAACCGTGTCTGGGTGTGCAAAATTAGCAACAAAGCTATTTCTCCTTACACTGAGCTACTGAGGAACTGCGGTTTCTTGTTTGACTGGTTTCTGCCTAATACTCTCTTGTTTAGACAGTCTGACGTGTATTCCCGAGATGCATGCATGACAGATAGTTAATGTACTGTGCATTAATCCTTTGAAATAATACAATCTGGAAAGTAAAGGTTAACACACAGCAATGCTGCATGGGACACACTGTGATACATTACACATTACTATTCAGGGTTCAGAGCTTGGTGCAGTATATATTTCATATTTCTTTTATATCTTGTTTTACAGCTCTACAATCTACAGTTTTTCCTAACAGCTGGTTCTCAGAACAACCTCAGTTAATGCATGGTGTCAAAGCCATATTTGCTGTCAAGAACATGTATACATTCTATTTCTACAACAACATACTAGAGTAAACACAACAGTTTGTGGTATGGATCTTTATTACAGTCACATGACACAGTGCTTTATTACTACATATACTGTAAAGCAATATTAGTCGGGCAAACTTCATTTATTCACTTAACACAGTAACAGTATACCTACTGGCAGTAAACAATTTGCACTATATACTGCAAGACAGATTTAAACTCACCAGCCTGTTGGTGCAGCCTTGACAGTCTGTCAGCATGGGCTTCAATGTTGCTAACCCAGTCTGCTGCAGCTGTAGGGGAGAAAAACAAACATTATGCATACCTGTCTATCAAATACTCAAGCTAGATTTTGGTGCAAACTACTTGATACTGATGCTTGTACAATGCTGGAGCATTCTGTGCCCATGCATCTTGGATCCACTGAGCCAAGAGTGCCCCTTTCCTTTATTTTAGGTCAGCATAATGATGCCATACCTGCTCACCTGTTCAGTGGATGCCAGTAGCACTGGTGAGATCATGTGCAAGATGGTCCCAGGCCTCCGCTTTGTATTGTGAGCCCAGGTACTGGCCCTGCAGCAGTATCTCATCATGGTTTTCTACAAGGAGTCTGGCTATGACCCTGGACTCCTGAATGCCCCAGTACTCCACCGAAAGCTCACTCCTTCACCAACGCCCCACATAGTACCTGCACAGATCATCTACAACAGGTTCTGGCTGTAGTCCAGCCTGTGCAGTTTAAATAAGGCCATATTCTCACCCTTTGCTGTCATTGGACCATTTTGAAAATGCTAGGCTCAGCTAAGCAGTGCGCAAATCTACTAAGCTGAGTTAAACAATGTTTAAAGGGATAAATGCTGAGCACTGCTTAACAGTGCCCAAATCCACTTAGCTGAGCTGAACTGCTGCTTAGCATTTACATTTAAGCAATGCTTACACCGGATAAGCATAGCTGAGCACTACTTAGCATTGCTCAGTTTTCATTTTAAAAAATATCATGACTGTAGATTAATTCATCATTACTGACATATTATTAAGTGTATATGATTTACTTTACATGACATCTCCCTATTTGCTTTCATTACATTACCTTGAGGTGTGACTATACTGCATGGGACACTTGTGTATACATGGGTGATTTCACATGTTATATGCACTCACACTTCCATATTGGACCAGCTACACTACCCTGGGTGACAAATATCACTTACTACATAATTTAACATAAAAAAATAATTTTAACAATGCTTTCCCATGTAAAAATAAAGGGCTTGTTTTGGTACTCGAATCATGAACACCTGCATGCAAAGCCAGACCTCTAACCACTACACCATCTTATCATTAAGATTTTAGCTATACATTTTTATTTAGCTGCTATGAGATGTCTAAGCAATGCTGAGCAGAGGGCCCTAATGCACAAACCCACTCAGCTATGCTTAAACATACCTCAGAATGTAAAGAAAATGGAAATTAAAAAAACACTTTATTTATATGTATCAGTACTCCTTGTCAGTCACAGTAAGGGAAATTGTAAGGGGACACATAGGGACAGATTTTAAATATTGCTCTTACAAACTTAGAAAGTTTATAGAATAACAGGTTTTGCATTAGCATGATTTTTCAGACGGATGTGGTGTGTTAAACTCAAATGTTTGTCATTATTTAATGACTCAAATCCTCTGCTATTTGCCAGGTTGGGACAGATATTTGGGAGAAACACACCAAAAATATGATGCAGGCAGACATCTGGACATTCTGCGGAAAACTGTACAGTTCAGGGTATGACACTTTGATAATGAACATCCTGCTTTCAGTGTCTGCGGACACTGAAAGCACTTGGAAAGTGCTGTACTACACTTTAACAATGGAGGGGGTGTATGGCCATACCTGTCACCCACCCCCTGCATTTATTTATTGATCTCCTAGCTATTTCAGTGTCCATGAAAACTGTTAAACTATTTTATTTGCTTTCAGTGTCCACGGACACTGAAAAGCATTTAAAAAGTGTTGTACGGCACTTTGAGAGTGCAGGGGGCATGTTAGATGTGCATGCACTACTTAAATGCACCTGCTGCATGCAGTAGTGTTTGTGTCCGCTTAGCCTTAGCAGTAGCGCTCCTTCATGAATATGCCACGTGCACTGCTGTTAAAGCTATGCGGAAATGGATATGGTTCACTCCGTGCAGGAATAGTACTATTCCTGTATGGAGTTTATTGAATCCTGGGGGCGGTCAAAGACAAGAGAATTATGTACAAATGTTTCAAGTTCTCACCACACTTTCATCTTCAAACAGAGTATTGTCTATACTGTAAGACAGATGTGATTATTTGCCAAATGTGATGATAATCACCTTTTAAGATTTAGTTTTAACCATTTTTTGGAAACCACGTCTTGAGATATGTGAATACAATTTGGACCTTCTACATAATAGTGGGGGATTTGAGGGTGATGCCAAGTTGCAGGTTACTGGCAATTTGGATAGACAGAAATCCACATTTGTAATTTGGAGATTGGCAAAGTATTTGCTTAATAGTAGATGTCCCAGCACAGAGTTCTGCAAGAAAACTGCCAATGGTTACCTTCATGTTGGCTGAGGCCTCACCAGCCACAATCACTGCATGGGTTCTATCGCTCAACCAATTTGCTATCCACTTAACTACATATGGGTCAATTTCTGCTCATGCACCTTGCATATAATGTTAACATGTGCTATAGTGCTAAACACCTTTGCCAGGCGGAGGTATGCTGTTTGGATAGCATGTCCACTGCTCACAAATTGACTTTCTCAAAGACGTTGAGTAGATTGGTTAGACAGGATCTACCCTTAACAAAACTGAATTGCTGGGGGTTAAGCCTTATAAAACTTTTGACCTCAGTTATGATATATGATATGACTTTGCAGATGAGAAGAGCTAGGCTAATGGGACTGGATATTCCATCATCTGTGGTAAGTCCACCTTTGTGAAATGGCATCACAGCAGATCTGCACACAACTTCAGGTACAAAACCAGTGGCTTAGCTCAGGCTGAATAGCTGTAAGAGTGATTCTACTAGGATTTATTTTTTACTGTTTATTAGATATCTGGATAAGGCCCCATCCCATGGATGATGTAGTTTTCAGTTTGGTGAGAACCTTTAGTAAATGGTCTTTGGTTCTGAGGGGGTTTGAGATTCTGTAGGAATACTTGTTTGAGGTTGAAACTTGCACAAAACTTGTTTGTTAATATGTTGGCTGTAGCTACTGAATCTTGGTAGGTTGTGCCATTTTGGACAAGTTCTGAGCAATGCTGGGTATTATTCAATAGCTAAAGAGGGATTTGTAACTGGTCTTGGCTTCTGATGCTAGTGTGCATGGGGTGCAGTTGTTTTCCTAATGGTGTTTTTTTAATTTCTTTTGCTGGGTTTTTAATGTTGATTTGATGTATTTTGTTTTGTTTTGTTTTGCTACATAGTTTAAGAAGTTTTTTCCTTCATTAATTTCTTATTTATACATGTGGACCAATAGGCAGATTTACTTTTAGATTTCCCATTTTGTTTGGATCTGCTAGGGATTGCCAAGTCAATGCATTTATCCAGGTTTGACCAGAGTTGGGAGTTAGCATAAAGGTTAAGTTGATCACTTCACAGATGAGGATTTGATTCTCACTAACGGAGCTCAACTAAGCTTAAAATGGTCCACAAGTGCAGCTAACCTAGTACTTACCTATGAATCTGCTTCCATAACTGCATGAGGGAGAGCATCTTAGATAATGCAGTTAAACTTTAATGTTGCAACTTTAACAAAAACTGTAGAAGGTTTGTACATTTGAAGTCTCTGAACACTGTGATGTTTGCATATAACTGGACATTTTAAAAGAAAAGGCAATCAGTTTGTGATTGGATTTAATTGGAGAAGAGACTATCAGGGAGATACTGGATATCAATGCCATGTATATTAAGACCAAGTCAAGAATATGTTTTCCTCTAGTGGGGTTCCTGATAATTTGCTCAATTGAGTTTTTATTTACAAAATTATGGATTTTTTTTGTGCTTAAACTACTGATGAGGTATCCATTGTTGGGTAGTTAAATTATCTTAGGATAATGGAATTACTGTTAACCAGAAATGCATCCAGTGTATTTAGGGACTTAACATGTTTTTTTTTTTCCTGGAGATATAGAGGGGGTCCTGTAACATGTTATGATTGGATAGTTGGTACTATTTAGTGTGAGTTGGATCTCAATCAATTTAATTTTGGGTGTTTTGGGATCTGTGTAGAGGTCATGTGGTCATTAATAAATATGGATGCTATATGGTAGTTGCCATTTAAGTGACGTTTCTAGAATAGCACACACATGTGTGCTCGAACTGCAGCAGGGCTTTAAGATCAGACAATTTTTTATTTATATTTCCATCATTGAGAAGAGCTACTTTAATATGGTTGGGTTCTTGAAGTCTTTCTTTTGATTTTTTTAAGGCTGGGAGATCTATTGCATTGACTCTGCTTAAAAAGGCATTATGGGGGCAGCAAGGGTTTTAGCAAGTATGTAGACACCCTTAAATGAGAGGTGTAAGTTATCTCTTCCAAAGCAAGAGTGATTGTCTTGTGCCTCCTACTTTTTATTTTTATTTATTTATACTTTTGACCAGGTTAGTCTCGTTAGGTTAGTGACTTCTTTTCAGGAGAGTGCCGAGGAGTTTTTTATACTACAAAGGGAAAACATGGCTAGAGCATTAGGGAACTTTCCCTCTCTTATGATAAGTACTGTGGGATCTTTTACATCTGCCTGAGATGCTACCAACTCAAGCAGATGGGACACTGGTTTAAAATTTTATCCAAAGGACGACACATTCAGAAGTACAGATTTTCCTTTATATTGCACTACAGTGTCAGCAGTTGATCTACCTGATGTGAGAATAGAACTCGCAGCATTCTACACTTAAGGAGAATGAGCTATCAATTGCACCACTGACACTGAAAAAGCAACACACAGTGAGTCCTCCCTGAATGACACCAACTATGCAGCCATTTTTGAAGATAATCGACTTTTTACTGTGTATTTGGTTTCATTCAAGGAGAAAGAAAGATTCTTCTCAAAAACAGGGTCTTACCTACATTTGTGACATGGATGGAGAGATCTCTGTCATGCCTTTCTGTATATTCCTCAGAGTTTTACATGCCAGGTCATTCATACAGACATGCCACTACCATTTTGTAATCATTTAAGGTCTTTCTGGTCTTGATACTTTAGAGATCTCAGTGCAGGAAAGGCAACTCATGGTTATCCAGTCTTTGTCCAGCCCTGTGAGAATTGAGTCAGTGCATCTAAGAATGGAGACATCAATCACTTGTACACTTTTGTTAGAAGGGTGTCTAGATGCACTAGTTTTGGAGTGGTTAATTACCAGGTGAACCTTTACTGTGTTACTAGGTGTTATAATGCTTGATTTATGCCAAGTCCGAGATCAATACATCTTGTCAATTTATGCAGTGACTTTTTAATGGCATCAGCATATGATAGTTTAATGTGCATATGTGAGGAATACAGTGGTTGTATATGTTGCTCTCAGGCTGTGTTTGTTTGGGAGAGCAAGGTTTCCATTTTTTTTAAGTACTTGCATCTTTTACATATAGATAGCAACAAGCTAACCAATAATTCACTGTCTTTGGACATCAGGGAATTTTTTAAACTGCCTGAGTAAACTAAGTGCAATGAGGCTGACAAATGAAGGTGTATAAATTAGATGGGCTACCATTTTAGTCCAAGAATACAGTAAATGTAATTCCTGTTAATTTGAAATTCATATAGTGTATTGAGGAAGCTAAGATTTTATATGATTTTAAGAAAAAGTTTAAGTAGCAGTTCAGTGGAAATAAATCTAATCATGATATTACTGGAATAATGCTTAGGGATTTATTAGTATATGAGTCATACATTTAGGTGAAAAGGGATAAGAAGTATTATGGGAATGTGGCTTATGAAATTATTTAAAATGATTCATGTTTGCGGGTGAGCTTTTTAAAAAAATAATAAATATAAGATGGATAAGAATAGTTCTCAATTATTTAAGATAGTACCTGGCATAAATGTAATTAGTAGACAGTGCATGGATATAGCTAGAGTATCTCAGGGAGTGTGAGAATGACTAGGTTCATTTGTAGAGTATTTCATACTAGAGGAGCCTGTGTGTGTCTGGTACATTATAATGTGGTGCTTCAGCCAAAAATGCCTACTTCCATAGTTTAATTACCTGGCACAGAACTACAAAGACACACATATAGACAAGTTTCCTTTTTTCTTTGCCAACTTTTGCAACATCCTAACAAATAACCTCTTTTCTGGCATCAAATGATTCTATTTAATTGCCTCACTACAAATCTACTGTGTCTTCAGTAAAACATCCCTTGACTGTGCAGATTTTCACAGAATAGCCAGATTTTTGCCTTTAGATTTTTTGTGTTCCTTATGAAATTTGTGGTTTTCTGGCATTTTTCTTGAGGATTAAAGTCAATAAATAATGACAGACATCTGAGTTTCAGACTTTATATCTTTCAGAAATTGCATGCTAATACAACCATCTTATTCTTTGATCTTTCTAAGTTTATAAAAGCAATATTTAAATCTGTCCCTATTTTGGGGCCTTCCCCCCATTATTTTAAGCTTTTTTTCAGATTTCTTGCTCTATGAGGTTAAGAGGTATAACAAGTGCATCTTCCATTATAGGTTCATAGGTTCATAGAAGGTTACTAGGCTAATGGCCAAAGAGCAAATACAAGTCTAGCCATATTTATCCCAAGTAGCCCACATTATAGGTTGTTAGGTAAATGAAATTCACAGAGGTAAGGATCTATCATAGTTAATAATGACTTCTTCTGTCCAGAAGGGACATGGGCACCTCCCCAGGAGTGAATTTGCAGTCACCCATCTATTGCCCTAGGCTGCATTTGAAGTGGGTCAGGGAGGGGCTCTGTTTCATGTGAATTGGATGTTTGTTCCAGATAAGTGGCCATCTCTGGGAGATATATTTATCTATCCAGTATGACCTGTTCATGTCAGAGGCTAGGTTAACATCCCTGGAACGTGTGACTTTCATGCAGTTTGATTTACGAATGTGTAGCATTTCCATCAGAGCCAGGTCAGAGTCTGCCCTGTAAGCCAGGCGCAGGTCACCCCTTAGCAACCTGTAGGAGTCAGAATACAGTGGCAGTACTTTCAGTCTTTCCATGTAAGACTTGTTTTGTGTAATCTGTAACTTCTTGGTGATAAACCTGTGTGGTCTTTCCAATTACTGCAGGTGTAGGGTGAGGTACACGCAAAAGGGAGAATTGTACTAATTTATTGATCTGCTGAGGGCCGAGTATAATGTAATTATAACATCCTTAGATCTAGACATGATGCCTTTACTTATAAGATGTGCCACATAGAAGGATTTCCTTACTACTTTGGATATGTGGTGGTCAAAGTTCAGGTTTCTATCAACTTGAGTACCCAGATCACATATCACTAAACTAGGTTGTTCGTCTTTTCGGCTTTTCCCTGTTAGGGGTTGCCACAGTGGAACTCAGGTCCACTAATGATTGGCAGTCAATTTTTTTTTTGTGCCGAATTGCCAGCCCGATGCCCAACCTTCAGCACACCCATTCACGCATGTCTTTCGGAGGACACTTGACCACGGGGAGGACATGCAGACTCCACACAGAAGGCACTCTAGTCGAGAATCGAACAGGAGAACCTCTTTCTGTGAGGCAACAACCCTACCGCTGTACCACCACAGCTCAACCCTATATCACAAGATGGGTTGCCAACTGGCTCACTGACAGAGCCCACACTGTGACAGTAGCAGACTCCAAATCCAACTTCAAACCAGTGACAAGTGGTGTAACACAGGGTTCAGTCCTGGGTCCTCTCCTGTTTGGTATCTACTTCTCTGAAGTACAGGCTAACAAAGAAGGTCTTTGGCTAATGAAGTTCGCAGATGACTGCAAACTAGGAGCCATAATCAAAACTCATAACGATGTGGACATCCTACAAAAGGGCCTCACTGAGACAGATGCCTGGTGTCAAAGCAATGGCCTCAAGCTCAATGCCAAAAAGTGCATTGTCATCCCCTTTGGTAAAAACTCTGTACCCATGAACTACCACATAGGCAGTAGTCTACTTAACACCGAAAGTATGATAAGAGACCTTGGGGCACAGGTGGACAGTAGTCTCTCCTTTGATAATCACATCACCACAGTAAGTCAGGAAATCCTTCTACATGGCATACCTTATCACAAAAGGTTTCTCATCCAGGAAAAAAGAGGTCATTCTTCCCCTCTACTCGTCACTCATTAGACCCATTATAGAGTACAATGCCCCTTTTGGTATGTACCTAACAAGACATCTACAACAACTGGAAAGGCCACAGATATATACCTCACAAAGAGGATTATCGGCCTCAAACAGATGCCCTATGCAGACCATCTCAAAAAAATCCAGCTCTACTACATTGCATATCACCTACTCAGAGGCAATCTCTGACTAACATACAAAACTATGTCAAACCCAGAGCTGTTGGACATGCTCCACTTAAAGAAATCCCAATCCCTCCAAGCACTATGCTCTAGGGACCTAAACCTTGTCACCACAATAAACAGAACATGCTGGAGGGATAGATTTCTGTCCCAGAGACTTCCCATACTCTGGAACAAACTACCTATTTATATCAAACAAAGCTCCTCATTAGCACTCTTCAAGAAAAATCTTGATGATTGGATGGGAAATATGAAATTCATCCTGGGGATCACTTCTGTGGCTCTGCTCGACAGGGGCACAGGAAAATCATTTTCTTGGGTGGCAAAAGCCAGGGTACCTTTTTGGCTAGGCTTATATAGCTCCTAGGCCCTAAGGCCAATAGACTAGTACCTACCTATGAACCTATGAACTACACTTAGGGGAGCACTGTCTATAAAATAATTAGCAGGAATGTCAGCTTTCCCAAAGGGAATACTAATGCATTTTTTTTGCATTTAGTTTTAATTTGTGGCTTTGGCACCAATCATTTGCCTATGTTAATCCTGCCTGCAGTATATTAATATTACTGGGGGAGTCAGTGATTGATCCCAATGTGCAATCATCAGATATAGGCCATCCAAGTTTTCTTGAATGTCTGAGAAATAAATTATGAACTCTAAGGGGCCCAGCAAAGAACCTGTGATATGCCACTGGCAACTGGTCTTTTGCTAGAGGTGAAGTCAACCACTTTCACAGTATGTGCCCTATCAGGTTCATAGGTTGGTACTAGGCTATTGGCCCTAGGGCATATAAAAGCCTAGCCATAACAATTCCCTGGCTATTTCTTCCCACAATATTTACTTCCCATACTAGTTAGCTACCCATCTGGTAATGTAGGGGTTAATTCCCAATTAGGAGAGTTTCTCTATAATACCTGAGTGGGCGATTATGTAAAATGTCTTGGCTAGGTCAAGATAGCAAGTATGCACTGTCTTTCTCTTGTCCAGGGCCTTGGTGACTTTCTTGAAGAAGTAAACCATGTTTAACAGGCATGATCTACCTTTAACAAATCCAAACTGGATTGGGTCCAGAGTTTGGAGATTACCTATGTCCTTGTTAATAAGGTCCATAATGATTCTTTCCATGGCCTTGCAGATGAGGCCAGTGCATCTTATGGGTTTTTAATTCCCAGGGTAGGTTGATGGTTCCCCTTTGTACAGAGGGAATACTGTTGCTGACCTCCATTCTGCCGGAACATAGCCAGTTCACAGGCTGTGGTTAAATGGTGATACAAATGGGTCTGTTAGGTCATGTTTAAAATTGTTTAAATAGCAACCTGGGATGTTGTCTGATCCCTTTGATGCCGTGTTTTTGGCACCGGAGTGCGCCTTGATGACCTGCTCTATTGAGATAATAAGCCAATGAATGGTGGCAAGTATACTTTGTGAGATGACTGGAGGGGACAGGAGGGTGAAGTTTGCTCCAAATCTGCAGGTAGCAGGTAGGCTATTACCTCCAGTTAAGTGTGGGTGGTGCCATCTGCAACTAGTTCAGTCCATAGCTGGTTAGTCCGTTTTATATTTCTGGCATAGTTAAAGAATGCCTTGCAATTATCCCTAGCTAAGGAGGCTGCTTTTGCTTTGTAATTATCTTTGGAGGACTTGACAAGATCTCTAATTTGCTTGTTTATGTGAGAGAGGGATTTGTTCCTTTGCTGAGTCTGTTCCCACTTGTTCTTCAACATTAGTTTCTTCCTCTTGTTGTATAGCATGTTAATAGCAGGGGTCCACCAGGGTGGCGTTTTTTTTTTTTTTTTTTTTTAGCAAGACCTGGTTTTAATCTGGTCAGGTACAGCCAATTCTATCCAACTGCTCAAATAGTTATACAAGGCATTGTTGTACACCTCTGCATAGGAGTCCATGTTATCTGCATTCAAGGGGGCTTTGAAACTTCCTATACCATCACTTAGTAGGAGGTAATTTGTCTTTGAAAAATTCTTAAGTGTATTTGAGCTTGATGGGGTATCTGGCCTTATAATTACATCAAATGAGACTGATTTATAGTCTGCTCTTACCAGGGAGGACATCACATGGGAGGTTGGGGGGAGTGCAATGCTCTCCCATGTTAATAAGTACTATGTCAGGGACATTTGAGTCTCTTGTGTGCTGACTAGCTGCTCCAGAGCATTCGCACTGACAAAGTCCAAGAAACTCTGAGCCAGCATGTTTGTGGTCATGTATGTTTCCCAGTTGATGATTGGATAATTAAAATCACCCATGAGTAAGGTGTTGGGCTATATGGCAAGTGTCTCTGGTAAGGCCAGGTATGTGGTATCCTTTCCCTGTTTCATGGAGGGAGGACCAATAGCTAGCTAAAATGTGGCAGGGTGATTTGCCTATAGTTAATTGGACAAGGAGTATCTCAAGAGAGTCATACTGTTTGACCATCCTCAAGGTGTACCTATCCTTAATAAAGATGGATACTCCTCCTCCTTTGGTTCTTTCATGCTCAGTTTGTTGTCTGATTGTATAGAAGGCATTGTAGCCCTGCATGCTGGGGTGCTTTCTGCCCCTTTGAACCATGTCTTGGTGATTGCACAGAGGTCATCATCTTCCAAAGTGGGGAGTGCTTCCAGGGTGTGTAGTTTCTTGTTTAGACTCCAAGCAATAAGCAACCATATCTTGAGTTTATCTAAAGAGGATTTTGTTATGTTGGGAGGTTTGTTATTTTGACAGTGCCTAAAAAAGACATTATAGGGGTGGCTAATGCCTTTGCCAGTATCTGAAAGCCTAGAAGAGACAGATACAGACCCTCTCTGGAAAAGTAGCATTGCCGGCTGACCTTGTCTCCCCAGGATTACAGATATTGCATCCCTTTGGACCGACACCAGAAGCTAAGCCAATTTTTAAAGTCAAATATGCTTTGTTTGTGTTGTGGCATCATCCTTAGAGAAGGTAGAATGCCACTTAAGGCTAGGCTTATACCTGCCTGTGACACATAATTTGAGAGTTCAGTCTTTTCTCTTTTCAGTGAGATACATCTCAAGTCATTCATCCCCACATGGGCTATGACAGAGTCATTTACTTGTGATTGAGTGACTTGAGTGCTTGAGTGACTTGATAGATCCTGGCACCTGACAGGCAGATAACTGTAACCTGTTCCTTATCCAGCCTGGAGAGGAGAGCATCCTTGTGTCTCACAATGGAGTCAGTGATGACCATTACATTAGATTTTGTGCTGTTACACCTTATGGGCTTATTTGGTGAGACAATGGTGCATGTATTATTATGTGTTGTGGTTGTTTTTTGCATTGTTATATGTGCAGGTGGCTTCTGTTTGGGATGCCTCTGATATTTTGGTAAGCTACTAGTGGGTTCCTCCTCAAATGTGTTTTTTTTATGTTGTGTCCTTATTTAGTGTGGGAAGTGTGTGTGTGCTGACAGCCTGTCTGGCATTCGATTTGTCCTTATGTGAGAGTCTTCCCTCCAATTTCATAATGTAACTACATCTTACATATAAAGTACTTGTTTGTTTCAGGAGTAAGTGGTTGTCAGTATACATGAGACAATTGCTACATTACCTCAGGATAATCATGTCTATCAGGCTGGGCAGAAAAATGATGGAAAACTGCCCGTCCATGATAGCACATCTTTACTGTATGTAGACTACAAGAGGGATCTATACTGTGTGTAGGCTAAGGCTGATCACTAAGGCAACTCTGCTCTGTAAGCAAGTTAGTTGCTCCTAGAGTAACAGAAAAACTTGGAAGGGTTTCACTAGCAGCTATTTAGGGAAAAACTTCACTTCTAGACTTTTGCATCTATACAGGGCACTGCTAGCAGCTGCTGAGCAAGGAGTTGCATCGCACAAATGGGAGGCTTAAATATGTGCAAAGAGAAACAACTTTTAAGCTAACTACCAGTCAGGAAAGCACACAATAAGCCTTTCACAAGCAATCCCCAACTCAGACAGGTTAGATCAGCACACTTCTGCCTCAGGGGTGCAGATAAACACCTTCTTAATGTAGAATAGCTGGCTTGGAGCCCAGGTGTAACAGGACCAGACAAGCTACCTGTAACAACCCTACAACTAAAAGATACAATGTAATACAGTGTAAAGCAGCAGCAGACCGTACGTTTTTTTTTTTTTTTTTTTTTTTTTAAACTGCTGAAGTACTGTCACAGGATATAAAAGATTTGCAAACAATACTTAGAACCCTTTTGTGTGTTTCCCAGCTCACATAGACCAGGTAAACAACCATTGCCACTAGATTAATAATCCCAGTCCTCCTATGGTAAAAGCACAATAAAGTAGTGTCCGGAGTGAAATGCTACCACAAACAAGCATAAAAGATATAACCACAAACAATTTTAAAGATACGGATACAGCAGTGTACTTTAAACAGCTTATAAAAATGTGATTAGTCAACAAAAGTACTTTGCTTTGTTTCAATGAGCCAAGAGCCACTCAATTCAACAGAATTTATAAAGGCACTAAAAGCAATATAAGTGATTAATAAGCCCTCCAGTCAATAAAAATACACACTGAAATTTCAAGTGTTTCCCCAAACTAAACATATCAGGATACCTCTCAGTGCACTAGATGGAAACTTCACTGACCTCTTGATGTAAAAACAAATGCTTGCTAGAGTGTAAAATTCACTACTTTATCCAACAGCTAACTAGTAAGTCAGTAGAACAGACAAGAGGCAAAATGCATCTTTTTAACATAACCACAAGGAAATAAATAATTCAAGATGTGTAGTAAAGGAGGCGCTTATTAAAATCAATTTATAGTAGAGGTGGGTAACTTAAAATCACCAGGTTTAAAAAGCAGATCAACAAAGGGGAGGGTGGGTGGAAAAACCTAGCAGAGAATCACCAGCAGTGTTTTAGTTTATGCAGGCTTGAAATCTTTTCAGAGAAATGCAAAGGCACAAAAATTCACTGTGTATTTAAGTATTACTTGAGACAATTTAACTAATGAGAAAATATGTGAAATGTGTAGCATAAATAATTTTAAGTGTCTATCTCTCACACAGAACAAAAACACCAGGCAGGCAGATTTCTTAAAACAGAAAACAAAATGGAACAGGTAAAACAGAAAACGGTTCTATCAGTCACAGGCAAAAAAAATATATAGATTTACTTTCCTCACCCAGCAGGGTAAAATCAGCAGTGCCTTTGTTTATGCAGGCTCAAAATCTTTTCAGAAAAAGACAGAGGCCCAGATATTCACTCAAGAGACAATTTAACCAATGGAAAAAAACACGTGAAATGTGCATCCTGAATAATTTAAGCTCCTATCTCTCACACAGAACAAAAACAACAGGCCAAGCAGAGGAGTATAATCTCCTCTGTAATGTTTTACTATGGTGTACTACTTCAGTTTTTTAGTATATGCTGTACTTCATCTCAGTTTTACCTGTATCACTTGGGCTATGGCTGAAATTGGTGCTTTGAACCAAATATTCTAGCAATTCCACTTCACATAAAAAAATAACCAGTAAAATGTGAATAGGACTCAGTAGCTAATAGTAAGACAGAATCACTTTATTGATACTTCCAGACTGGTTAGTTACCTCTGTTAGGACTTCATCAGAATCTCAGCATTGTAGCTTAAATCCCACCAAGTCTTCTGCTTCTGCACTCATTCAGTCTTTTGTAGATCAGCCTACTGCCTACTGCCCCTTAATTAACTAAATAACTTAATGTATAAATACATTGTTCTTCCTTCACTTCAAACACCCCATACTTATATATTTATTAAACAAAGCCTCAGTCAGACCACCAGAAAACTACAGGTCTGTGTCTAATCTGTGCCCCATTATCAAACTTAATGAGGGCTAGGCTTGTAAATGCCCTCGGGCAGATAGCCTAGTATGAACCTATGAACCTATGAACCTATAAATCACATCTAATTAGGTTCCTGATAAAATTAATATATATGGCCTACTAATGGCTGTACAGTATGTCATAATACTCCCAATGCTATATACGCAGTACTTAATATATTATTTTTTAATGAAAAAGATTAGCTAGCAGGAATTGCATTAATATTGCTTTATTCACATTTAGTTTCATAGTTTCATAGTATAGTACTAGGCTATCTGCCCTGGGGCATTTGTAAGCCTAGCCATAGTGATGTGGCTTTTGCCACCCCATGAAATGGTACAAAAATGTACAGAATAAATCTAGAATACTGTGCCTCTGTCTAGTAGTGACACAGTGAAGGTCCCCTTATATAATAGAATTAGTTTACTGTGCCCCTGTCTAGCAGTGACACAGATGTGACCCCTAGGGTAAACTTACGATCTCCCATCCACTCATCAAGATTTCTCTTGAAGAGAGTCAGTGAGGGGTTTTGCCTAATACGAACTGGGATCCTGTTCCAAAGCATTGGAAGCCTCTGGGTTATGAATCTATCCCTCCAGCATGTCCTATTCATACTTGTACCGAGGTTTAAGTCTTTAGCTCTAGTGGTCCTGATGGATTTGGATTTTTTGAGGTGGAGCATGTTCATCAGATCCTGATTGGACATGGCCTTGTACATCAGGCAGAGATCACCTCTGAGCAGGTGGCATGCTACTGAATAGAGCTGGAGTTTCTTTAGTCTGGCAGAATAAGACATATGTTGGAGACCCTTGATCCTTTTGGTGAGGTACTTTTGTGGTCTCTCCAGCTGTTGCAAATGCCAGGTGAGGTACATACCAAATGGGGCATTGTACTCAATCATGGGTCTGATGAGGGAGGAATATAGGGGTACAATGACATCCTTGGATCTGGATGTGAATCCCTTCATGATGAGGTGTGCAAGGTAGAATGTTTTTCTAACCACTTTGGCAACGTGGGTGTCAAATGAGAGGTCGCTGTCTACTTGGGTCCCTAGGTCTCTGATTAATTTTTCCATACTCAGTGGGTTGCTGTCTATGTGATAATTTGTGGGTACTTTGTTTTTTCCAAAAGGGATGACTATACATTTTTTGGCATTTAGTTTAAGGCCATGACTACAGCACCAGTTGTCCGTTTCAGTGAGGCCTTTTTGTAGGATGTGTGTGTCTGCTGGTGTATCGACTATGGCGCCTAGTTTGCAGTCATATGCGAACTTTGTCAGCCACAGCCCTCCCATGTTTGCTTTAACATCTGAGAAATAAATGCCGAACAAGAGGGGTCCCAGGACAGATCCCTGTGGGACACCACTTGTGACTGGCTTTGAGTCTGACATTGCTCCAGTGATTTTAACTTTATGGGTTCTGTCCTTTAGCCAGTTTGCAACCCATCTAGTGACATAAGGGTGTACTTTTAAGCTGTTTAGCTTATCTATGATGCCTGAGTGGGGTATTGTGTCGAAGGCCTTAGCCAAGTACAGGTAGGCTGTATGGACTGCTTTGCCCTCATCAATGGCTCTAGTGACTGTTTCGAAAAAGTCAACCAGGTTTAAAAGGCAGGATCTGCCCTTTACAAAGCCAAAATGGGTGGGGTCAAGTGTCTGTAGGTCCCCTATGTCTCTGTTTATGAGTTCCATAATGATTCTTTCCACAGCTTTGCAGACCAGGCTAGTTAAGCTTATGGGGCGGTAGTTTCCAGGGTCTGTAGAGGCACCCCCCTTGTGGAGTGGGACCACTGTTGCTGTACGCCAGTGTTCAGGTACGTATCCCGAAGTAAGGCTAAGGTTAAATAGCATTTTTATGTGTGGGTTTAGCTCCTCTTGGAGTTCACGTAACACGCACCTCGGGATACCGTCAGGTCCCATTGATGCTGTGTTTTTTGGTTTGTTTAGGGCGGTTCTCACTTGGACATCTGAGATGACAGGGAGATTACATTCAGCTGGGATAAGTATTTCTTCTTTTGGGGGTGAAGGAGGGGAGAAATTTGCACTGAACCTGTCAGCCAGAATGTTAGCAGTATCTGTGGGTTCAGTGTATTTTTTGTTGTTGTGAACCAACTCTGAGCATATCTGAGGGTTTCCGCCCAGGTTTCTAACATAGCTGAAGAAGGCTTTGTGGCTATCTTTAGTATCCTCAGCGATTTTTCTCTCAAAGTTTGCCTTGGATGTTTTTAAGAGAGAACATAGTTTTCTGCTAATGTTGATCAGAGATGTCTTCCCTTCATGGGATTTCGCTCTGACATGCAGTAGCTTCCTTCTTTTGTTATACAATTTGTTTATGGCTGAGGTCCTCCTGACAGGACGCTTACATTTGGTGGAGAGGGACTTGGATTTGTTTGGGATTGCATGATCAATGCATTCTTGGAGATGTCCATAGAAAGCATTTGTGAAGGATTCGGCATTGTGGGATGTGGTATCCACTGGCACAGTGGGCTTAAAGGATACCATCTCAGTCTTAAGAAGAGTGAAGTCTGCTTTTGAGAAGTTTTTCACTGTGGTCTTTTGTGCTGGGGGTGGAGGTGGGATATGTATATCCAGGATGATTAGTTTGTGGTCAGATCTCACTAGTGAGGGGTATACTTCTGGTGTGGAGCATTTTGTCCCCATGTTTGTGATGATCAGGTCTAGTATATTTTCTCCCCTAGTGGGAGAGGTGACTAGTTGTTCCAGTGCATTTGAATTTATGAATTCCAGGAACCTTTGGGCTAGGGTATTAGGGCTAGAATAATGTACCCAATCTATGTTTGGGTAGTTGAAGTCTCCCAGTATGATGGTATTTTGTGATACATTCATATCCTCCAATGTCTTCAGGAAGGCTAAGTAGGGTTCTTGAGATTGGGAGGGTGGTCTGTAACATGCTACCATTTGTATAGCAGTTTTGCCTATGGTTAGTTGCACCTGTATGGTCTCTGATGCTTCATGTGTTGCTACTAACCTGGAGGTGTGGGTGTCCTTTATGAATATGGACACTCCCCCTCCCTTTGTGGTTCGGCCCGGGTTTTGGGGCTGACATGCATGATACGAGGTATAGCCTGGTAGTGCTGGGGTGCTCTCAGGAGCCTTGAACCAGGATTCAGTTACTGCACAGACGTCGATGTTCTCCATGCTGAGGAGTGCATCAAGTGCCTGCATCTTGAGATTTAGACTTCTGGCATTGAGCAGCATTACCCTTAGTTTTTTTCCATTTTTGTTTTCTAAGGAGGTGGGTTTGTCTTTTGAGCCTTGCCTAAAAAAGGCACTATGGGTGTGGCAAGAGCCTTAGCCAATATCCGGAATCCCAGTGGTGACAGGTGTAAGCCATCCCTTGCGAAGCAGCGTGGCTTGTCCAACATATCATCCCAGGCAGACAGACATTGGATCCCCTTAGAATGACACCAGTACTTGAGCCAATTGTTAAAGCTGATCATCTTGTCTTTGTATTGTGGTATCATTCTTGGTGAGGGCAAGATGCTGCTCAGGGTCAGGGTTATACAAGCCTGGGCTACATAATCGGAGAGCTCCTCTATGTCTCTTTTCATGTAGTCCAGGGAAGTACGTCTCAGGTCATTCACACCAGCATGGACAATGACAGAGTCATATTTGTACTTGCTTTGGAGTGACCTGAGTGCGTGTGTTATGTGGCAGATCCTAGCTCCCGATAGACAGCTCACAGTCACCTTCTCCTTGTTCAGCCTTGTCAGTGGGACATCAGTGTGTCTGACTATGGAGTCACCTATTACTAGTGTATCGGGCAAGGTGTTTGGCCTGAAGGGCTGCGATTGGTCGACACACTGATTTATTGAAGTATGTGTTGCATGTGTTTTGTTTTGAGGTGGTGGATTTTTGGATGTCTGCTTTGGGAGCCTCTGTTGTTTTGGTAAGTTTTTTATTAGAGCCTCCAAGTATGTCTTTGTGTTTTTATGTGTTTGGTTTGCAGTTGTGGTAGGTCTATGTGGGACTGGGATTGTTGTGTGTGTGGTTGCCATCTCCTCCTGTCTGGTCATGCCAGCCCTGAGTTGAGAGAGTTCAGCCTCCAGTTTGGCTATGTAGTTGCATCTCTCACATGTATTTGTGTTTGTTGGGAGGAGGAGAGGGTTGTCTGTGTACATGAGATAATTGTAGCATTGTCTCAAGATACCCAGATTGACCAGCTGACCTGGAGACGACACCAGTAATCTACCACTCGACATGCTAGAACAGTATAAGGGAGTGGTATACTTTTAAGGGAAGTGGATATTCACAGGGGTGGTAAGTAGATGTAGTGCTTTACTTAGTACGAAAGTGCTTACTTAGTAGAGAAGTATTGAGAACAAGTGCTAGGCTTATAATACAGTGAGTAGTCTGGTTATACTAAGAGTAGAGCTTCCTTAAGGGAAAATTTGAAGAGCAGACTTGGCGGAGCCACAAAAGGTTTAACCTTGTTTAACCGGCGCTGCGCTATGCGCACGACCACGCAAAGCCATGCAAACGCAGATTTTAAACAGTGAACTACAAAAGAGCTAGAAATGGTCCCAAACAACCAATTACTACAGCTTCTTCTGCTGAGGTCACTTCCCCCAAAGACAGGTAGGCTGCTCAAGGCTCCCTATTCCCACTGGTAAACAAAGAAACTTCCTTCTATCCAAGTAAGGTAATGGACAACACAGGAACTACACCACAGCCCAGAATACAGCAATGCCTGTAAACTGGTCTAAACTAGTCGAGGAAGGCAGGAAAACAAGGATTATTTTTTTGTTTTTTTGGTAGAAACACACAGAAAATGCAGAAACAGTGATAAATTAGTCACACAGGCTAGCACACTTTAGTGGGCAGCCTCCACAGTTAAATTAAACAAACAAACAAGCAACTTTCGATCAAATTCGACTAAAATGTAACTTTAAGTGCAGATTTTAAAATAATGCAGCAATCAGTTAAAAAACAGTTCAGGCTAGTTCAAGGTAAGCTACATAAGCTATTTCAAGTGAAAAAAAGCAAATATACTTAAATCCAGAAGGTAGTCACTTTTCTGAGTTCCCTGCTGCTAGGACCACTCTGTAAACCCACGTGGAGCTTGTCTGAGCAGTATAGCCAGAAAAAAACGCCCAGAGGCAGATTTTAAACCATGAACTACAAAAGAGCTAGAAATGGTCCAAAACAACCAATTACTACAGCTTCTTGTGCTGAGGTCACTTCCCCCAAAGACAGGTAGGCTGCTCAAGGCTCCCCACTCCCACTGGTGAGCAAAGAAACTTCCTTCTATCCGAGTAAGGTAATGGACAACACAGGAACTACACCACAGCCCAGAATACAGCAATGCCTGTAAACTGGTCTAAACTAGTCGAGGAAGGCGGGAAAACAAGGATTATTTTTTTTTTTGTTTTTTTGGTAGAAACACACAGAAAATGCAGAAACAGTGATAAATTAGTTACACAGGCTAGCACACTTTAGTGGGCAGCCTCCACAGTTAAATTAAAAAAAACAAACAAGCAACTTTCGATCAAATTCGACTAAAATGTAACTTTAAGTGCAGATTTTAAAATAATGCAGCAATCAGTTAAAAAAAAATTCAGGCTAGTTCAAGGTAAGCTACAGAAGCTATTTCAAGTGAAAAAAAAGCAAAGATACTTAAATCCAGAAGGTAGTCACTTTTCTGAGTTCCCTGCTGCTATGACCACTCTGTAAACCCACGTGGAGCTTGTCTGAGCAGTATAGCCAGAAAAAAATGCCCAGAGGCGGATTTTAAACAGTGAACTACAAAAGAGCTAGAAATGGTCCAAAACAACCAATTACTACAGCTTCTTGTGCTGAGGTCACTTCCCCCAAAGACAGGTAGGCTGCTCAAGGCTCCCCACTCCCACTGGTGAGCAAAGAAACTTCCTTCTATCCAAGTAAGGTAATGGACAACACAGGAACTACACCACAGCCCAGAATACAGCAATGCCTGTAAACTGGTCTAAACTAGTCGAGGAAGGCGGGAAAACAAGGATTATTTTTTTTTTGTTGTTTTTTTTGGTAGAAACACACAGAAAATGCAGAAACAGTGATAAATTAGTTACACAGGCTAGCACACTTTAGTGGGCAGCCTCCACAGTTAAATTAAACAAACAAACAAGCAACTTTCGATCAAATTCGACTAAAATGTAACTTTAAGTGCAGATTTTAAAATAATGCAGCAATCAGTTAAAAAACAGTTCAGGCTAGTTCAAGGTAAGCTACAGAAGCTGTTTGAAAGGGTAGATTCTACTTTTCTGCATCAGCACCATACAGTGGTTAGGCAATAATCTCCATCTATCCATCCACAACCCCTTTCCCATTTTTGCACATGGCTCATGTAGTCACTTCGACTGACAATCATCTAGATCCAAGGTGTACACTGCCAGATGGCTAGCCCTGCCATGGTTGGTTAGGTTAGACAATTATTAATAACAGGTACATTCATCCAAGCTTGGCTTCTAGAGAAGGGACCTTCTATTGCAGTTGCATCATAGGATATTTTATATTTCTTATTTTTTATGCATATTTGACCTCTTAAACCAGGATGACCACCTGCATATGATTGATACTTCTCCTTTATTCCAACCCCTAAGACTGACTGGCATGGCCCTGTACTAGGGCCACAAAACTGGGAGCACAGCTGGAGGATCATCTCTGCAGGTGACAGAGGAGACTGAAGCACAATCTGCAAGTGTTTTTATATGTTCTACGTTCACTAAGGGGAAGTCTGTGCATTGCCATTAGCACATGCCCATTAATGTTTCTGCCCAAAGTATATCAACATATGTTTCCTCCCTGGTGTGCATCTTCACCTCTGGTTGTCTATTACTTCTTCCTTTACTCTGCTAGGGCATAGCAGTGTGCAAAAAACATATTTTATCCTCTACCAGGGATTGCTAAGTAAGCCAGAGGCTGACCACTGAAGTCTAAACATTTCCTGCAGCTTACAAGTTGGTAATCAGTCTTGAATAATCAGTATCACAGGCAGATATCCTGCTCATATATCAATGTACTCTGTATGCGAGTCCATACTCTACTCTTTGTTTATTACTGATATAACTACAGGACAAAACCTATTGTTAATTACTTATTGCACAAATGACATACTACTTCACAGATCTAGATCATCCGCAGGAGTGATACAAAAAGTTTTATAAAAAGAAACTTTTGTAATATAAAGCTACATATTCTAACCAAAAATCTTGCAATAGATACCTCAGACACAGTTACAGTATTATTTGGCACAAATCACCAGCTATCTAGCAGCAACCCATTAGTCACTTCCTGGTTTGATAGCATTCAGATAACCGAGGTCACATAGTGTATGTACGTTGACCTAATACTCGATCCTCACTTGTCCTTCAAGAGAAATGCAGGAAAAGAAATCACACAGTCAATAACTAACATGGAACATCCTACACTACTGCCGATCACATTACCCAACAAGCCCAATGAGACATTGCCATGGCTGAAACATAACCTGTTACATGTCTACTACCCAACAAGCCCAATGAGACATTACCATGGCTGAAACATGACCTGCCAGCTGTTACATGCCTACTACTCAACAAGCCCGATGAGACATTACCATGGCTTAAACATGACCTGACAGTTGTTACACATTTGCTACCAACAAGCTCGATGAGACATTATCATGGCTGAAACATGGCCTGACAATTGTTACATGTTTACTACCCAACAAGCCAGATGAGATATTACCACAGCTGAAACATGACCTGACAGTTGTTACATGCCTACTACCCAACAAGCCTGATGAGACATAACCATTGATGAAACATGGCCTAACAACTGCTACATGTCTACTACCCAAGAAGCCTGATGAGACATAACCATGGCTGAAACATGGCCTGTTACATGTCTACTACACAACAAATGTGATGAGACATTGCAATGGCTGAAACATGGCCTGCCAGTTGTAGCACATCTACTACCCAACACACTCGATGAGACATTACCATGACTGAAACATGGCCTACCAGCTGTTACATGTCTACTACCAAGAAGCCCAATGAGACATTACCACAGCTGAAACATGACCTGACAGTTGTTACACGCTTACTACCCAACAAGCCTGATGAGACACAATCATGGATGAAACATGGCCTGTTAGACGTTTGCTACACAACAAACTCAATGAGACATTGCCATAGCTGAAACATCACCTGCCGTCGTTACACGTCTACAACCTAAGAAGCTAGATGAGACATTACCATGGCTGAAACATGGCCTGCTAGATGTTGCACGTCTACTACCCAACAAGCCTGATGAGACATAATCATGGATGAAACATGGCCTGTTACATGTCTACTACCCATCAAGCCTGATAAGACATAATCATGGCTGAAACATGGCCTGTTACGTCTACTAACCAACAAGCCTAATGAGACATTAATATAGCTGAAACATGGCCTGTTACACATCTACTACACAACAAACATGATGAGACATTACCATGGATGAAACATGGCCTGCCAGTTGTAGCACGTCTACTACCCAACAAGCTCAATGAGATATTACCATGGCTGAAACATGGGCTACCAGATGTTGCACGTTTACTACCCAACAAGCCTGATGAGACATAATCATGGCTGAAACATGGCCTGCCAATTATTACACATCTACTATCCAACAAGCCTGATGAGGCACAATCATGGATGAAACATGGCCTGTTACATGTCTACTACCCATCAAGCCTGATGAGACATAATCATGGCTGAAACATGGCCTGTTACATGTCAGCTAACCAACAAGCCTAATGAGACATTACTATGGCTGAAACATGGCCTGCCAGTTGTAGCACATCTACTACCCAACAAACCTGATGAGACATAATCATGGCTGAAACATGGCCTGCCAGCTGTTACACATCTACTATCCAACAAGCCTGATGAGACACAATCATGGATGAAACATGGCCTGTTACATGTCTGCTAACCAACAAGCCTAATGAGACATTAACATAGCTGAAACATGGCCTGTTACACATCTACTACACAACAAATGTAATGAGACATTACCATGGCTGAAACATGGACTGCCAGTTGTAGCAAGTCTAGTACCCAAGAAGCTAAATGAGACATTACCATGGCTGAAACATGGCCTGCCAGATGTTGCACATCTACTACCCAACAAGACTAATGAGACATAATCATGGCTGAAACATGGGCTGCCAGCTGTCACACATATACTATCCAACAAGCCTGATGAGACACAATCATGGATGAAACATGGCCTGTTATATGTCTACTAACCAACAAGCCTAATAGGTTCATAGGTTCATAGGTAGGTACTAGGCTATCTGCCCAAAGGCTTTTATAAGCCTAGCCAGAATGTATTGGCTTTCACCGCCCCCTTAGATTAGTTCCCTGTGCCTCTGTCCAGCAGAGCCATTGAAGTGATCCCCCAGGGTAAACTTTCTGTTTCCCATCCACTCATCAAGGTTTTTCTTGAAGAGTGTTAGCGAGGAGCTCTGCCTAATGTAGATTGGAATCTTATTCCAGAGCATGGGACGTCTGTGGGACAGGAATCTATCCCTCCAGCATGTCCTATTTATTGTTGTGGTGAGGTTTAAATCCCTAGAGCGTGTGGCTCGAGGGGATATGGTTTTCTTTAGGTGGAGCATGTACATCAATTCTGGGTTGGACATGGCCTTGTATGTCAGGCAGAGATCGCCTCTGAGTAGGTGGTATGCAACTGAGTATAGTTGGAGTTGCTTCATTCGAACTGCATAGGGCATCTGTTTTAGGCCAGTGATCCTCTTGGTGAGGTACTTCTGTTTTCGTTCCAGCTGTTGCAGGTGTCTTGTAAGGTACATCCCAACTGGGGCATTGTACTCTATAATGGGTCTGATGAGTGATGCATAAGAGGGGCACAATTACCTCTTTTGATCTGGATGCAAACCTTTTTGTGATTAGGTGGCCCACATAGAAGGATTTTCTAACCACTTTGGCAATGTGATTATCAAAGGAGAGATTACTATCTACTTTAGTCCCCATGTCCCTTATTATGTCTTCCATATTTAGGGGGCTACCACCTATGTGGTAGTTTGTGGGTACTTTGTTTTTTTCCAGTGGGGATGACTATGCACTTTTTGGAATTTAGCTTGAGGCCATGGTTATGACACCAGGTATCTCTCTCAGTGAGACCCCTTTGGAGGATATCTGTGTCAGTCAGAGAATCAATTATAGCCCCTAGTTTGCAGTTATCTGTGAACTTGGTCAGCCATAGTCTTCCTGTGCTTGTCTGTACCTCTGAGAAGTATATGCCAAAGAGGAAGGGTCCGAGGACTGAGCCCTGGGGAATGCCACTTGTAACCGGTTTATAGTCAGACCTAGCTCCTGCATCTCCTCCCATGTAGGTTCTGTCTGTGAGCCATTTGGCCACCCATCTCATGATGCAGGGGTTAATGTTCAGGCTGGTGAGCTTGTCTATAATACCAGAATGGGAAATAGTGTTGAAGGCCTGTGTGAGGTCTAGATAGGCTGTATGGACCACCTTTCCTTCATCTATAGCCTTGGTAACTGTCTCAAAGAAGTCCACCAGATTTAGGAGGCATGATCTGCCCTTAACAAAGACAAACTGGGTAGGGTCCAGGGTTTGGAGGTTCCCAATATCTCTGTTAATGAGATCCATGAAGATGTGCTCCATAGCCTTGCGGACCAAGCTAGTCAGGCTTATAGGGTGATAGTTCCCGGGGTCTGTTGTGGCTCTACCTTTGTGGAGCAGAATAACCATTGCTGTGCACCACTCTTTGGGCACATAGCCTGTGGAGTGGCTGAGTCTGAACAGTGTGTTTAGGTGAGGGGTTAGTTCACCTTTGGGCTCATGTAGGACGCAGCCTGGGACACCGTCTGGTCCCATTGATGCTGTGCTTTTGGCTTTGGAGAGGGCTGTTTTAACCTGAGTGTCTGTGATTTCAGGGGCACTACATTCTTCTGGTATGGTTATACACCCTTTTGGGGGTGAGAGGGGGGTGAAGTTTGCACTGAACCTGTCTGCCAGGATGTTGGTGATATCGGTCGGTTCAGTGTATTTTGTGCCATTCTGCACTAACTTCGAGCAGATCTGAGAATTGCCACTTAGATTCTTGACATAGCTAAAGAATGCCTTGTGGTTATCTTTGGAGTCCTTGGCAATTTTTCTTTTGACGCTAGCCTTGGATGATTTTATGAGGAATCGTAGGTTCTTGCTGATACTGATCAGGGATGTCTTCCCTTCTTGGGATTTTACATCTTTTCTGTGCTAGTTTTCTCCTTCTGTTGTGAAGCTTGTGTATGGCAGTGGTCCACCAGACTGGTCTCCTTTTCTTGGAGGAGTGAGTCTTTGTTTTGCTTGGGATAGCATGATCCATGCATACTTGTAGGTGCATGTAGAGTGCATTAGTAAAGGATTTTGCAGCTTGGGCAGCATTATCCTTTAGCATGGGGGCTTTGAAACTTCCCACCTCGGTCTTAAGTAACATGAAGTTTGATTTTAAAAAGTTTTTCATGGTGGTTTCTTTGGCCGGGGGTGGGGGCGAAATGTAGGTATCCAGAAGGATTAGTTTATGGTCAGATCTAACCAGTGAGGGGCTGACCTCCAGTGTGGAACATCGGTCACCTATGTTGACCAGTTGATCCAGGGCATTTGAGTTTATAAATTCTAGGAAATGTTGGGCAAGGGAGTTAGTGCTTGAGTAGTTCTCCCAGTTAATGTTTGGGTAATTGAAATCACCCAATATCAGGGTGTTTGGTAGGACCTTTATGTTTCCCATTGTTTCCAGAAATGCGGAATGGGGGTCCTGGGAAATGGTGGGTGATCTGTAGCAAGCTACAATTTGAATTGCAGTTTTGCCCATTGTTAGTTGCATGTGGATGATCTCTGAGGCATCGTGCTGTGCCACTAATCTGGAGGTGTGGGTATCCTTTATGAATATGGATAAACCCCCCCACCTTTTGTATTTTGGTCTGGGTTCTGTGGCCAAAATGTATGGTAGGAGTTATAGCCTGGTAGTTCTGGAGTGCTCTCTGGAGCCTTAAACTAAGTTTCTGTTACTGCACATATATCAATGTTCTCCATACTAAGGAGTGCCTCGAGTGCATGCATTTTGAGGTTTAGACTTCTGGCATTGAATAGCATTACCCTTAGTTTTTTGTTACTTGTGCTATTTATGGCAGTGGGTTTGTCTTTTGAGCCTTGCTTAAAAAAGGCATTATGGGGGTGGCAAGATTCTTGGCCAGTATTCGAAAGCCTAAAGGTGACAAGTGCAATCCATCTCTAGTGAAGCAGTGTGGCTTGTCGATCATGTCATCCCAGATTGACAGACACTGGACCCCCTTTGAATGACACCAGAAGCTTAGCCAATTGTTGAAATTGATATTTTTTTCTTTATACCATGGTATCATTCTTTGTGAGGGCAGGATGCTAGTCAGGGTCAGGGTCACACCGGCCTGGGCTACATGATCTTTTCATGTAGTCCAGGGAGGTATGGCTAAGGTTATTCACACCAACATGGACAATGACAGAGTTGTATTTGTACTTGTTCTGGAGTGACCTGAGTGCTTGTGTTATGTGGTGGATCCTGGCAGCTGACATGCAACTAACAGTGACCTTCTCCTTGTTCAATCTAGTGAGTGGGACGTCAGTGTGCCTGACTATAGAGACACCTATTACTAGTGTATTGGGTATGTTATTTTGCCTTAAGGGCTGTGATTGCATGGTACACTGGTTTTGTGAAGTATTTGTTTCATGGTCTGTGTTTGGGGGTGGAGGTTGCTTGGTTGTCTGTTTTGTAGGTCTCTGTTGCTTTTGCAGATTTTTATTTAGAGCCTCTGAGTATGTTTTTGTGTATTTATGTGTGTTTTTTGCCAGTGCTGGTTTCATAGATCTATGTGAGACTGGTGGTGTGATGCAAGTAATTCCCTTCTCCTCTTGACTGTCTGGTCCAGTCTTGGGTTGTGAGAGCTTAGCCTCCAGTTTGGCTGTATAATTGCATCTCTTGCATGTATTAGTGTTTGGTGGTAGGAGGAGAGTGTTGTCTGTGTACATGAGGCAGTTGTAACATTGCCTTAAAATGCCCACCACTTGGACCAGAGAGTACACCTGAAAATGCGACTTGGACATGCCTGGATAGGTACAGTGGACTGTTTTACTGATTGCCTGGTAAGGTTGAATAGAGAGCCTTGTCATTCTCTGCAGTATAGGGGGGAGGTCTAGTGCTAAGGTTTATTAGTGCTTGCTATGAGTTTTGAGCAAGTGCTGTGCTGATAAGTGAATGGTTTGAGTACTTAAGTTGAAAGTTTATCTAGCTCCAAGGTAAAAATTATAGAGTAGACTTCGTGGAGCCGGGAATAGTTATACCCTAGCTAACCGGCGCTGCCCAGAGTGCAAAACCGCGCTAATGCAGGTTTTATAGCAGGGAAATGAAAGAGATAGAAATTAGCCCAAAATGGCCAATAAACTACTAATTTCTGGGCTGAAACCATTCCTCCAGGGACAGATAGGCTGCTCAAAGCTCCCCTCTCTCACAGGTGAACAGAGAAACTTACTTCTAAACAAGTAAGGTATGGGCAAGCACAGAAACTTGTAACACAGCCCTGAAGTTAGCACTAACCTGAAAACTGGACTATACTAGTTTATAAAGGTGGGTAAACGAGTATTTTTTTATTTATTTTTTTTTTTTTTCAGAAAATAAAGCAGATACAATAAAAAAACATTTTAAATGCACAGAAATGGCTATCATACTTAAGTGTGTGGCTTACAGCAGTTAAACAGGTAATTTAAACACAAAAATGACTTTGTTAAAGTGCAGGCAGTAAAATAAGTACAATATGTAGCTGAAACAAGCTTTTTAAATCACAGAAACTCTAAAAAATTGGCGGTTTAGGCGGAATTAGCTAAAGGCAGCAAGAAAATGCAGAAAAATGATACTTAATCACTCCAAAGTCTCTCTTTTGTCTCTCTGCTGCTGTAGAACTCAACAGGGCACCAGGCAGGAGCTTGCTGAGCTGGATACAAGTACAAAACCTCGCAAATGTGAGTTTTATAGCAGAGAAATGAAAGAGATAGAAATCAGCCCAAAATGGCCAATAAATTACCAATTTCTGGGCTGAAACCACTCCTCCAGTTTCAGATAGGCTGCTCAAAGCTTCCCTCTCTCACAGGTGAACAGAGAAACTTCCTTCTATCTAAGTAAGGTATGGACAAACACAGAAACTTGTAACACAGCCCTGAATTCAGCACTAACCTGAAAACTGTACTATACTATCTTAGAAAGGTAGGAAAACAAGACATTAACATAGCTGAAACATTGCCTGTTATACATCTACTACCCAACACACTCAATGAGACATTACCATGGCTGAAATATCACCTGCCAGTTGTTGCACTTCTACAACAATTCCGATCTAGTCTGAACAAAAAAAGATCCAAATTCAGAACCATTAGTATTAAACTTAGAATGCCAAAAAATATATAAACAATAATCAATCACCAAGACCAGCAAAATGAATTTATCACCTTCATCTACATATAAAATAAGGCTTTGTCAGTAAGCACCAATCTCTCTTTAAATATATTAAATATCATGTTGCTACACCGTCATATGACATGTGACTATATGCATTATCCTAAAAACATTAAAATATATATACAATTGTATAGAAGGAGTATCTAATAAAACATCCTGTTTTGATGTTTTATTTTAGTCTTTATAACTAAGTTGTGAATTTAAGCAGACTGTAATTTGAAATAGTATACTTCAAGCCCATGAATATTTCAGCATTTAATCTTATTTGCTTTATTAATTCCCAATACCCCAGTGTGTTTTCCGAGCTGCCTCCTCTGTAGTTCATAAGAATATTTTCTAATACAGACAAGTTAAATTGCTTAGAATCCATATAAGTCAGCAAGTGCTTAAAATACATTATTCTGTTACCTTTAGAAATACTATAGTTGTGTTGACTGATATTTTGGAGATGTCTTGCCATCATGCCAATCCAGATGGGTAAGATGAAACACATTTAGTGACATACACTACCTCCAGTGATGTATAATTAAAATATTCTGTACAAAGTATGAGTCTTGAAAATCTGAGACAGTGATGTTTTGTCTCTCATGTATAAAATGACATCATTTGCAGTATACATTATACATACCTAAATTTTGCTTGTTGTGCTAAATAGTGGACAGATGTTATCCCCTTTCCAAAATGTTCTTAATGTTAATTTTAGCTCTATAAAATTGTTTTTACCCAACTTTTAGATTAAATTCTTATTGCAATATACAGTTTCCAATTTGTAGATTATGTCTGTTTCACTTGCTATCAACACAATAATTAAAACCCGCTGCTTTGGAAAAATCTGCAATTTTTGCTTCTTATGCTGTCTACATCAAATGCACTTAGACAGACAATTGTCTTGGACAAAATGAGATTTAGTACACCTGCCTTCCCTTATTTAATTAGTAACACATTTAATTAAATTCCTATGATATCATCTACAGACCAACATCTGTTGCAGTACATCTATGTCTAATAGCAACATAATGTCATCAAAATTTATTCTGGTTGGGGCGTGGCCAAGATATACACTGACTAGCAGCTGTTTCTTCTAGCTCTGCCAACTTGTTATATTTCTGACAGGATTTAAACTTCAAAAATAATCCATTTGGACATAGTTCAACAATTTTAATATCTTCAAACCAACTTGTGGAGTATTATAAAAAAATATTTAATTCTGCTGAAACTTTCCTGTCAAAATCTTAATGCAACACTTTATAGCACTTTTGCCTGAAGGATGAGTTATTCCAAGAACAACTCATCAGATTCCGCTCTGAAGAAAGAACTTTTATCCCCGACAACAGCCTTGCAGGAGATGTCTTTGAAACTAGGCAAAATGGATACAAAAATAGATTTCTTTGAACAGAAATGTTCAAAACAGATGGATCTTATAAACAAGGAACTGCAGTTTCAAAAATCTCAAATCTCTGACGTAGAACAATCCCTCAGTGATGTAGATGGAAGGCTTCAGGAAGGAGAAAACAACACTGAATTTCTCTTAAAACAGAATACTGTTCTACAAAATAAGCTGGAAGATCTGGAAAACAGGTCAAGAAGAAATAATTTACAAATCTTCAGTCTTCCAAACAACATAGAGGGAAATAATATGGTGATTTTTTTAACGACTTGGTTACCTACTGCTCTAAATCTTCTTGAAGCCCTTTCATTCGGAATTGAAAGGGCGCATTGATCCACTATTTCTTCTCCTAATAAAAATACTCCTAAATCTGTTATTATTAAATTTATTTCAACACAAGATAAGGAACTGGTATTGAAAACTGCATGGTCCAAGTTCCCTATAAAAATAAATGATAGTACCATCCGTTTTGACAATGATTATTCTTCTACAGTTATATCTAAAAGAAAGCTCTTTTTACCCATTATTAAGGAACTAAAAAAGAATCAAATAAAGTGCACCTTTTGTTTCCAGCTAGACTAAAACTATTTCTAACAGATGGAATAAACATTTTTGTTTCCAGCTAAATTAAAACTATTTCTAACAGATGGAATAACATTTTTTGATGATTTAGACTCTACTGTTAAGTATAATAAAGCATGTAAAATAATTGACAAAATGGAAGATATCGAATGGACAAATCCTACATTAAAAAGAAATGTACAGACTAGCTCCTGGAAATCTATGGAAAAAAAGAAGAAGCTGAAAGACAAATAAGTGTTTGCTACATGCTTTCTTTATTTTTTCACTCTTTTAAAAACATCTTGAAATCTACCATATATTTACTGTGGTCCTTGAAATTTACAGGTTTGCACCATCACACTTATAATATGTTCCAGCTGAAAAAAATTTATATGTAAATGTCTATGTGTGTGTGTGTGTGTGTGTGTGTGTGTGTGTGTATATATATGTATGTATGTATGTATGTAAATGTATATATGTAAGTGTATGTGTATGTATGTATGTACGAACGTACCTATATATATATATATATATATATATATATATATATATATATATATATATAAAAAATTGTTTATATATTCTTGATAAAAGTTTGAAGCTACTAGCAAATATCTACTTGTGGGTGAGGGAAACTTGGCAGAATAAACTTATTGGAAAGTCAAACATATGTATAGTATAGCAGAGATCCGATTTCTATATAGTGATGTAGTCATATGGGGTGGAAAGAAAAGTATTATATGAAGCATGTTTTCACTGCTTTCCCCTATTGTGATTTGTTGCTTCATTTTCCTTTACTGTGCCTTCCTGGCATTAGTTTGTTTTTTAGATTGCGGATGATAGAGACACTTATGCAGCAAGTGGTTTTGTTCTGATGCATACAACGTGACAGAAAACTGATTTTAATGTATAAACAGTTCTTAATGTGAATGCAAGCTGTTTGAAGGCTCGGATACATTAGTTTTGTTTAAATTTGTGATTCTCACTAAAACGGCAAAGAAAGAAGCTATTCACAATTCAAAAAGCTTCAGTTGATTGTCAAAACTCTTTCATGAGCCTTAAGCTCTTAAGCAGATAGTCTTCCTTAAATCAGCTGTTTGCAAAGCAATGGATCCAAAATGAAAGAGATGAACTTTGAACTCTTTACACAGGAAGTGGATAGAATGTTAGAATGATAAATACGGCACCAGATTAAACAACTATGAATCTTCAAAATGAAGAGAAAAGGAAAAGTCTTACAAATCCAAAATATATATTCATTTAGTTATCGAACTGTAATATGAAATAACATTATTTCTGACAATGCAGTTCAGGAATACTTTCTCCATTAACATGTTTATGAAAGAAATGGAACCTTAGTATAAATGGAACCTTAGTATAGTGAAGAAAACAGTGTCTACTCAGTGAATTATTTAATATTTGATGTAATAATCAAAAAAATAAAATGTTTAATTGTCCTTTCTCCTTTCATTAACAAAATTCAACAATATTAGGCATTTATTTAATGTTTCTGTCTTTGTAATATTAAAATGTTGCTCTAATGTTCTGATTATATCTATATGCTGAATTAAGAATATGTGGTATTATAGCATAAGGAATGTTACTTTCAAATTGAAAATAATCATACTGAAAAGGTTTGTTTATTTCTCATTACAATATATTACTACAAGGATACAGACCTTTATAATAACAAAAGATCTTATCAGTTGATTACCATAAACTCAGTTAGTGGTTAATTTATTTAATGAAAGGATGTTAATATATGTTTGCTCTAATTACCAAGCTATTCATTTAATATAGAGTGTTGTAGATGCTTATTTCTAATTAATGCCAGTATGCTTGTTGTCGATTTAAATATCTTATGAGATACTGAAGAACTCCATTTGCTATGCTTTTATTACTGCTACACCTTATAATTTTCTTTGAATTGACTAATCAAAAACTTGATGGCATTCTAAACTATTGTAAAATTGTATGAATTCAGATGTTCTTAGTTTATTACAGACGTTAGACTATGAAAAGTTTATTCAATGTTTACTCATATTCTGATTTTAAGTATTGAGGCTATTCAAACTTATGCTTCTCACTTTAAGCATGTTATACATGATTCTATTAAGATACATTAATAAGTCTTATGCCTTGAATGAAAATAACAATGGCAATAAGCGACAAGTTGTCTGTTGATACTACAAGTTTAGAACCTGAATTATTACCATGTTTTTACTTATAGATATATTCTTTTCTTATTTAGTACATAATAAACATGCTTAATACTATATCATACATTTAATTGGTTAATTGTAAATAACACAGAGCTTCAAATTTCCATCAGACATATACAAAAGTATGTATCATAGATCAAAATAAATATCTATTTTGGTAATATAGCAATACATTCATTAATAATTTGATTCACCTATACTACATCTAAATAAATTCTAAAACAAAACACAATATCAGTATTCTTAACAAGAAGCAAACATACATTTTGAACCTCAAATGTTAATACATCAATTTTGAATTACATATAAAGCATCAGTATTTACACATTTTGTCATAAATCAATGCTGTTAAATCTCAGATTTGATGGAGGGAAGTTATCTGTTGCTAGTAAGGGGGTGGCTGATTTAAACAGTCTTTGTTTGAATCAGGAGTCTTTGACCTCCATGAAGTGGGTAAGGATGTATATAAAACTTGATTATTTGTACGTATTTATCATTTGTTATTTTACAGTGTCTAAATCAGCTAGAAATTTAATTTACATATTAACACTTTTTTCAATTGGATCACAATTTTTACACAAATACAGTAAGAATAAACAGACGCATGAATATTGCTGGTTATTTAGTAATTATAATTATAATTACAGCACTTATTACTATAAATGTCAACATTAAAATGTATCCCCGTTAATGTTAATGGATTAAATAATGGCTGCAAAAGAGGAAATCTATATAAATAGCTAAATTTTTAATCCAAGTATAGTCCTTTTACAAAAAACACATATATTAAAAGAAGATATAAATAGACTTAATAATAAAAATATGCAGTACTTTTGTGTTCACATCATCAACAAAACAAGAGAGGTGTTGCTATTCTGTGGAATAATTCACTTCCAATCTCTAAAATACTAAATATTTATAATGATGATAAGGGTATGTTATGTGCTATCACACTAGAACTTAATAAAAATATATATACGTTCATTAATGTATATTGGATACCCGGAATAGGTACACATACAGTTAAACAACAAATAGATCTAATAGTATACTTTTCTAAAGGAAACATCATACTTACAAGAGACTTTAATTGTATAATAAATGAAAAAGATTCTACTGCACTAAGAAAAAGAATGATTACATCATCAGCAAAAAGTTTGATTGAATTTGTTGAATCATATAATATGAGAGATGGACAGCCATGGTGGTACAACGGTTAGCATTGCTGCCTCACAGCAAGATGTTCACCTGTTCGATCCTTGACTAGGGTGCCTTCTGTGCGGAGTCTGCATGTCCTCCCTGTGGTCGCGTGCTTTTTCTCCAGGTGCTCCAGTTTCCTCCCACATCCCAAAGACATGCTTTAGGTGGATTGGACACTCTAAATTGGCCTTAGGCATGTGTGTGTGTGTGTGTGTGTGTGTGTGTGTGTGTGCCTTCTGTGGAAGGTTGGGCAACGGGCTGGCAACTCGGCACTGTAAAACTCCACTGCCAATCATGAGCGGGCAGGTGATCCACTATGGTGACCCCTAAGTGGGAAAAGCCAAAAGAAGAAGATATAATATGAGAGATATTAATGATTTTGCAGAACCTAACTCACGTTTTTATACATATTACTCTCCAAGACATGGAACCTACACTAGAATTGACAGAATTTATATATCAAATCAATTAATTAATAATCTAAATGGGTTAGGGTTCAAACATGTCCATTAACTAAGCATAGTGCAATAGCATTCAAGTTGCTTATGCATTCTGATTGTTACCCTCAAATTAAAAGAATACCAGCATATCTAACCACTTTATCTAACTTTAAAGATTTTGTTAACTCTGAAACAAAAAGAATTATTGAAATTAACTGTACCAAAAGTACCTCAGTCATTTATATATGGGATGCTTTAAAAGCTTACTTATATGAGAGAATAATTAATTGGTATTTTAACAAAGCAAATTGCAGCAAGCAGAGAGATGAAGAAAGTAGACAGGAGTATAAGGAGATGAGGTGCATGGCAAAGAGTAAGGTGGCAAAGGCTAAAGATAAGGCATATGAAGAGTTGTATGAAAGGTTGGACACTAAGGAGCGAGAAAAGGACCTGTACCGATTGGCTAGACAGAGGGACCGACAAGTGAGGAGAGTGTGTTGAGGAGATGGAAAGAGTACTTTGAGGGGTTGATGAATGAAGAGAATGAGAGGGAGTGAAGGTTGGATGATGTAGGGATAGTGAATCATGAAGTACAATGGATTAGCAAGGAGGAAGTAAGGATAGCTATGAAGAGAATGAAGAATAGAAAGGCTGTTGGCCCAGATGACATACTTGTGGAAGCATGGAAGTGTTTAGGTGAAATGGCAGTGAAGTTTTTAACCAGATTGTTTAATGAAATCTTGGAAAGTGAGAGGATGCCTGAAGAATGGAGAAAAAGGGTTTTGGTACCGATTTTTAAGAATAAGGGTGATGTGCAGAACTGTAGTAACTACAGCGGGATTAAATTGATCAGTCACAGCATGAAGTTATGGGAAAGAGTAGTGGAAGCTAGGTTAAGAAGGGATGTGATGATTAGTGAACAGCAGTATGGTTTCATGCCGGGAAAGAGCACTACAGATGCGATGTTTGCTCTGAGAGTGTTGATGGAGAAGTACAGAGAATGTCAGAAGGAGTTGCATTGTGTTTTTGTAGACTTGGAGAGAGCATATGACAGGGTGCCTAGAGAGGAGTTGTGGTATTATATGAGGAAGTCAGGAGTGTCAGGGAAGTATGTAAGAGTAGTACAGGATATGTACGAGGGTAGTGTGACAGCGGTGAGGTCTGCGGTGAGAGTGACAGATGTTTTTAAGGTGGAGGTGGGGTTACATCAAGGATCAGCTCTGAGCCCTTTCTTATTTGCAATGGTGATGGGCAGGTTGATAGATGAGATCAGACAGGAGTCCCCATGGACTATGATGTTTGCAGATGACATTGTGATCTGTAGTGAGAGTAGGGAATGGGTGAAGGAGACCCTGGAGAGATGGAGATATGCTCTAGAGAGAAGAGGAATGAAGGTCAGCAGGACTAAGACAGAATATATATGTGTGAATGAGAGGGAGGATAGAGGAATGGTGAGGATGCAAGGAGTAGAGGCGGCAAAGGTGGATGAGTTTAAATACTTGGGGTCAATAGGTTTATGGATGTAGTGAGAGAGGACATGCAGGTGGTTGGTATGACAGAGCAAGATGCAGAGGACAGGAAGAAATGGAAACAGGTGATCCGCTGTGGCGACCCCTAATGGGAACAGCCGAAAGAAGATGATGATTTTAACAAAGCAAATTCTGGGATAAAGAACTAAAATCTCTTCAAGAAAAAAATGACAAAGCTAAATTACAAAACCAAACATCTAAATTAAATAAGACTGAGGAAATCAATACCTTAAATAATAAATACTTAGAAATCCTAAATCATAAGACTAAGATTAATTTAGAAAAATTTGAGTTCATAAATTTTTCTACCAATCCTAAATCATTAAAGAAACTATCTATTAAAACTAAGAAGTTAAATAAAATGTATCATATCAAAGAGATTTATTCTGAACAAAAAAGAAGATGGTAACAGACATAGGAGATATACTAATGGAATTTAAAAATCATTAAGATTAATCAAAATTTAGACATTCTAGATTTGAAAATTAAAATAAGCTCCTTTATTAAGAAATACACTAAAACAAACTAAATGAACAACAAATTATTGCATTAGATAAACCAATTTTATTATCGGAAATTAAAAATCAAATCAACAAGTTAAAACAGAATAAAGCACCAGGCAATGATGGGATCATTTCTGAAATATATATATTATTCTACAATGAACCGCTTGTACTATTACATCAAGTGTTTTTCTAAATGTCAATAATCTTTTAATATTCCTCCCTCTTGGAAATATATCCCTTATCTCACCTATCCTGAAAACTGATAAAGAACCCTCTAAATGTTCTTCATGTAGGCCAATATCACTTTTAAATATTGACGATAAATTGTTTATGTCCATTTATACCAGCAAACTTAAAAAAATCCTTCCTGGACTAATTAATGAGGATCAAACAGGTTTATTTTTAAATAGAAACACGTTTGACAGTATTAAATGATATTAACTATTATTCATCATGCTAATGAATCTAGGAAGAATTTAACTTTATTAAGCTTAGACATAAACTGTGCTTTTGATTTGGTTAATTGGGATTATTTATTTCTTACCTTAGACACATATACATTCTCTGACAAATTCATCAATTTAATAGCTCAGTTATATAAAGGCAGTCATGCATATATAAAAATTGGCTCATATCTATTTGATAGTATAACAATACATAAAGCAACCAAACAGGGTTGTGCCCTTAACTTTATTGTTCACTATTATAATGGAACCCCTGGACAATTACATAAGAATGAATAAAAATATTGGGGGGATTAATCTGAATGCAGAGACAATATCCAAAATACAATTATTCGCTGATGATATTCTACTGACAGTTGATGGAATGAATAAAATTGTTGAGGCTATATTTCATTTTATAGAAAATTTAAAGAAGATCTCAGGCTTAGTTTTCAATGATAATGAAACAGGATTACTCTCCATCAGTTCAAACACTAACTTTTGGAACCAGAAATATACAACATATTTAGTTAATGTGGAAGGATTAAAACACTTAGGCATTAAGTTAACAGATAATATAGAAGATATATCTAAATTAAACTACACTAATTGTATCTCTTCTATCAATAATTTAATAAATAATTGAAAATCCGTTACATTTACGATGGATGAAAAATTATCAGTTATTAAAATGATCATTTTGCCTAAGATTCTTTACATTATTCAATCTACTTCATTAACCCCTTCAAAAAAGCTAATCAAGGAATTTAATACAATAATCTTGAAATTTCTGTGGCAACCTAATAAACATAGGATATCAATTACAGATCACATGAGAGATTGGTCCCTTGCTAGTATAAACCTTCCAGATTTCGAACTATATTCTATTTCTTCGGTGATTAAGACCCTATGAAAATTATACAGCTAGATGGAAGACATTTCTGGAAGTTCTTTGTTTTGACATAAATGAAAACACTAATTCCAATAAACTTCTAATTTTAAATAATACTTTTAGCTGGATTATGGGGAGCTATATAAGAAACATTTACTAAAGGATTTTTTAAAACTCTCTCTCTCTCTCTCTATATATATATATATATATATATATATATAAATTATAAAAACTGGATATTCATCTTGTTTCCTATTGCATACACTAATAATGTTATAACCTCTTCTAATTTGACTAGTAACCTCTCAATAAAAGAAAAAAATCTTATTTTCTGGTTCCAGTTTATTCAAGAAGGCAACCTAATTACATTAGAGCAACTGATTATGGGTTAGATAGAACTATGTGGCTTCAACTTCAGTCCTATATAAAATTTATGTCTGACAAAATTAATCTAATTCCACAAAATGCAAGATCATCAATACCTAATTTAATAAAATTATTTACTTCTTATATACATCAACATTCAACTATAAAATGTAAGACATCAACTATTTATAGAATAATTAATAAAGAAGCTAAAATATATCAGAAAACTACTGGCATTATTTTACCTCAATAAATAATATGACACCCACAGAATTAGGTAAAACATAATTTTGGAATCACCTAAACACACTACATCATCTCTTAGATGGAGAATTTATACATGGAAATTTATAAATAGAGTATTTTACACCCCTCACAAATTAGAATTGATTAGTAAAGATAAAGTCTTATGTTGGAGATGTAAAACAGATTCTATGCCTGATTGGTCAGACATGTTTTATGACTGTATAGTCTTACAGAATTATTGGGGAAATATCAATAATCTTCTCCAAGCACTTTTTACAGACAGATTTGAATTGACTAAATCCTTAATTCTATTTAATACTCCAATTCCCAGATATATCAGGGAAATCAAATGGTCTCTTTTATGGTCTGTTTTGGCAGCAGCTAGAAAGACAATAACCAGGAAATGGAAGTCTGAATATGCTCCTACATATGATGAATTCAAACGCATTCTTAGTGAAATGTGTTTGATGGAAATGATGACTATTAAATCAAGATCAGATAGAATACCCTTTTCATATATGTGGTCCAATTTAAAAAAAAATATTCTAGAAAAAGATACTAGTATAGCTCAATGAACTTTTTATAATTTTTATAATGTTCTTTTATATTGTTCTAACTTGACACTGTTGAAAATACTTTAGTTGACATTTCTGTTCATTTTGTTTTGAATTGCAAGTGATTTATTTTATGAATATCTGTAAACAACTCTTATTATTACATAAATTTTAATAAAAATTGTTTAAAAAAATATTCTGGTTTGCATTGCCAGCTGGTCATTCATTAGATTGTTTTTTTGCCAGTGGGAATGATTACTACTAAAACTTAAGGAACTATTACAAAATTCAAGATTGTAAAATATAGTTAGAGCAAAATTGTGAGTATCAGAATCCTTAAATGCAATGAATATGTTTGATGAGGAATATGTAAACCTTAAGAATTCTGTGGTTTCCTCATGAGATTAGAAAAATATCATAATGATAAATACGACCCAGCCCAAAGAACAAATCAATCACCCAAATATATTAAGTGGGAGATAGAAAAGATAGACCAGGCTAAGAAGGAATACTGACTGGCTAATAAACAGGTTAAGAGAACAGTTGAAACAGCAAAGAACAAGGCATTAGGGATACCATACCAACTTCTGGAAAGATACTCAGCTGATGGCACAAAGAAACTCTCAAATAGAAGATAGTCAGCAGACACAATAAGGGATGCCAAAAACTTTTAAAATAAAGACTTGGATTTTATTTCATGGTGGTTCAAAGAAAACCCCACATTGTGAAACTGTTTTATTCGTTTTTGGAGACACAGCATACAATGAAAGAAGAAGAGGAGCCAACCATAGAAGAAGTAGGAACAGCACTAAGGGAAATGAAGCCATGGAAAGCATCAGCCTCAGATGACTTCATAGCAGATATGATCAAGATGTTGGGTGAGTTAGGGGAGAAATAAGAAGTAAGAGGACATTCACAACAATGGGCAGTACAGAGGTATCAAACTCCTGTCACACTGCATGAAATTTCTGGAGACTGATAAATAAATTTGCAGAGCAGTAGAAAGTAAGAAGAGAGATGGGTAGTTCAGATTCAGACCAGGATGTAACACAACTGACCCAAAGTATGCAGTGAGACAGATCATTGAGAAGAAGGTAGAGGTGAGAAAAGAGTTCAAGTGAGCATTTCTAGACTTGTCCTAAGAACACTGATTTGGACAGTCCTGCAATGGTTTGAAGTTCCAGAAACACTGAGAGAATTAGTGCTAGCTGTGTACAAGAACCCAGTGACACAAGTACAGTTTTCAGACTCACAGAGGAGTTCCCAGTGGGAGTGGGTATACATCAGGGTTCAGCATCCATTCTGATGGTGGACTACATTAGCAAAGAGATCAGAGGGAATAGATCAACAAAGCTGCTGTATGCAGACAATGTGGTATTATATGTAGACTATGAACATGAACCTCAGCAACTAAAAGGAGAATGGAATGCAAAACTGAAGGCACATTGGATGGAACTGAGTATAGATAAAACAGTTTTGATTGCAGCAAATTCAAGAACTCAGAAGAAGCTGAGAATTGACACAGAACAAAATGTTGTGGAACAGGTTAATAGTTTCAGGTATCATGGAGGGGTGGTTGAGGAGAAGAGAAGCCTGAATGAGGAAGGTAAAAGTAGAAAAATAAGGTCTGCAGACAACTGGCATATAGTGTCAGGGGATGTGTTTGACAGAGGAATGCCGATGAAGCTAAAACATAAGTTGTACAAAATGGTGGTGAGACCAGTACTACTGTATGGTACAGAAACCAGGGCAGTAAAGACAGAGCAGTAAAGAAAACTAGAGGTGATCAAGATGAAGTGCCTGAGATGGGTGGTACGGTGCACACTGAGAAAGATGAAGAAATGAAGACATCAGAGCAGAAGGTCAAGCAGCGACAATTGTAGAGATAGTCAAGTGGAACAGATTACAGTGGTTTGAGTACATGCACATGAAAGCAGAAGACAACCTGGTGAAGAAGATTTGGGACAAACATAAAGAAGGCAAGAGGAAATGAGGGCATCCAACAAAGAGATGGATGGACTGTGTGAAAGAAGATCTGCAACAGTAGGTGAAGAAGGTAGGAGACTGACATTGAATTGAGGGAGATTGTGAAAATTGACATAGCACCCTAACCCCATGTAGAAAATGGTAAAAGGGGATTGATCATGATGATGATGATGGTGATGATGATGATGATCCAAATACCTCAAACATAGTTTCAAGCTTTTCCTAAACTGTGATGTCAGAATAAATTCTCTCTCCTAATTCAGTACAACAGGGTTTTCAAATGTTGGGAAAATCCCAGGGTTAATCCAGTAAAGAATGAATCTATAGTATAAAACAAATGGTAGTATCATTATTAGGGGAAAACTCATGCAGAAAAGTTTCTAAATCAATAAGTACCCCTAATCTTTTATGTTACTCAATAAACTGTTCATTTGACATTGCTGTATTTTTATCATTTCTTTCTACTAAACTGTTTCTATTTATCTATTCTAGGCCTTTACCTGCAAATGGTTTTATGTCCTTTCTGAATGGAACTTCATATCTATTCTTTTGGTTATGCCTTTGCATTTCTGACTGCCCTTTATTTTTCTATTTTGTTGTTAATGGCATACCCTCTATCCTTCCTGTTTCTATCCTGAAACCAGTTTGGTTTTGCTTTTCTAAGGCCATGCCCCAGGTTGTCATAATTTGACCGAGTGAAGCCATACGTCATTAGGTTTAATTGGTTCAGATCTCTGTTTAAGTCTGTGATAATCCACACTGGTGATTAGTCCTGAAATTACTACTGGCTCCAGGTCCATGGATGTCTCTCTCTTTTGAAACCAACAGGTCTAAAACCACACTTTCTTGAAGTATGATGTCACCACTGTCAGAAGCTTCAAATAAAAATTTGTGTTCATTAATGCAACAAATTTATGAAAAACATTATATAGACCAAGAAACCTTGGACCATTTGACAAAAGAAGCAACACAGGAAACAAGAAAATATAAAGAATAAAATCTAGAGACTTTTGCAAGGTATAAAAAAGAAATTTGGACACGGGAAAGAAAGAGAGATCTGATTTGATGCAACATTTATGCAAAGGAGAAAGCCAAACTAATCAATACAAAAAAGGCAGCCCCAAAGATATTTGAAGAGAAATGCAGGCAAAGGCATCCAGATATGGAAAATGTCACAATCACAAAATAAGATCACAAAGAGGGAATCGCAAAAAGGGAACGTAGAAGAGAAGATTAGTAAAGTAGAAGTTAAAAAATAAAAGTTGAAGTTATGGAACACATGCGAAGTAAAGGATTTAGTGTAGAAAGTTTAACACAGGTTATTGAAACAACAAATCTCCAACGTAAGGAGAAACAGAAGGATCAGGAGACATCTGATGAAGAAATATGGACATGGGAAAGAAAAAGAGATTTAATGTGATGTAATATGCAAAGGAGAAAGCAAAACTAATCAAAACAAAAAAAGCAGCACCAAAGATATTTGAATAGGAATGCATCCAGACATAGAAAATTTTACAATACAAAAAAAACAAAGAGGAAAAGTAATGGAGAAGTTAAAGAAATAGAAGCTGAGGTTATGGATTACCTGCAAAGTGAAAGATTTAGTGCAGAAAAAGTAACTCAGAAAACATCCAGCAGAATAGAGCAGTGGATCCCCAAATTAAGGCGAAACCAGTGGAGTAGTAAACATCTGATCAGTTGCCAGATTAAGATAATTTGGGGCCTTCCATAGGAAACCAGTATAAATGTCCAGTTGGCGTTGCACAGCAAGGGGAAGGAACAGATAACTGGCAACTCTGACACAGACAATGTTGTGCGGTGGTAGGCCAGTGAGTTCCCATATGAAAGAGCAATGGATGACACAGGATGAAACCAAAGAGAATATAGCACAGGAAGATGATGTGGAACTACCTATAGAATGCCCACTGGAAATTGAGAACAAAGTATATGCCCTCAGTTTAGAGGAAAATTACCTAAGAGAAGAGTTGCTTGATTTAATAGAGATGTACAGACATATTAAGATCAGCGAAAGAAACAGATTACAGAAAGTCAATAAAACTCAAAAAGTTAGGAGTTTGATAAAACAAGTGAACCCAGTAATTAGGACTGTTCACAGAAATTTATGCGATATAACAGAAGTAAATAGGATATATATTACTGTGCAGCTAAACTAATAACAGATAAAATCTTATCACAAAAACACAGGGTAGAAAGGGAAAAAGAAGGGGAGAAATCGAATGCCATCATGGAAGTATTGAATAGAGAAAACTATAAAGCAATTAAGCCAAAAAGTATCACTGTTAGAAGAATATATAAGAAGGAAAATACAAAATATTCATAAAGATAGACATGATAAAAGCAATGCACAGTATCAGAACAGATCAGGATATGTCGTGCACTGTTGCAAATAATAAACTAAAAATATTAGCACAGGCAGAAAAACTTACAAGATATGTAGATAAATATAAAGGAAAAGTACAAAATAAGCAATTTACTGATGACCCAAGAAAAGTTTTACAGAGAATTGGGAAAAAAGGCAAAAAGATTCAAAACACCACCACAAAAAGAAGAAATAGACACATTTTGGAATAATATTTATGAAGGCCCTGTGAAGCATAGCAAAGATGCTAAATGGATAGAAGAAGTAAAAGAAAGAATAAGAAGTTTAAAGGTACAGGATATGAAATGGGATGATGTAACAGCCAGAGAAAGACTGAAACAAAGTTAAGAAAAGCTCCTAAATGGAAAACCCCAGGCCCAGATTTAGTACCTAATTTATGGGTAAAAATATTAACATCTTTACATGCAAGATTTAGTCATGAGTAAGAACTATTTATATGCGCACCCTGAACAGACACCAACCTGACTAACAATAGGAAAAACAATACTCCTACTTAAGAGCAAACCTGCAAGCTATCCTAAGAACTATAGACCAGTAACTTGCCTTCTTACGATGTATAAACTATACACTGGAATTGGTGCTGAAAGTTTATAGTCATTTAGAAGAAAACTCAATCATGGCAATAGAGTAAAAGGGTAATAAAAGAATGTCATATGGAATGAAGGATAATTTGATGTTAAATAAAGTCATAATGGAGAACTGTAAAATGGGGAAGAATCTAAGTATGGCATGGATAGACTACAGAAAAGCATTTGACAATATCCCACATTCATAGATAAAAGAGTACTTAAAAATGTATAAGATATACCCTACACTGATCGATTACATTACAGCAACCATGAAACAGTGACAAATCAATTTGCAGTTATGCCATGATAAAAGACAAATTGTTATTCCAGGGATAAAAATTCAAAGGGGATTATTCCAGGGTGACTCTCTTTTATAGCTGCTCTTTTCTCTTGCCCTTAACCCATGAATCTGTCTACTTAACAGATTAGGTCATGGCTATAATTTGGCTCCCAGAAAACAACAAATTGTAAAGGCATCTCATCTTCTTTTTGTAGATGATTTAAAACTGTATAGTTCATCACATGGGGAATTGAAACCACAACTACAAGTGGTCAATTTTTTTCAGATGATGTACAAATATCATTTGGTCTTGATAAATGTGCAAAAGCAACTTTTAAAGCAGGAAAGCTGTAGAACCAAGAAAACATCAGTTTGGGACAGGAATAGAACTTGAGCAAAAGGGTGTATATAAATATTTGGGAATTGATGAAGGACCAACAATAAAACATGAACAAATGTGAACAAAAATCAGTAAGGAATATTTCAGAAGGCTTAAATTACTAGTAAAAACAACATTGACTTCTAGGGATAAAGTCCAAGCTACAAGCTCATTTTCTCTTCCTGTCCTTACAGTTTTGGTGTGATTGACTGGCCCCAAAAGGTGTTGGATAGTTTGGACAGGAAAGCAAGAAGGATGCTTCATGCTCATCAACTGATATATTCCCAGTTTTGAAGGAGGTATGGGCCTCCTCGAATTTGATTAATTGTATAGATCTCTGATAGTGGGACTGCATACATATCTACTGACCTCACAGGACCTAACTGTAGTGAAAGTTTTGAAAAATAAGGAGATGACTTCCCTGCTTAGTTTAGCAGAAGCATATTGGCATCAAGCAGGAATGGAAATCAAACCAGAAGTAGATAAAAATCAGGCAGCAGCTGAGAGTGCCAAAAAACAAAAGAAAGAATATAAGGTGAAGGATCAGATGAGAATGCAAGAAACGTGGAAAATGCATAAATATAGTTGCAAGTATAGAAACTCCTAGAACAACCACATGTTGATCAGGATCAAATGCAGGAATGGTTAAGGAGAGGTGAATTCAAACCAAAAGATGAAAGGTTGATATTGGCGGCCCAAGATAGTAGACTATGTACACATTGCTTTACAAAGTCCATTGAACATGTGAGAGAAACAGACAAATGTAGTTTTTGTAAAATAGTATTGAAAACAGTTGCACACCTTGTTGCTGGGTGTGACATACTAATGACAGAAGGACTGTATACTGAAAGGCATAGTAATGTGACAAGACTGTTGCATTGGGGTTTGTGCAAACATTGTAATATTGAAATAGCTGAAAAACACTGGAAACATGAGCCATAAAGCATTGCAGAAAATTATGAAGTCTACATCACATGGGATCACTCATTACCGACAGTTGAAAAGACAGATATAGTGGTCCATGAAAAGAAGACAAAAGTAACATTGATCATGGAAATCACTACACCCAGTGACTACAGTGTCTTGCATATAGAGAGACACAAAGTCATAAAATATTAACATTTGCAGGCAGAAATGAGAGCAATGTGGAAGAAAGATACCTAGACAGTTCCAGTAGTAGTTGGAGCAATGGGTCTTAAAAAAAAGGAATTTACAATTGTATTTAGATATGTTACCGATACATGTTAACTCCATACCGATTGCAGAAGGAATCATTACTGGGTACATTGTGGGTCCTGCAAAGAGTACTTCTGGCTAACATTAAATACTGAAGCAATATTAATTTCATGAACTTTAATCACACTTTGACTTAGGAATGAAGTCCATCCCTGTCATGGTATTAGAAACCCAAAAGACTTGGAGAAATTAAAAAAAGAGGGATAGGCTTATATTACAGAGAATACTACTTCTATGGAGCCATTTTCCACTTCGCACAAGGAAGAGTACTTCTGCTATTTTCAAACATAATTTTGATGAATGGATTAGTTGCCACAAATTCAACACCCCACCCTCTGTTTACCACCACTATCCCTCAAGGATAGGGGAAATGAGTAAAGGTGCCAACATATCCCTGTTCAACCCATTTCCGGGTTATTTGTATGCAAAACATACCCTTCAAGGAGTGGCTTTGGCATTCTAGTGGATCATTTTTATCTTCATAGGTAATATGTTACAACATGAGTTGTAGCCTGGTAGTGCTTGGGTGCTCTCTGGAGCCTTAAACCTGGTTTCTGTTACTGTACATATATCGATTTTCTCCATACTGAGGAGTGCCTCGAGTGCGTGCATTTTGAGGTTTAGACTTCTGGCATTGAGTAGCATTACCCTCAGTTGTTTGTTACTTGTGCTATTTATGTCGGTGGGTTTGTCTTTTGAGCCTTGCCTAAAAAAGGCACTATGGGGGTGGCAAGAGCCTTGGGTGACAGGTGCAAGCAGTCTCTAGCGAAGCAGCATGGCTTGTCGAGCATGTCATCCCAGGTGGACAGAGACACTGGATCCCCTTTGAATGAGACAAGAAACTTAGCCAATTGTTGAAATTTATATTTTTTTCTTTATACTGTGGTTTCATTCTTGGTGAGGGCAGGCTGCTACTCAGGGTCAGGGTCATACTGGCCTGGGCTACAAGATCAGACAGCTCTTCTATGTCTCTTTTCATGTAGTCCAGGGAGGTATGGCTCAGTCATTCAGACCAACATGAACAATGACAGAGTCGTATTTGTACTTGTTCTGGAGTGACCTGAGTGCTTGTGTTATGTGGTGGATCCTGGCACCTGACAGGCAGCTAACAGTAACCTTCTTCTTATTCAGCCTAGTGAGTGGGACGTCAGTGCGCCTGACTATAGAGTCACCTATTACTAGTAGGTTGGGTATGTTATGTCACCTTAAGGGCTGTGATTGTGCGGCACACTGATTTTGTGTTTTATGTGTTGTCTGGTTTGTGACGGGAGGTGCAGGTTTTTTAGGTGTCTGCTTTGGAAGTCTCTGAAGCTTTTGCAGGTTTTTATTTAGAGCCTCCAAGTATGATTTGTGTATTTATGTGTATTTTTTGCCAGTGCTGGTTTAGTATGTCTATGTGAGTCTGGAGGTATGGTGCAAGTTTTAACCTTCTCCACATGACTGCCTGTTCCAGTCTTAGGTGGAGAGAGCTTAGCCTCCAATTTTGCTATATAATTGCATCTCTTGCATATGTTAATGTTTTGTGGTAGGAGGAGAGGGATGACTGTGTACATGAGGCAGTTGTAACATTGCCTCAGCATACCCAGGTTCACCAGCTGGACTGGAGAGTATACCTGAAATTGCCCTTTGGTCATGCCTGAATAGTAGGATGAGCTGCTTAGTCACTTGGTTGGTGAGGGGTGAATAATGAGCCTTGCTCTGCTGGGCAATCAAGTTTCGGGGTATATTAGTGCTTGTTATTAGGTCTGAGCAAGTGCTGGACTGTAGGATGCTTTTTAAGTGCTTAGGTTGAGAGTTAGACTACTTTCAAGGGAAAAACTGAAGAGGAGACTTGGTGGAGCTGGGAATAATTTAGCCCTAGCAAACCAGCACTGCCCGGACGTGCAAAACCATGCAAACACGGTTTTTACAGCAGGGAAATGAAAGAGATAGAAATTAGCCCAAAATGGCCTATAAACGACTAATGTCTGGGCTGGAACCACTCCTCCAGGGACAAATGGCTGCTCAAAGCTCCCTCTCTCACAGGTGAACAGAGAAACCTCCTTCTATCCAAGTAAGGTATGGGAAACTTGTAATGCAGCCCTGAATTCAGCACTATCCTGAAAACTGAAGTATACTAGCTTAGAAAGGTGGGAAACAAGGAACATTGTTTTTGAAAAGATAAGGCAAAAACAGTAAAAAAAATACACTTAAAACAGCTTTAAATGACTACAAACAGTAAAAAATGCACTTAAAACAGCTTTAGAGGACTACAAACAATCAGAAAAGGCGTTTAAACAATTACCCAATTAACCAGTAAACAAATCTCAAAACTGAGCCCTGTTCCTGTAGTCTTCAATCAGACAAGTTCTAACTGCACACTCCTACCACTGGGGTGCAGGGGAACCTTCTCCAAAAAAGAAGGCCTGGATTAGTGCTCAGGTTATACAAACAAAGCTAGATTCAGCAAGCCTGACTCTAGTTTATGAGACACCAAACAAGGCACACCAATTTCAGTAAGAAACAGTTCAAATATCCAGGCACTATAAGCCTCTAACCAGAAATTCCCAGCTCAGAAGGGCAGAGTCCAGCCTCTCCTCCCACAAGAGTGCAGACCACAAACCTTCTTAATGTAAAATGACTGTCCTGAAGCCCAAGTACTTAATCCAGAACTAATACACTTTTAGAATTACAGACACTGAGCCTTCAATCAGCAGTTCCCAACTTAGAAGGATGTGCAGACCACAAACCTTCTTAATGTAAAACAACTGGTCTGAAGCCCAAGTGCTTAAACCAAAAGGCTTAGAATGACAGCTACACTTTAATCAGGTTACTAACAAGCAGTAATCCATACAACTGAATACTTTTAAGAAGGCCTGGATTAGTGCTCAAGTTATACAAACAAAGCTAGATTCAGCAGGCCTAGATCTAGTCTTTGCTACAGCAAACAAGGTACACCAATTTCAGTAAGAAACAGTTCAAATATGCAGGCACTATAAGCTTTTAACCAGAAATTCCCAGCTCAGAAGGGCGGAGTCCAGCCTATCCTCCCACAAGAGTGCAGTCCACAAACCTTCTTAATATAAAATAACTGGCCTGAAGCCCAAGTGCTTAAACCAGAACTAATACACTTTTAGAATAACAGACGCTGAGCCTTCAATCAGCAGTTCCCAACTTAGAAGGATGTAAGCTACCTGTCCTGCCACAACAGTGCAGACCACAAGCCTTCTTAATGTAAAACAACTGATCTGAAGCCCAAGTGCTTAAACGAAAAGGCTTAAAATGATAGTTACATCAAGCAGTAATAAATACAACCGAGTACTTTTAAGATGATGCAAAAGTAAAATAAAGTAATAAAGCAGGAAGAAACACAAATGCAGTAAAAGCAGATGAATAAAGTGCAATTTTTTTTTGAGTGAGCAAATGAGATGGGCCCAGGAGGAGTATCCAAATGCAAATTTACAAGAGGGGCGGGCAGTTTAAAAGCCACCAAGATTAACACCAAAACAAAAGCATGGAGGGTGGGTGGGGAACTAACTGAAAAAACAGAGCCACATTTTCCAGCTAGATAGTATTCAATGCAAAATAAATAAATCAATTTAAATGCTGTATTATTTGAAAAAAGTGCAGATAAAGATTTACTTAAATTCACTTATACATCCAGTTGATTGCAGGTAGGTCTTAGCCGGCCAAAGCTCAAAGTTTAAGCAGAAAATAATCCAAAATGGATCACTTATATAAGACAGAATCTGAATATCAATGAAGTGAAACTACCCCCACTTATCACTGGCTGTGTAGGAGTTCTAACTAGCACTAAATTCTAACAAGCATTAACTGAAAAAACAGAGCCACAACTTCCAGCTAGATAGTATTCAATGCAACACAAATAAATCAATTTAAATGCTGTAGTATTTGAAAAAAAGTGCAGATAAAGATTTGCTTAAATTCACTTATACTTCCAGTTGATTGCAGGAAGGTCTCAGCTGGCCAAAGCTTAGAGCCTTTAAAGATAATTTGAATAGTATTTTAAAAACATATTTTGAAACTTCTGTTCCCCGACTAAATTACATAATACATGTTGACATTAAGTTAATGTCTGTCACATCTGTTTTCCTAACAAACTTAATTCTAACCCTCTTTTATTTATCTTCAGACATTTGCTTGTGATATTCTTAACTTTCATAATATTTTTTGCACCATTATAAAGCATAATGTTTTAATGTCTATATGTATTCTCTCCACAGACTTAGTATCCTAACATCTCATGTTTAAAGTTTTTTTACAGCCTCTCCACCAAATAATTAATAGCAATGCTATACTAATTGTATGATTCAGGTAAAGTTTCTCTCAGGTTAGTCAATCAGTGCCCCATATCCACAGTCCATCTCCTAAATCCCTAACTATTTTCTCTCTAAACAAACTACAGACTAGCACTCATGGATTGACCTCATCTCCCCCACACCTTAACCCTCTCAGAAACTGGGCTAAAATCTCACATTTCTAACCTCAGAAATCTTTCCCCCAGGCTACAATATCTTCCGTGCAGACAGAACAAATAAAAGAGGTGGACGTGTTGCTATTCTCTACTCCAACCAACTTGCTCTCTCTCATCTCTCACATCAACTCAAATGACCTGGATCAGCTGGTAAACTCCCCTATCAGAGGTGATAACATATTGGACCTGGTCATCACCAACATGGGCGACAGATGTTCCGCACCGGAGGTCAACCTGTCCCTGGTTAGATCAGACCTGGTGTCAAAGTCATGGTCTCAAGAAGAAGAAGAAGGAGTAATAAGAGATCTGGGGACCCAGGTAGATAGTAATCTCTCCTTTGACAATCATATTGGCAAAGTTGTTAGGAAATCCTTCTATGTAGCCCATCTAATTACTAAAGGGTTCACATCTAGAAATAAAGAGGTTATAGTGCCCCTCTACTTGTTACTCATCAGACCCATCATAGACTACAATGCCCCATTTAGGATGTACCTAACAAGACACTTCCAACAGCTGGAAAGACCACAAAAGTACCTCACCAAGAGGATTACTGGCCTCAAACATATGTCCTATGCAGCCCGACTGGAAAAACTCTGGCTGTACTCAGTGGCATATGTCTTACTCAGAGGTGATCTCTGCCTGACTTACAAAGCCATGTCCAACTCAGAATTGATGGAAATGCTCCACCTAATGAAATCCAAGTCACTGCGAGCCACTCGCTCTAGTGAGCTAAACCTCGCCACAACAATAAATAGAACATGCTGGATGGATAGATTCCTGTCACAGAGACTCCCCATGCTTTGGAACAAAATTCCTAACTATATTAGGCAGAGCCCCTCAAAAACACTCTTCAGGAAAAATCTTGACAAGTGGATGGGTAACAGAAAATACACCCCTGGGATCACGTCATTGGCTCTTCTTGACAGAGGCTCAGTTAATTAATCAATGCGGCAGCGAAAGCTGACACACTCTGGCTAGGCTTATAAATGCCCTCGGGCAGATAGCCTAGTACCTACCTATGAACCTATGAACCTAAGTAAGTAAGTAATAAATTGCTGAAGTTTAAAAGAATTACTTATGCAGTTTTTGAAAAGGGCATCTACATATGAATTGCTAGTTTTTATTAACACATAGTTAGATGAGGCAATGCCGTAGTGAGACAATGGATTTGAAGTGGTTCTGAGGTAGAAATAGATGGGTGTTTTTTTAGGAAAACAGGGTATATATGTTTTTTGAAGTACGGCTATGATAACTTTTTTGTAAGGAGGGTACAGTTGTGGATTCTGGCTGGGCAGCAAGGGAGGGACTTAACAGGTTTATGATATGTTTGATACAGTTTTAAGATACTTTTTTGTGAGTTTATGGAAGTACCACAGCCACAGAACAGTTTGGAATTTAGTAGAACAGACACTTTTTTGTGGCCACGAGAGTTAAGTACTACCTTACTTTAGATAAACTGCCAAAAACTGAATTGCAGATTTTTATGGTTGTCTGGATCTGGTTTTCGACTGAGACGGCGTGAGTCAAAAGGATGTTTTATAGCCTGATGCTGTAAGAATTTGATGTTGGGGAGGTAGTAAAGTTTTGTAGTGGTTAAACAGGGATAGAATGATTTTTTTTTGTTAATAATATTTTGTAGGAGTGTACCAACTATTTATTTATTGTGAGGAAACCATCTTGAAGATGTATAGCTGCTTAGTTGCACATAGTAAGTGTGCTTAATGTATTGAATGAATTTCAGGTGTTTGGGTCTGACATATAATTTGGTTTACTTATAAAGTGAGCAGAGGAGGTTCAAGATTTGATCATTGTAGAACATGGATTCAGGTGACAGCTTTGAGCCCTATCTTATCTCTCTTTGAGATTTCTAGCTATTAAGTAACCTTTTAATCCACTTTGTTGTAAGAAGAAAAATAATAATGTCCATTAATCTTTATATTAATCACTCATGGATAATAGAATCAAAGTCCTTACAGCAGTCCATTAAAAGTACTGCTACTACATTTCATGAATCTGTATTGCCTTTTACATAGTCTTTGTCATGACAGAGTGCTCTTCAAACTATCTGGAGACATACAGAGCTAAGTATATTTTTCTGGCACTTCAGAGTTTTGTACTGTTAATTGTTGCTTGACTAATTTTATATCATTGCTGGCTGACTTCAGAGTTGTGCACTGTTATTTTTGCTTCACTGTATAGTTTTTCAGATCTCTGCTGAAGGTGTTGTTTTCCCCTACCAACCCTCTCTATTCCTGTGTAGTTGTTTAAATGTGGAGGCTTTTTCAATTGCCCACCCCCACTGTAAATTTGATCTGGGACACTCCCCCCAATCCCATCTCTTTACCTCATTCTACCTAATAGACTCCTTCTGCACATGTTTTTAGTCATTTTTAATTTAATTGCATTTTTTAAACTGTTTGGTCTAACATTGCTACATACTCAAGTGTGATAGCTCGCACTGCATTTAAATTGTTTTACTGCTGTTTTAGCTACTTTTCTGTATAAACAAACAAAAAAAATCTAAGCCTGTTTCCTACCTTTCCTGTAACTAGTGTAGTCCAGATTCAGATTTGCTGTATCCAGGACTGTATGTAAGCTTCTGAGCCCCCCAAGCTTTCTGTGTTGGAGGGAAGCCTTCTAGCTTATCAGTGGGAGTGGTAAGCACTAGGTAACCTATCTACCACATAAGGACTGGTTCTGACACAGAAATTGTAGTTATTGGCCGTTTGGGCAGTTTTTCCATCTCTCTCAACTTTCTGATTTAAAAGCCCACATTTGCACTTCTTTCCCCCCTTTCCTGTAACTAGTTTAGTCCAGATACAGATTCTTAGTTTTAGCACTTGAATTTGCTTATTCGTGATCAGCACTTGTTCAGAACTTATAAGCACTAAATAACCTACTAATTACTACAGCACTCAACCTTCCTCATTACCTAGAGGAATACAGTTTTGGTACTTACTTTCCTCACTTATCTAGAGGAAAATAGTTTTTTATTCAGGCATGTCCAAGGGTCAGCTCCCAGTGTTCTCTCCTGTCTATCTGATGAATCTGGGCATCTTGGGGCAATGTAGAAATTGCCTCATGTACACAGACAACCCTCTCCTCCTACCACCCAACACTACAGCCTGTGAGAGATGCACTTATCTAGCAAAACTGGAGGTAAAGCTCTCTCCAACCAAGACTGAACTTGACAGTCAAGAGGAGAAGGTAAACACTTGTACCACACCACACTCATCACATAGTCTCACTAAATCTACACCACCAAAATCCACACATAGAAACCCAAAACATTCACGGAGGCTCTCAGTAATAAGCTGCTCAAGCAACAGAGACCTCCAAAGCAGAAATGCAAGCAACCACCACCCCCCAACACAACCCAAATGACACATAGCCCGCAGACTCAGTGTACCACTCAACCACAGCCAATAAGGTAAAACAACATACGCAACACACTAGTCATAGGTGACTCTATAGTTGGGCACACTGATGTCCCACTCATCAGGCTAAAAAAGGAGAAGGTTACTGTCAGCTGCCTGTCGGGTGCCAGGATCCGCCACATAACCCACACACTCAGGTCACTCCACAACAAGTACAAATATGACTCTGTCATTGTCCATGTTGGTGTAAACGGCCTGAGATGTACCTCCCTGGACTACATGAAAAGAGACATGGAAGAGCTCTCTGATCTTGTAGCCCAGGCAGGTATGACCCTAGCCCTGAGTAGCATTCTGCCATCACCCAGAATGATACCGCAGTACAAGGACAAAATGATTGACTTCAACAATTGGCTAAGCTTTTGGTGTCATTCTAAAGGGATCCAGTATCTGTCTGCCTGGGATGACATGGTCAACAGACCATGATGCTTTGCCAGAGATGTCCTGTACCTGTCACCCCTGAGATTCCAGATACTGGCTAAGGTTCTTGCCGCCCCTATAGTGCCTTTTTTAGGCAAGGTTCAAATGACAAATTCACCACCATAACAAGAACAGACAAGCAAAAACTGAGGGTGATGCTACTCAATGCTAGAAGTCTAAATCTCAAAATGCACTCACTTGAGGCACTCCTTAAAATGGAGAACACTGATATCTGTGCAGTGACTGAGACCTGGTTCAAGTCTCCAGAGAGCACCCCTGCACTACCAGGCTATAACTCATACCACACTTTCCGGCCATGTAACCTGGACCGAAACACTAAAGGCAGAGGTGTGTCCATATTCATTAAGGATATCCACACCTCCAGGCTAGTTGCTCAGCATAATGCATCCAAGGTTATCCAAGTGCAACTAACTCTGGGCAAAACTGCAATCCAAATTGTAGCTTGCTACAGATCCACCACCATTCCCCAGGATTGCCACTACTCTTTTCTTGATGTACTGGAAAATATTAGGGTTCAACCAAACACCCTAATAATGGGTGATTTCAACTACCCCACCATTAACTGGGAAAACTACTCATGCACCAACTCCTTTGCTCATCGCTTTCTGGAATTCATAAACTCCAATGCCCTGGATCAACTTATCCATACCCCCACCAGGGGCAACAATATCCTAGATCTAGTCATTACAAACTGGAGTGAGTGGTGTTCCACACCTGAAGTCAGCACCTCATTGATCCGATCTGACCATAAGATAATCACCCTAGATATCCACATCCTGCCCCCACCCCCCATTAAGAAAACCACGGTAAAAAAATTCTCCAAAGCCAAATTCATGCTTCTTAAGACAGAAGTGGTGAACTTCATGACACCCATGCAGATGGGCAATACAGTTACGACTACTGAATCCTACACAATTGCACTTTATAAGCACTTACACGAGTGCATGGATCATGCTATCCCAAACAGAACCAAGATGCTATTCTCCAAAAAAAGGAAGTCAAACTGGTGGTCCCCTGCCATAAACAAACTGTACAACAGAAGAAAGAAACTATTGCAAAAGAGAGTAAAATCCCATGAGTGGAGGAGCTCCCTGGTCAGCCTCAGTAAGAAGTTGAGATCCTTGATAAAATCCTCCAAAGCTAGTAATGAAAACAAAATCACCACTGATTCTAAAGACAACCACAAAGCATTCTATAGCTATGTTAAGAATCTCAATGGCAACACTCAGATCTGCTCTGAGTTACAGCACAATGGCACTAAATATACAGACCCAACTGATATTGCCAACATCAGTGCTAACTTTACCCCACCTCTCACCTGCTAATGGGCCCATCTCTATACCAGATGAATGCAAAGTTCCTGTAATCAAGGCTGCACAGGTAAAAACCACACTCTCCAAAGCCAAGAACACAGCATCCATGGGACCAGACAACATCCCAGGCTGCGTTCTACACGAACTACAGAACGAACTGGCACCCCACCTAAGTACCATGTTCAATCATAGCCTCACCTCAGGCTTTGTGCCTGCTGAATGGCGCACAGCAATGGTTATCCCACTCCACAAGGGGGGAGCCATTACAGACCCTGGGAACTACTGCCCCATTAGCCTGATGAGCCTGGTCTGCAAGGCCAGGGAACATACCATCCTGGAACTTATAAACAAAGATATTGGTAATCTCCAAACTCTGAACCCCACCCAGTTCGGGTTTGTAAAAGGCAGATCATGTCTCCTAAACCTGATAGACTTCTTTGAAGCAGTCACCAAAGCTGTAGACGAGGGTAAAGTGGTTCACACAGCTTATCTAGATCTTGCCAAGGCTTCCAACACCATTCCCCACTCTGGAATTATAGATAAACTCACTAAACTAAGTATAAATCCCTATGTCACAAGATGGGTTGCAACTGGCTCACTGACAGAACCCTCACTGTGAAAGTAGCAGACTCCAAATCCGACTTCAGACCAGTGACAAGTGGAGTACCATAGGGTTCAGTCCTGGGTCCTCTCCTGTTTGGTATCTACTTCTCTGAAGTACAGGCTAACCCAGAAGGTTTTTGGCTAATGAAGTTTGCAGATGACTGCAAAGAGCCATAATTGAAACTCCTAATGATGTGGACATCAAACAAAAGGGCCTCACTGAGACAGATGCCTGGGGTCAAAGCCATGGCCTCAAGCTCAATGCCAAAAAGTGCATTGTCATCTCCTTTGGTAAAAACTCTGTACCCATGAACTACAACATAGGTGGTAGTATAATTAACACTGAAAGTGTGATAAGAGACCAAGGGACACAGTTGGACAGCAGTCTCACCTTTGATAATCACATCGCCACAGTAGTCAAGAAATCCTTCTACGTGTACACCTCATCGCAAAAGGTTTCTCATCCAGAAAAAAAGAGGTCATTGTTCCCCTCTACTCATCACTCATTAAACCCATTATAGAGTACAATGCCCCTTTTGGTATGTACCTCACAAGACATCTACAACAACTGGAAAGGTCGCAGAAATACCTCACAAAGAGGATTACCGGCCTCAAACAGATGCCCTACGCAGACCATCTCAAAAAACTCCAGCTTTACTCCGTCGCATATTGCCCACTCAGAGGTGATCTCTGCCTAACATACAAAGCTATGTCAAACCCAGAGCTGTTGGACATGCTCCACTTAAAGAAATTGCAATCCCTCTAAGCTACACGCTCTAGGGACCTAAACCTTGTCACCACAATAAACAGAACATTCCAGAGGGATAGATTCCTGTCCCAGAGACTTCCCGTACTCTGGAATAAACTACCTATCTATATCAAACAAAGCTCCTTATTAGCACTCTTCAAGAAAAATCTTGATGATTGGATGGGAAATAGGAAATTCACCCCGGGGGTCACGTCTGTGGCTCTGCTCAACAGTGGCACAGGAAAATAATTTTCTTGGGGGGCAAAGGCCAGGGTACCTTTTTGGCTGGGCTTGTATAGGCCCTAGGGCCAATAGCCTAGTACCTACCTATGAACCCATGAACCTCTATAAGTAATTATTAGGAAAGCAAAGTTAAATAAAATAACCTTCATGACACAGATGTTGAGAAACAGGCCACATGTTTTGCCTTGTGACAAAAGAAGTTAGGTGCCGCTGAATATGTTTCTCAAGGGATTTAGACAAGAATTGTACTGGGCTGACAGTTATTGTGCTCAACAGAAGTCCCACATTTGTGCACTGGTATTATGAGGCCTTTTTTCCATTCAGCAGATATAATGCCTTCCTTAATGCTTGTTTGTAAGGATAGTTAAAAGAATAGTTAAGGAATGTGCCTCAATCAGCAAGCTGTTAGAGGGCACAATCAGCAAGTGCCAGTGGTGTGGAGACACAATACCAGCATTGTTTTATGAAACTGCAAGGGTGCTGCAGCTTTATAAATTAAGTCCAATACCACTTTTATGGTTACAGCCAATGCACTGAAGTGATAACTGCAGCAATGTAAATATCAGCTAGAATAATTTGCAGAGAAGCTTTCGTCTTCGAATAAGAGCTGTTTTTTTTTGCTCCTCAGCTTTGAGGTCATAGGTTCATAGGTGTGTACTAGACTAATGGCCCTGGAGCCTTTACAGGCCTAGCCCATAGAAGTGCCCTGGCATTGTGCTGCCCGATGTTAGTTCCCAGTGCCTCTATTGAGTAGACCCACTGGAGTGATCCCCGGGGTGAACTTTCTATTACCCATCCACTCATCAAGATTTCTCTTGAAGAGGGACAGCGAGGTGCTCTGCTTGAGATGTATGGGAAGTCTATTCCAGAGTATGGGTAGTCCCTGGGTGAAGAACCTGTCCATGTAGACACAGTAGACATGATCAAAAACCAAAAAGGACCAGAGCTTCAAACAGACGCAACACCAGGGTAAAATATTTTTAGCTAATTTAATTCTGGTACCTTGGCCTTTTGCCTTTAAGGAATACTGACATAACACCACACCCTTCTTGTATACAATCATAGGTTTATAGATTAGTACTGGGCTTACTGCCCTTGTGGGCCATTTTAAGCCTAGCCAATTACCCCATGTGAGAATCAAACCCAGCATCTTGTGTTTGTAAGGTTAACACCTTAACCATTATGCCACCCCCCCATCCAAATACAATTAAAACAATTGATGTAAATCATCTAAATAAAACAGCAGTATCCTATTTTGACATTGTATTTTTAAAGACATAGGTTTCTACAACCTGCTCCTCCAGAGTGCTCTATTGATTGTGGCAATGAGGCTGAGGTCTCTGGAGTGTGTGGTACAGAGGAATTGGGATTTCTTTAGATGTAGCATTTCTAACAGAGCTGGGTCAGTCATGGCTTTGTAAGTCAAGCAGAGATCACCTCTATGTAGGTGATATGAGACAGAGAATATCTGGAATCATTTGAGTCTGTCTGTGTAGGACATGTGTTTAATGCCTAGGATCCTCTTTGTGAGGTACTTCTTTGGTTTCTCCAGCTGTTGCAGGTGTCTAGTGAGGTACATACCAAATAGGGCATTATACTCAATGATTGGTCTAATGAGGGAAGAGTAGAGAGATGATGACCACTTTCTTCCTGGATGCAAAACCCTTGGTAATGAGATGTGCCACATAGAAGGACTTTCTGATGACAGTAGCAATGTGGTGGTCGAAGGAGAGGTTGCTGTCAACCTGTATCCCCAGATCTCTTATAACACCTTCAGTGTTCAGTGGGCTCCCATTGATGTGGTAATTAGTGGGAACTGAGTTTTTACCAAAGGAGATGACGACACATTTTTTGGCGTTAAGCTTAAGACCATGGTTTCGACACCAGTCATTGGTCTCAGTGAGGCCTTTTTGTAGGATGTCTGCATCACTTGGGGAGTTAATAATGGTTTCCAGCTTGCAGTTGTCTGTGAACTTGGTCAGCCAGAGTCCCTTTCTATTCTCCTGGACTTCTGAGAAGTAGATGCTGAACAGGTGAGGACCCAGGACCGATGCCTGTGGGACTCCACTCATGACTCATCGATAGTCTGACTTGGAGTCTGCTACTTTCCCACTGTGTGTTCTATCTGTGAGCCAATTTGCAACCCTCCTAACTATATAGGGGTTGATACCTAGTTTGGTGAGTTTATCAATAATTCCCAAGTGAGGAATGGTATCAAAGGCCTTGGGCAGATCGAGGTAGGCTGTATGAACTGCCTTACCTTCATCCACCGCTCTGGTGACTGACTCAAAGTAGTCATCCAGGTTGAGCAGACAAGATCTCCATTTTACAAAGCCAAATTGCATGGGGTCTAGAGTTTGGAGATTCCCTATATTCTTGTTAATTAGGTCCATGATGATGCACTCCATAGCCTTTCATATCAGACTCATCAGGCTAACAGGAAGATAATTTCCAGGGTCTGTTGCCACTCCTCCTTTATGGAGAGGGATGTCTGTAGCAGTGCGCCATTCGGTAGGGACAAAGCCTAAGGTGAAGCTGTGACTGAACAGGGTATACAGGTGTGTTGCCAATTCACTTTGTAGATCATTTAGAACACAACTAGGGATATTTTCAGGTCCCATGGAAGCTGTATTCTTGGCCTTGGACAATGCCGGTTTAATCTGTGCTGCATTAATTCTGGGTGCCTGGCATTTTTCTGGTATTGTGATTGGCCCTGTGGGGGGAGGTAAAGTTGGCACTGAATCTGTCAGCCAGTATGTTGGCAATATCTGTTGGCTCAGTATAGGAGGCACCATTGTGCAGTAACTCAGAGCAAATCTGGGTATTGCCATGGAAGTTCTTGATATAACTATAAAAGGCTTTGTGATAGTTTTTAGTGTCTGCCTCAATTCTGCCTTCATAGCTGGCTTTGGAGGATTTGATGATGGATCTCAACTTTTTGTTGAGGCTAATAAGGGAGTTTTTCCAGTCTTGGAACTTCACCCTTTTCTGCAACAGTTTCTTCCTTCTGTTGTAGAGTTTATTAATGGAAAGGGACCACCAGATTGGCTTCCTTTTTTTGGAGGAGAGCGTCTTGGTTCTTTTGGGTATGGCTAGTTCCATGCATTTATGTACATGTTCATACAATGCATTGGTGTATGATTCAGCAGTCATGCAGCTATTTTCCATTGGCATGGGTGCTGTGAAGTTAGTCACCTCTGGTTTTAGGAGCCCAAAGTCAGATTTGGAGAAGATTTTCAAGGTGGTTACCTTAGCAGGGGTGGGGGTGAAATGTGGATTTCCATGGTGATTAGTTTATGGTCGGTTCTGACCAGGGAGAAATTGACAATTGGTGTAGAGCAATAGTCACCCATGTTAGCAATAATCAGGTTAAGGATGGTGTTTCCTCTAGTGAGGGTCAGAATGAGCTGGTCCTGGGCATTGCAACTGATGAATTCCAGGAAGCATTGAGACCATGACACTTTACAGAACTGCACAGTGTGATAGATTACTTAGCTATGGTTATTTTTTAGTAAACATTATCTGAGTCATTATATCCATTATTTAGTTATTTTTAGATGTTTACAATCTTTCTGTATACTTGCCACATTCTGTGTGAATATAATAGATGGTGTTGGGGTGAAGTGGCCTTTGCATAGAGGGGATGGCAATTCCAAACCAACTTTTTGTAGGTGTTTGGAGTTTCATAGTCTGGAGACTTTGTGGAAAGTAACAAGTGGAGGGATTGCCTTGACTTGATACACTTGTTAATTAGTTTAAAAAAATCTTCAGCTGAGGAATTTAATGGATTGTTGATATCAAAGTATTTTTTTCTATTTCTGGATGAGGAATTTCCATTTATTTCTAATATAGCTATTGTGTTGTAGGTTGACATGGGAGTTTGTTTTATTACATACGTTGTCCATGTTCTTCCTCCCTCTCCATTGCTATTATTTTTAACGTGGTCATCCATGTTTGAATGGAGTTTTTCACTGAATTTACTCATTTTTGGAAATATCCATAATTATTTAAACCAAAGTATATCACATTTCTGAATATTCTCCCACCTATGTGATACCCCCAACCTATTCTTCTTGAAAACAAACATGTTTAGTACTACTAATTTTGTAATTAGTGCACCACAAAATTAAATTTTGGAGCTGAGAGAGGATGACCCAGTTGAAAAACTGCTGTGCTGATTGTTCAGTCTGGATCTCTAAAAATAAATAAAGCTTAAAAATACATGCTGCATAGCATACTTGAATTTTGTCTGGCTTTGCCCTTATAAAGTATAAAGTGCTCCAAGCAGAGAGAATACACTAGAAAAAGAATGCATGGAATTAAATGAGAAGAAACAATGCTGCCACATCTTGAAAGGAAACACTTTCTGAAAAAGCAGTTTCACCTGTAGTGTACTCAATATATGTCATAACATTAAGAAAAGTAAAGGATGGACAGCAAAGGGAGTCCACAAAAAAATCTCACCAGCAACCCAAGATGAGAAAAGTAAAGCATGAATTGAAGTGGAAACTGCCAGCATAGCAACACATACGCTGCTCAAACTAGAGGGATGATGAAGCTTTTATCTTTAAATAAATTATTTATCCATAAAATGAAACTGTGAATATGTACTAAATTTGATGTCTGCATTACTGTCTGTACTCACCTCTGCTGAAAGAGGTAGCTTTGAGAAATTCACAAAATAAGTGTAATGCACAATGTCTGAAATGAATAATTCCAAAGTTTTCTATGAACTTGTGAAGTTTGTTTCAAGTAAATCTGTGTGACATTTTACAAGTAGATTAGATGAGCTAGAAATGGTATAGTATTGGGCTAGGCTGAGAATGTCTGGAGTGATAACTTCATAAAAGAATTCAGACGTTAGTGAATGCCCCAGGCTTAAGAAGATAAGATGAAAAACATCATGACAAGTATGAACTGTGATGCAAGGAAGTGACTTAAAACTCTTGGGTTTCGCTGTCAGAAGAGTTGTTTTTGCCACTGGCACAGATATGAATGGATTGACTTTGAAATTGGGAATTCCTCATGAAAAGCTCCTTTGTCCTGAGGCTGTGAATATGAATGGCATACAGCCTGGCTTGGGATAGATGGAAATTTCTTAGCAAATGTGTACAGGGAGTTATATTTTCAAGTTAACTGTTACCCTTGGCTTCCAGTGGGAGACAGTTGAGAATGAACTTATAGCCACTTTTGACTCAGTGATAAACATCTGACCAATATGTCTTGGAAGTAGCAGTATTTTACATATATTGCTAATATGACATCATTCTGAAACCTATATCATTGTACTGTCATTGTTTTATTTCATTTTTATTCACAATGACTGTGTCATAAGTGAGAAATAACCAGCAATCGTGCTTAAAACTTGGTTTACAAATATAGTTAACAAATGCATTTAAATGAAGTATGGCCAGTGTCATAGTTATATAATGACATTGCGGACATTAAAATCAGTACATTGATCAAATCACACATGACTTCATTTTCCTCGCTGAAAGGAACTGGATATATATTTTCTGCTCAAGGAAAAAAACATGTTGTCTACATATTTCATTCAGTACCGTTCTGACCTGTAAATTTGAATATTTAAAAAAAAAAACTATAGGAAAACACATTAAGAATACTTTGAAATGTTTGCAGAAGCAAAATAAATTTATCAGGGTAACATAAGACTCAATTGCTCAGAGCTGCTCTTGGTTTGGCTACTTCATCTAAGAATTACAGAGAATCTGCTGCATCTGAAGCCATCCGCTGCTAAAATAATGAAAATAAGTAACATTTTGCACCTCTGCGGATTACTTTTACTGTATTTCATAAGAATCCTGCATTAAGTGTTACACTTCTCAAACTTTTAGTAGAGTTTCAAAGCTGAACTTTCTCTACTGCTGCTATGGTACTTTATTACATTGTGTCTGATAATTTTACAGAACAGTAATATATAGATTGTGTAGTTTCCTTGCACCTGAGCTCTAAAACCAGCATTTCTACATTAAGAGGGTTTTCTGACTGTACTCTATGAAGAGCATCCTATGCCTTAAACACATGTCCTACATGGACAGACTCAAAAACTTCCAGCTATTCTCTGTCTCATATCATCTACTAAGAGGCAATCTCTGCTTGAATTACGAAGCCATGTCTGACCCAGCTCTGTTAGAAATGCTACATCTAAAGAAATCCCAATCCCTGCACACCATACAGTCCAGAGAGCTCAACTTCATTAACACAATCAACAGAACATGCTGGAGGGACAGGTTCATATCCCAGAGATTGCTCATGCTTTGGAATAGACGTCCCATACATGTCAAGCAGAGCACCTCACTGGCCCTCTTCAATCTTGATAAGTGGATGGGAAATAGAAAGTTCACCCTGGGGATCACTCCAGTGGCTGTACTTGATAGAGGCATAGGGAGCTAATGTCAGGCGGCATGATGCCAGAGCACTTTTATGGACTAGGCTTGTAAAGGCCCCAGGGCTATTAGCCTAGTACATACTATGAACATATGAATCTATGAATTAATTTCCTCTCTAACATTTAAAATATTATATTTCTGTTTGCTTTAAAGCAGTCCTCAAATTCCAGAAGTTGATTATGGGATCAAATGAGTCCCCTTTAACACCTCAGAACCATTTTATCTAGCTCTTCATACTAACTTCAAGGAATTAATCCATCAGATTCAATGACACAGTAGGTGATATATCCATCATCGATGCTGGGAAGATCAAAAGACTAGGTGTTCAGTAAGAAAAATTACCTGGATATATCTCCTAGTGGTCATATTAGAGAGTAGTTCTGCGGTAGGAAAAGCTGCACTTTTGAAATACTTTTCTTCACCAGAGATATCAACCTGCGTTTCCATTTGCTTGAGCTTGTGGTACTTTCCGTAGGTGTTATACATTCCATGGCCCTTATGAAAAAGTAAGAGCAGGAGTAGTTTTATTAAAATGCCACATATAAAGCATGAATGCAGTGTCATTCAAATTATATTTCAGTCACACTTTGGTCCCTTTACTGTTCTTCTCATTAAAAAATTGCACTTTCCTTGGTTTCTTTAGCAATTTCGTCAATAGCCCATGATCTATTATACAGTACTGCCCTGCAACACCCTATCCAAATTTTCATTAAATACATTTATCAGTTATTGCTTTTCATAAAAGTTACATACAATAATTAGTGTAGTTGGTTGTAAAAACCCTGCTACTTTGCTACTTGCATATCTTTTTCATCATACCTCAAAATATTTGTCTGACACTGTCTAAAAAAACATACTTCCATGTGTTTCTTTTTTTTCAAGTTTTTGGTATTTGATCCGGAATGCTAGATGGTCAACAATAAACATGCCCAGGTTAAAATACTTTAAATTTCTCAATCCTGAAAAGGAAGTATTCACAGCTTTCCATAACATTTAAATTTAAATGGAATAGGTTTGTAGAATTCCAGTAGGTCCTGAAAGTAGGAACTATATGTAAGAGGAAGACACTTGATCAAGTGTAAAGCAGTTGAGCTTAAACATGTCAGATTCTAACTTCCAGCCTGGAACTTTTTCACATTTTATGCTAGGAGATCTCTGCTAATATGTTTTTATTTATGCACTAGCAGTTAAAGTGCTTGGAACATTCTATTTCCTGAGTGGCCATATGATTGAAGAGTTATTATACATAAGTAAAGGGAATGAGAGGGATGAAGCTTCCCACTACAGGGTGTGCTGGGTGGCTTTACCTATTATAACATTATTTTTATTGTTGGTTTTGTTAAGGTGCAATGTTAACCAGCTTGACTATACACCGTCATTGTGAAAAATGTAGTTGGAAAAACATAAACAAAGTGATGAGAACTAGTATGTTAAGAAATAGTTTTGATATAACCCTTTCAGCAACCGATCAATCAATTGACATATAAATAAATAAATAAATACATTTTCTAGAGGACAAGATCCTCCATAAGAGTCCCTTCCAAACAAATAGTTTTTTGCCAAAACCATGGGGCAAAAATAAATACCAAGTATATAACTGTATCCTTCAGCAAGCAAGACTCCCCTTGTAACTATCACACTGACAACACACCCTTGAAAATGTATCCCATGGTCAGGAATGTGCAAAACCTATGCTGGAAATGAAGCATCCTTTGATCACCATCTATTTGCTGTTGTAGAGAAGCCCTTCATTGCATAGCATGCATTTAAGGTATTGCATCCAGATTCAGGGAAGTAATTGTTCCACTTTAGTTGGCATTCATCAGGCTGATAATTGAATATAATGCCACCTTCAATATGCACCTGTCCAAATACATGTTACAACTGCAACAACTACAATGCTATCTCACTAAAAATAATCAAGGGTCTAAATTGTTAAAAACTATGCAGACTGTCTAAAAGCCTTGTCCTTCTTCTCAGTATCATACAGGTTACTGAGGTGTGACCCTATTCTGTTAGACCTCTATCACATTTGCAGGACCAGTGGTATCATAAACACCTGCCCAAGGGATCTGAATAATTTTTGCAAAATAAGTAGAACATGTTCAGAGGGATATATTTGTATCACTGAGAATACGATGTCTATGGGACAACCTTTTTTACTCAACATAAAGCAAGTACTTCTCTTACTCTATTCAAATGTTGTTTGGGTGAATGGATGGGTATCTTCAAATTCAGTCCTGGTTTATCACCCCTGTCCATCATGGATAGGTGAAGCATGTAAATATCCCAACATTTCCTTGTTTGGCTGCTCTATCAGTTATCCGTATGCAGAATATAAGGGTGCAAACAACCAGCACTGGATATAAGGCTAGGCTTCTTAAAATTATCACAGATAAATAGCCTAGGAAGTACCTATGGACTTATGAACCTATAAGTAATATGCATGCATATGCATTCATAAATAAATACATATACATAATTTACTTCAATAATATTTAGGTGTCATTGCAAATAGTTTAGTTGCGAAGAACATTTAAGACTACTAACAGGCAGTTGTGTTACATGTAATACATCTAATTATGCTGTAATACATATCTGAGTAATTAGTATAGAAAGAGAGAAATTAAGTAATTCAACTTTTAAGAATAAAATATTTAGTATGCTTTATTATGACAACACTAGTCAGGAGCCTTTGACTACATCTATGTTAAGACTAACATACACAGTTTTAACATGTTACCATCCTTTCATGGTGACCTAAACAAGGACGACATTTGAAGCTGTTAACCTACTTCTTCTATCTCAGTTTTCGTCTTCTTCTGATTTCTCCCATTTGCAACCATTACCTTTGCCTTGTATGTACTTAGTTTTGTCCCATTTGCCTTTGTTTTTCTATTGGAGTCCCCTATGATTTCAGTTCCTGTTTAGAATTTGCATATTGTATCACATCACCTGCATACATCAATTTTCTTGCTCTGTTCACTCACCTGTTTGCTGATCTGTCATCAATGAACAGGAATGGGCTCAGAGATGAACTCTGATACACACCGACTCTGGCTGGGTTCCCTTCTTTGAGTCCAGACACTTGTCATGCGTGTCAAAGTCTCCTTGTACGTAGTCAGCACTAATTCTACTGTGTTGCTTGCAGGATTCACCTGCTCTGCTGGTGTAGAGGGATAAAGCCCTTACTATGGCCCAGGCAACTCATTTCATTCATTGGCTTAGGAGCTTGATTGTGCAGGCTAGGAAGATACACATTCCCATCCTGGAGGGGGGAAGGAGGTGTACACACATAGGGCACACTTTCCCATTGACCTCACTGATGTAGACTTGATATGACAACTACACATTGTGTTGCCTGGATGGTGAGCAAAGCATCCTACTGATATCAAGCCCACTGAGGAAGTGAGGGGCTGCGCCTCACTGGTGCCCATTGCACATCCTAAACACGGGGCACTACCTATGTGGCTGTTGTCGGAGAATTGAAGGGGAGAACCTTCTCTAGCAGCAGTAGCATGATGCTGGCCTTGCTGCCTTGAACTCTACAAATATGTGGGTCAGAGATAGTCTGGGGAAGTATGAGGAGCTTTGGTAGATCTGGTGAATGAGGAGAGGTCCTTGGGCCAGCTGATGGTCAGCTTCTGGGAGTGAAAATTGGCCAGAAATGATTCCTGGACATCAAGCCTTCACACAAGTGCCCAAATGTTTTTTTTGAGATCTTCTCGTATGCTTTCTTAAAGTCTAGGAATGTCCACATGCACTCTTGTATCTGCAGTTTGAAGCATACTGAAGCTATAATTGTAACAACCAAATGGAGTAGATTTGAGCCTCTAGTAGGGAAGAATACTATCTGTTTGACAGAACCTGCATTATTGAAGTCTGAGAACCATATTTGCTGTTTGTAGTATGTTTTTCAGTTTAGAAATGGATAATTAAATCTCTCGGGATTATTGTACTTGATTTACTATTCAGGGACAGTAATTTGGTAATGCAAATATCATAAGCTGGAGAAGTCATGTGGGGGTTGTAATTAACAATGATATGACAGAAATATTAACTTACAGACACCAACATATAAAGGATTTCTGGGGCATTATTTTCTTTAATTATCCATGAAGTGATGGAATTGTGAAGAAATACCAACCTATATTACAGTCACCATCAACAAAGTGTCTAATAAGTGGTAGGAATACAAGTATGGTTGTTTTCATGGATCGTGAAGGCTTCTAGGGCAGGTCCTTTTTCATTCAGGCTTCTTACATTGACCAGTGACACATTTATATTTACTTGAGCTGAATTTGCGACGTCAGTAGGTATAGGACACTGAATCTGTTAAAAAAGGCACTGTGGGGATAGAGAATGTCTTGATCAGTCTGTGTAAACCCTGAGAAGAGAGGTACAGTTTATCCCTACAGAATCTGATAGGGCTGTTTATTATCACCCCCGTCAAGATGGCATACATCAAACCCCTTAGACTGACAGCAATTATTAAGCCTGCTGTTAAAGTCTGTTATTTTATGCATGTTAATGGTAAAATAATGGAAGGTACAGTTAAAGCCAAATATTAATCTTTACTATGCCTATTTGGCTAAGTCATGGAATGGAATTATTTCTTTCTGTTTCTGTCTAGTGAGTAACACACACATGGAGCACCCATGAGGATGGATTAATAAATCAGAAACCTTACAACAAAACTTCACTTGTATGTGGAAATCAATTACTTTAGAAAAAATGCTAGAAGGACATAAATATTTCAGCGCCCCCCACAATAAGGAGTTCAATGTCCAGCGTTTTTGCTCAAGTGAGCATTCGCTGACATCAACTTTCGGTTTTATAATATAGACCCATATTTCATGCAGTAGCTTATGCAGGAGAGCAGTAAGATAATCTGCTGATTAAATAAACTTCAAAAGACCTAGAAAGGAGAGAATGTTATAGACCCTTGTGTTACAGTACAGTTAAACGACGTGCTCTTGTGCTTCACATTACAGACTTGTCTTATGTAAAGAAACTGGAAAAGTACTGACACGAGTATATTTTATTTATTATACCAATTTTATTTTGCTTTTCTTTACTGGGTTGAGTCAAAAAAAAACTTTTCAGTGGGGGGTCAGGGAGGAAAGCTCCAACATATTACAAATGTTTTAAACAGACATTAAGTAATAAGTTCATATCCTAGTAGTCACCTATGAACCTGTCTTCCAAAGAGCCATTTTATGCCTAGATAATCTTACCTCAGATTTATGTAAATATTGCTGATGTGTCAATACCCCATGGAATTTTATGGCTGTGATATTGGGTCATACATATCAAGTGCTCAAAGGCTTCCCCCGTCCATTAGAGATACAGGTGAGAAACCAGGGACAAATTTGCAATTTCCCATCCATTGTTTCAAGTTACATTTGACTATGGCTAGGGATGACCTTTGGAAGCCTGTTCAAGAGAAGGGGTAGTCTTAACACACCTACCAGTCACTCTAACATGTCCTGTTTATGTTGCAGATGATGTTTAGTTCTTTACAACAGGAATTTATGATACTGTTTTATGGATGTGCAATAAATTTATAACTGTGAGATGAGACAATGTCTTGTAGACTAAACATAGATTGCTGCACAGCAGTCTATATGACACAGAGTAGAGTGATAGGGCTTTAAGTTGGTCCACATAGGACTTTTTGTCCAAGTGCCTGGTCAGGTACATGCTGAATAGCACATTGTACTTAATGATTTCTTGAATCATAGCCAAGTGCAGTGGAACAATGATCTCCTGATATCTGGACTGCATGCCTTTACATAGGCATACAGCCTTACATAGGCTTACATGTACGGTGTAGAATGATTGTCTCACCACAGTAGATGCATGGTGATCAAAGGTCAGGTTAACGTCCACATCCATTTTCAGATCCTTGACCACTGGCTCTAATTTTAGGGATGTGGTATTCTCCAGGGGTAGACATTTTTCCAAAGAATACTGTGATGCATTTTTTTCATACTGAGTTTTAATCCATGGATATGGCATTGCTTATTTGTCTGAGTCAAGCCCTCTAGAAAAGTATTTGTGACATTAGGGGATTCATTGACCATGGCTTGTTTGCTATTGTCTTTAAACCTTGTCAGCCAGAGTTCCATGATGTTTGCCTTGACTTCAGAGAAGTGGATGCCAAAAAGGAGATGTCCCAGCACCGATCCTTGTGAGTCTGCACTAGTGACAATTCTTTTTATGGAGGTGGATTCCCATATCTAACCTTTTATGTCCTATCAGTGAACCCGACTGCTGTCCATGGAGTAACATATGAGTACATGTCTAATTTTTTCTAATTAATCAACAATGCCTGAGTGAGGTATTGTGTTGCAAACTTCGATCAGGTCAAAGTAGGCAGTGTTCACCCTCATCTATTGCTTTAGTGACCTTTTCAAAGAAGTCCACCAAATTAAATAGTCATGACCTGCCTTTGACAAAACCAAACTGGTTAGGATCCAGTGTCTGTAAGTTTCCTGTCATTGTTTATAACATGCATGATATTTCTTTCCGTGGCCTTACATATGAAATTAGTCAAACTTATTGGTCTGTAGTTCCCATGTCTGTGGAAGCCCCCCCCCCCCGCCCTTTGTGTAGAGGGATAACCATTGCAATCCTTCATACATTTTGGATGAAGCCTGTATGGAGTCAATGGTTAGATAAAGATTCTAGCAGGCCTAACAAGTCCTATTTCCTGTTATTTAGTGGACATCCTAGGAAATTATCAGGACTCAATGAAGCAGTGTTCTTGTACACAATGAAGCCCTGCTCCCTTGTGATAGTTGGTAGGGAAATGGTGGGTGGTGTATATGAAAAGGCATTAAGTAATAAAAATTAACAATTACACATTAATTTGCTAATTAGATTACATTTATATGAAATAAAGGCAACCGTTATATTATAAAAGATGCACATTAATAGGTGCTGAGCATTGAGCGTTTGAAGAGGTATATTAGTGGGTTTGTCAGCTAGATAATAGATGATATGATTAGTGCTTAGAAATTCAAATTAATGAACGTGAAGGAAGGGAGTAGGCATGGCAGAAAATGTCATTATTGTAGTTAAGAAGTGGAGTATAAATCAGGTTCATATATAATCAAATGTACGGCTAGCAAAAGGTTTATATTAAAAGTATAGAGATTGGAGGTGAACAGTGTCACAAAACTATGTATATGGCTGGTGGATGCTGTGACTTCCCCACCACTGGCCCAGTAATCAGGGAACCTCAATCCTCACCACTGGCAACAGTGGGGGATGTACATTAGGAGGACGACAGGTTCACAGACAGTATTTCCAGATGCAGCTCTCTGCATCAAGTACAATTTCACTTAAGAGCACACAGAGACCACAGTCAGTCCAGGGACGGTTTATCTCTCTTTCTCCAGATCCAGATGAGTAATATTTCCTATGCAGACCAGCTCAAGGTCCTATCCATGTATTCTGTCTCTTACAGGATTTTGAGGGGAGCCCCACTATGATGGACCCCCTACATATCTACAAAACAAACAGCACCAGAATTAATCATTCTAAAGACTTAAACCTTACTTGTGATATAAATAGCGCTCCTGCTGGAGAGATAGGTATGTATCCCAGAGACTGCCCCCATCTATGGAACAGGTTCCCCATCCATGTGAAGCAGAGTTCCTCTCTAATCCATTTCAAGTGCAATTGGATGGGAAACGGGAAATTCATCCCTATTTTGGCACCTATGTCTCTAATGGACTCAAGCAACCTGTAACTGGTTCATCTCTGAGGCCCATGCTTACACTTTTCAAGGGTATCAGAACTTTTCAGAGATTTGGGATGCATGGCTAGGCTTAAAAAGGCCCTTGTGGTAGTTAGCCTAGTAAACACCTATGAACCTATCACCAGTAAAACTCCCCACTGGCACAGCTATATAGTTGAGATCTCATTTTAAATATCTCAATTTAAAATATCAACAGCACTGTAGAAAGAAAGGAGCTTATGAAACTCAATTTACAGTAAGGGTGAGCAGCTTAAAATTACCAAGTTTAAAAAGCAGATCAAGAAATGGACGGGTGGGTGGAAAAATAACCAGCAGGGAGTCACCAACAGTACTTCTAGTTTTTGTAGGCCTTGAGCCTTATCAGAAAAGGCAAGGTCACTGATATATTGCTTTATGTATCACTCAAGAAAGAAACTAACAATTTTAAGAAAGCTTGTGAAATGTAAAGCCTGAGTAATGTGTCTGTCTGCCACATAGAATAAAAACAACAGGCCAAGATTTCTCAAAGCAGAAAACAAAATGGAACAGGTAAAACAGGAAATAGTTCTATTGGTTTAAGCAACTTACAGACAAAAAGGAGATTACTTTCCTCACCAGCAGGGAGTTGCCAACAGTGCTTGTAGTATTTGCAGGCCTTGAGTCTTATCAGAAAAGCTGTTGGACATATGGTGTGTGAACAATCCAACGATTTATGACTACACATACTATGTCCTACAGCTGGGCCCAGTTAGTAGATTAGATATGTTCTTGGTAAGTCATGTTATTGTAGAGGGAATATAAGAATGCTCTACAGCTCCATCGGTTTACTCTGATCACTGTATGGTGACCTCAGAGAGCGTAACTGTCCTGAAAATCCTTTGCCCTTGATAATATTACATTTCATCCAATGTTGCTAAAGCATTATGGTACAGTAGCGACCCTGCAAAAATGGCCTGACATCTACTGGGCTGGAAGAAGTAAAGGAAGAATGTCAAATGAATTAGGAGGAGTTTAAATACAACCTGTAAGAATATGCTACGTTTCTCTGGCTTAGGGAGAAGAAGCAGAGAAAGGCAGCAGACAGTATTAGAAGAAAGTTTAAGAGCTGCCATGGACAGGTATAAGAAAGGGCTGTTTAAAGACAAAGTTTTCACTCGGGAAATTGTCAAACTGAAAAAGTGTTATTAAGAATACAACATACCCAGAACAATGTATGTTCTGGGAAAGGGTAAAATTGTCATACTGGGCCCAGTGGATATCCTCAATAAACTTACTTGCTCTCCACCTCAGGGGGTGTTGACAACAGCAGGCCATCTGCCACTTAGCAGTTGCTTCAGGAAGGATGATTTATTTGACCTAGTTTATTAATGAGGTTATGGCAAATTTTTATAGTGGGACTTATCAGTAAGCCTAGGCATTTAACCAGGGTGCATTTAAAACACTGTCCAGGGAAGTGGTCTGGCCAAGGCTAAATGATGAAACAAAGAGAAGCATAGTAGCCTCGATTATTCAGTATGACACTGGGTGGCCATAATTTAGATGAAAAGGGAAAAGCACCAGGAATAAATAGGCTGATGGTGGAACTATACAAAACATTCTAGCATAAGTTAGTCCTGGTCCTACTGAATCTTTTTTTGTACAAGCCTGAATTCAGGTATCCTTTCCAAAAGAACCAGGATGGATAGCATTTTGGGTAAAATCAGATTATATTGGCTAGGCTTGCAATGGATCTTAAGCCTTTATCCTAGTAATCTCCTATGAACCTATGACCATTCTTAAAACACATAAAGGCTCAAACTGAACCACAAAGCTGTTGCCCCATATTGCTTATGTCAGTGAAGGCAAAAATATTGGCTAAAATCCTGGCTTTGAGGCTGAATAAAGTACTAAATCATGAGAATTCCACAACCCAGAAGGGGTTATGCCAAGGGCACAAGGAATAACTAGCCTGATTAGGCTTTTTTTTTTTAATTTACAATAACTTAGTTATCAGAGGGATATCCCTGTAGTGGCTTGGTTTGTCAACTTTAACAAGGCTTTTGACTCCCTGAGGTGGGATTTTTTTTTCTTGTGAAATTTATTACAGAAGTTTGGAAAGCCTAATACACATGTCCATTTGGAGAAGAGACTTACTAATGGTTTTGTGTCTCCCTCCTTTCAACTTTTTTAAACATATGCAGCAAGGATGTCCTCTCTTTCCCTTTTTGTTCATCTTGGCAGTCGAAGCATTACATTTGCTTGTAACTCAGAGATTTAGTCACTGGGTTATAAAATTGGGGGACGGAAGCAGAATAATGTCAACCCGGTTTGCTGATGACTGTATGCTATGGGTAGTGCTGCCAATGACGAACTTACAGGAAATCTTTAAAGCACTATGTTTCTTTGAGGATTGCTCAAGCATTGGCATTAACCAGAACACGTTCTTAATAATGCCCCTTAATAATGCATGCAAGAGACTCCAACCCCAAACTGAAAATGTGGACATCAGAGTTGCCAGCTCACAGAAGCAGCTAGGTATACAGGTATCTTCAATTTCCCTGTGTTAATTCAGGATGATCTGCTTGGGGTTTTGGAAGATACACACAATAGAATGGTATCCTGGAGAGGAATCTTATAAAATTACCATTGTTTGCCAAAATAGCTGCAGTAAACATGTATATGTTACAGAAATTTTTGTTCATAGCACAGTGTCTTCGAGGGTTACAGGCTCATAATATGACCAAACAGTTGCAGAAAACCATAATAAATTTTGTATGGGATGTAAGCACTCTTGCCTAGCCAGGAACAAAGTTAATGTCAATTGGGAGGGTGGCCTAATGGTTAAGGTGCTTGCCTTACAAACACAAGGTACAGGGTTTGAATCTCACAGGGGATAAATGGCTAGGCTTAAAATGGCTCGCAAGAGCAGTTAGCCTAGTACTAGCCTATGAACGTAAGAACTTTTGGGGGTCTTGGGCTGTCTGACCTGGAAAGATATGCTCAGGCAGCTGGTACAGTCCATTCTGCAGAAGCCAGAATGCACTTGTGACCACCATGGGTAGTGGCTGAAGAGACATTAGCCAGTGTATTGAAGATGGCTGGTAAATGTAGGGAGTGAAGGAAATTTGGGACCCTTGCAGTTGGAGAATACAATTTAAAAAGTAATTTTGCAAGGTAGGGCTTCTGTCCCCCACAAAGCATATATGGGCTTCCATCTGGGGCACTGCAAAAATGGCTATAGACAACTCCCCAATTTGGTGGATGAGACGGATCAAGGCAGGGATAATTTTATGGGGGAATTTCTTTGTTGGTAGAGATAAATGGCCCCTGGAACTGGATGAATGTTTTGAGAGAATGGAGTATGACAGAGCCCCTGTGGTGGCAATTCCTGCAGTTGAGTTACCTTGGAAAGGCAATCCCCAAGTCTTTAAATAACTTGGGGATAGTAATGGGATGGAATGCCAAGAACATGGCAACTAAGCAACACTTTTCTTTCTGGCTGCATAAGGATATAGATGCATATAGTACCTCTTGTTTTAACCAGAGGAAAGCAAATGAGAAAATTTATTAAATATCAGTGTGAATAACTATGAATGGTCAATATGCTTAAATGTGAAGAAGGTGAGAAGCTATTCATCACCCATATATTTCACGCATTATAAAATGTTACATTTATGGGCATGTTACCCAGGGTGTTGCTAAAGATGCAGTGTCCCTGAGACTTGTTATATTCACCTGTTATATAAGTGCCCAGTGATGAAAATATATTGGGAGAAATTGCACAAAGCAGCATCATTTGCCATTAGGAAATCTCTGCCAAATCTGGAAAACAAAAGCTTTTGGATCTTAGCCGTTCTGGTTGCCAGTTTGTCCTTGTCTAATTAGGAATTGCAATGGCAACTTTGCTGGGCTGTGACATATTCAGGTTTGATTTTTGAACAGTGGAAGGTTATTCTATTGAATCTAGACAAGGATATGACTGTTTGTGTTCTTATATGCATGTTATTATATGAAAAAAATCATCACTTTGCTCAATTTAATGAATTCTTTAACATCCCTTTATTTATGTGGCTTTATAATAATTAAGCTTATGAATGTGGTGGGGTATGTAATACAGAGTTTTTTTGTGTGGTTATTACAGCTATAGGTCATTGGATCAATGTTTTAAGCACGGATAGTTTGTCAGTTTGTCCATGCTATTGTGCTGTTTACAACCTGTTTAGGTATTTCAATAAACAAAAAGAACATCTGCCTAAAACAATAATAAAAAGAAAAAATACAAAGCTAAGCTTAGTCAAAGTACATTTGCTTTGATTGGTGTAACCTTATATCGACTGGTTCTGAAGTCAGAGAGATGATCAGAGTAGTGCAGACAGTTAGTAGTGCTCAGAACTGCCTTTGTTTTATTTGTACTACCACCCACCAATAAACCACTAGTTGTACAAAACTCATCTGTACTACCTGCACTGTGTGACTTACAAGACACACTAAAAGTTGGCTGCAGTTGTAGCATTCCTTAAAGACAAGTTTGCTATAGTAAAATTAATTATGAAATGTTATATTTACTAAATAGAAATCTGCTATATTATCAAAAATAAATTATATGAGTATAACTATTTTGTTTTGTTTTTTTTTCACATTGAAATTAACGAGTGATGGAGAGATAGGCAGGGAAGTTGTGACCCCAGAATCGTATTCCAGAGGCATTCTTCTACTATGAAATATTTTGATGTTGCACTTTTGGCCTATACCTTCCTGGTGGTCACCAGCCCTAACATTAAATTAAGATTTCAGTTTCTATCCTGCTTGATGCTGTTCCATTTATAACATAAAAATAAATGGAAGAGCACACACACACACACACACACACACACACACACACACACACACACACACACACACACACACACACACACACACACAAAGAAAACATAAAATACAATGTATTTGTTATAATTAATTGGTAAGCTGTGTTTATTTTTTATCCTGAGCCAGACTCGCATACCTCTCACCAGTCTCTGATTTTTGGCTCATGTTTTTACCCTGTCCCTAGTAAACGTTTTGATTTTCTGTTAAATCATTGATGATTACAAGCAGTGATGACAGTCATTTGGACTTCATTCTTCTTCTTCTTTAGAAAATGGATGTTAATGTAAAACCTGTTATTCTGTTAATTGTAAGTGAAGTAGAATATTACTTAACAATTATTCCTAATTTTGGGCCTTTTTATCATATTAATTTTGGCTTTGTATCTGATTTTGGAAGAAAGAAAGAAGATGAGAGCTATGTCAAACAGCTCTGCTTGAGTGAAGCTGCATGTGCAGAATATTGTGTTGTGTGCACAGTAGGTCTGGTGTTTATCCTTAAAGTAGTGTAGTGTTAGCAAGTGCTGGAAAAGTTGGTGCCAGTGCTGATATGTGCAAGAAGACTTACTCTCTTCATATGAGGAATAATTACTTCCTAGTTAATGTAAAGTTGAATAGATTTTCTGTTTGGCAGAATTCATATTATAGTAAAGCTAGTAGATGGCAGAATCTTATACTGTTTTGTATCAGGAAATTAGAATCTATTATTTCTTTTAAGAGCAATTCAAATAACTGGGTGGGTGTAAAATCCTTTGACCCTGATTTTGCTGGTGGTGACAAGTACTTTGAAGGCTTTAACAGGCACTGAACTTTTAATTAGATCATTCAACATATCAAAGAAGCACTTGCTTCTGTGCACATTATACATTCAGAAAAATGTGTGCCATTTATAATGTTAATTTAAAATACATTTGTTAAATAGTGTTTTGACCTTTTTAAAACTCTCCCAAAATAAATAAAATATACATCACCTAGCAAAACAATAGTGAATGTTGTAATTACCCTGAACAGTTTCTGGGGGACTTTATGTTCAAATGTTCATTTATTGCTGGACAGATATGAAAGACTATATAGATTTAAAGCAGACAGGCAGCCAAATTCTGCTTTGCCAAACAATACATATAATTTAAAGCAATCATGTAGTTTACTATATGTCTAAAACAATTAGAAAGCTAAGTCAAGAAGAAATATTCATGTATGTGTGGTCCTTATTAACATGAAGAGGGCCCATGGAGAGAAAACAGCTCAGGGCCCAGAGTGTATTTATTTGCCAATGAGTATAAATATTTTAACATCTATACATATGAATAAGAAAAATGGTGCATAATATCATATCAGCACCTCACATTAAATCACAATATCCAGGAAGATGACATATCTGACATGATCATATTGTAGCAAGGGAGTGAAAAAGAAATATTACAGAAAGACTAATGCACAATTGCAACAGGCCACACTGGAGAGGTAGTTGGGTCCTAAATAGTAACAGAAATGAAGAATAATTGGGCATATAGGTTCATAGGTTCATAGGTGTGTACTAGGCTAATGGCCCTGGGGCTTTTACAGCCTAGCCATGGGATTACCCTGGCATAGTGACACCCGACCTTAGTTCCCAGTGCGTCTGCTAAGTAGAGCCACTGGAGTTATCCCCGGGGTGAATTTTCTGTTTATAGTTTCCATACCATATATAATACAAGTCAAGGCATGCAAGAAATGAAAGCAACAGATAGCTCAATGGAACTTACAGCTTATCTGATGATAAAGAACTAGTCTGTCTAGATGGGTACGTTTTCCATATCTGTCATCCTAGTCTGTACTTCCTTGTTCTGCATTTGCATGATAACCATTAGACAGAAGCATTTTTAATTAAACATTGAACATCTCATGGAGTAAATTATTGTAGATGTTATAGTTACTCATGTTTGTCTTGGTTACTGTATTTTTAAACAATTTAATTCTGTAACTGTGCCATGGTGTTCCATGGACTGCATAGCCTAGAGCGACTCTTGGATCTACTCCTCTACCATTTAGCATATAAATAACCTCAATACATGATAATGTTTATGTCCATACTTAGTGAGCATGTGCAATGCTATGATAAGTATTCTGCACTGAATAACTTTCAGACTGAAAAAACAAGCAAATGATATCATGCAGTTTTTAAATGATTTTCATGTTAACAGAAGCTTATAAAACCAACAACATCTACTAACAGTACTAATATGATTTTTTGCTAGGGGAAGAACATAACTAGAAATGGCACACACAATGTTCTCAATTAGAAAATTAAATGTCAAGCTATGTACCATTCTTTATTTAATCAAGCACAGATTATGACCTGAATGGTAGTTGTAATTCAGAGGCCATATGGAAGACAGATAGTCAAATACTAAAAACAGTGCGGCAAACATGGTTTGTCTTTCTCAGATTTTCTTGGAATCTATTGCTATCTTCATCAGCCTACTTATGAACAAGATGGAGGCAGTCTTCTCTGATGTCTAGCCAAGATTATATTTCTGCTCTCGATTATGGGATTACCACGTGTCCTTCACAGAAGCTGCGGCTGGCACAGTGCTACTGCTTGTGTGGGTTTTCGCAATTGCTAATCCTTTTAACTTTTTAAAATCATTTTTTTTTGTCGTCATTCTTCAGCATTTAGATGTCAGGAAAATGGGATAGAAACCCTTTTCTTATGCATAAGATAAATATTTTCTCTGCAAAGTCATAAAAATGAATTCTCCTGTGGGTCGATTTAAATGACAGCATATGACACCATGCAAAAGTTTATGGAAAAGATATAAAATGCTTCGTGATAAAGATGGGTGTTATAAACATGTTGTTGACATAGTTTTGAGCAGCAAATATTTTCAGTGATAGTTACATTTTTTTAAGTATTCTAAATAGTTTTTTATTGTTAAAAGGTACAAAAATATGCACAATTATGTCTTGTAAGAGAAACATTTTAATTTTTGATATTATGTTTATTTTTGTCGCAAAGTCTTTTATGACATAACATCTAGCAGTGTGTCCTTCTTACATCTGCATGACATGCAGAATGTAAAATATTAAATACTTCACCAAAACCTGTATAGTTTTATTAGCATCTGTGACAAAGGGAGATACTGCCAGCCCAGCTATCTGGAGTTTTGTAAATAATTATATGTCAGTTGTGAATATTAACATGATTTATACAGAAGTGTGACAAAAAGAGATACTGCCAGCCCAGCTAGCTGAAATGATGTAAATGGTTATGTGTCATTTGTGAATGTCAACATGCTTCATGTAAGATGCTTGCGTTACAAATGTATTAGAACTGTATGTTATGTGTATATCAAACTGCTGGCACAGAAGTGTGTGTTGAAAAGGGTTTTTAAAGTACCGAGCTTAATGATGTATCCACAGTCTGCCCTACTGGAAAAGAACAGAAATGTACGTACCTATTGCAACTGTTTAAATGTATATATTTTAACACTGGAAACTGGGATGCAGAAGGTTTACTTCAGAAAAATAGCTGAAATTAAATTACTTTATGGCCACGCAATAAAAGGATGCTATTTTTCAATTTCAGTGCAGCAACAGACAAAATGTCTGTGCTGAGAAGTTTTCTGTATTGTCTTGGAAGTGTTTTATTGTTTTTTGCCCTCCAGGACCTGCAAAGATCTGAAGGAAAGCCCTTGTGCATGCATTTTCACAGGTAGATACTAAATACTGCTAGCTTTCAGCAGTGGGTGTTTTACCTGGGACATAGTCTGATGACAAGAATTGATGTCATTCTGCAAGCTATCCCAGCAGTAATATTTGAGATATTAATTTAATAAGTCTGTGAGAGAGACATACTGCATTCTGTATTTTGTCGTTGACCTGACAACATCAGTTAGAGGATCTATTCACCACATCTGCCTTGTTACCCTAATTAAGTATGTGTACTTGTTATAGTAATTATCTTAGATATAGTCCTGAATATAGTAAAGCATAGCTTAGATATTTTCGTTATATATTTGAGACTGTCCTGCAATGCTGTTGAAAATATTTCCTCTGATTTTGAACACTGGTGTCACTGTAAATGTATAATGAGTATTTTCTTGTTCTTTTAATATTTATTATAAAATATATTTAAACATTTCACTGTAAGCTAATCTGTCTAGACATATTTAAGTTCTGAGAGTACTTGCATGTTTATTTGGTGATACTGTGGGCAACTCCTAATAGCCTTGCTCTTGGTCAAACTACCATTTGTATTGAGAGTAGCATTACACAGTAAGATTAGACACCCTGTGCTAAGGGCCATAAAGTAGCTGATAAGGTCATGGCTGGTGGCAGTAATAACTACCTTATAGTCTGGGCAAATGGTGGCAAGGTTAGTTAATCTTTGCCAACCATTCCCAGGTGTGTGTGTGTGTGTGTGTGTGTGTGTGTGTGTGTGTGTGTGTGTGTGTGTGTGTGTGTGTGTGTGTGTGTATGTGTGTGTGTGTGTGTGTGTGTGTGTGTGTGTGTGTGTGTGTGTGGGTGTGTGTGTATAAATCAATCATCAAAGGGTGTGTGTGTCAGCTACTTTGGCAGGGACACAGAGTATTGGTTGGACAGAGAGGGTGCTGAAGGTCTTGGCTTGGCCACTCAGCTGAGATCTCAACTATATAGCTGTGCCAGTGGGGAGTTTTATTGGGGATATTTTAAATTATTTTAAATTATTTTAAATTATTTATTTGCCTTCCCTTGCACTTACTTTTTGCCTCTTGTCTGTTCTACTAATTTACTTGCACTAAATTTATTATCTAGCTAGCTGTTGGATAAAGTAGTGTATATTTACATTATAGCTAGGTCTTTTCTGTGTTTTTACATAAAGAGCTCAGAGGATTTTCCATCTAGTGGCAGTGGGTGGTATCCTGGTCTGTAATAATTTGGGGAAACGCAATAGAGATTCTTGCCTGTAGTTGTTTTATTGGTTGGAGGGCTTATTAATCAGCTTATATTGCTTTTATTGCCTTTATAAATTCTGCACAATTGAGTTTTTCTTGGCTCATGTACTTTTATTGAATAATCACACTTTTTAAGCTGTTTAAAGTATACTGCTGTTATCTTGAATTATTTATTGCTTTTCCTTAAGTTTAAGTTTGTTTTGGTAGCATTTCACTCTGGACATTCTTTTACTGTGCTTTTGCATTAGGATGACTGGGGTTATTCATCTAGTGGCAGTAGGTGTTTGCCTGGTCTATCTGAGTTGAGAAGCATACAAAAGGCATCCAAGTGTAGATGTTTTATGGGCCATAGGGTTCATTAGGCAATTTTCTGTATTTCCAGTGCTGGTATAAAATCACTTTTGCGTGGAGCTGCTAACCATGCCATTGTCCTGTACAGATGTAAACATCTAGAAGCACATTGTCCCTTTAGAACTGCCCACAAAGCTGTAACCTGTAAAGCAGTAAATATAGAGCAAATACCTTGTACACTGACAAGCTTAGAACAGCTAATTGCATGTTGAGTGGCAATACTGTTAAATTTAGTATTTTAGGGCCTAGTCTGCCTCCAACCCCCTCCCAAAAAGCACCCTGTGCTTGACTTTAATTTTCATTTTTTATCTTCTGTTAACTCCTGTATGTCTCAAACTTGTAGCTCACCAATTAGGGGACCGGACAATATTGGATATGCAATTTCCTAATTTCTCTGCAGTCCGCCTGGTGGATCTGGGTATCTTGAGACAATTTAGCAATTGTCTGATATTTACTGACAATGACTTACTGCTTAAAGTAACATATACAGTACACGAGTGGTGTACTTGCACAATGTTACTGGAGGCTAAACTCTCACATAAAAGTATACATAATGTTGTCAAAATGACACACACAGCATTCCCCACACATAGCATATAATACACACATAAGCCAAAATATGCTGAGGCCTGTAAATGCAATCTTTCTAAACAAAAAATAACTCCTAGAACACCCATCAGCAAAGATTATCCTCCGCAAACCCAAAAGCACTCAGCAAAAGCAATACCTAACAGCATACATACAACCTTAATCAGTGGAGCCCAAAATACAAAGTCCATAGGGCAAGCAAACACACTTCCCAGGACTCTAGTCATAGGGAACTCCATTGTAAGACATGCTGATGCCCCTCTAACCAGGCTGAACAAGGAGAGGATAATGGTTAGTTAGCTATATTGAGGCATAATCTGCCAAATCAGACCTGCAGTCAAGTCATTGTACCACAGGTACCAGTATGATTCCCAGACACAAATGACCTGAGACATACCTCCATAGACTATATGAAGAGAAATATTATAGAGCTCTCTGACTGTGTGTCTCAGGCTGGTATGAGCCTAACACTGAGCAGCATATTACCTTCACCAAGAATGATGCTGCAATACCAATAAAAGATGATGGATTTTAACAATTGGCTGAGTTCATAGTGTTATTCTAAGGGGATCTAATATTTGTCAGCATGGGAAGACATGGGTAACAAACCATGTTGCTTTGCCACAAATGGTCTGCACCTGTCCCCTCTAGGCTTTCAAATACTGGCTAGAATGTTATCCTTTCCCATATAGCCATTTTATGGCAATACCAAATTGACAAACCTACCAACTCAGCAAAAACAACTCAAAGGAACTTCAAAGTGTTATTGCTAAATTCCAGAAGCCTAAACAATAGGCTAAACTCCCTCCAAGCCCTCCTCACTATAAAAGATATAGACATCTCTGTAGTTACCAAGACGTGGTTTAAAGATACAGAGAGTACCCCCGCAGTGCAAGGATTCAGTGCCTTCCACACTTTTAGACCAGTAGCTGCACAGACAAGGACTAAAGGTGGAGGTGGCTTGATGTACATCATTAACAATCATACCTCTAGATTGGTTAAATGGGATGATTAGCTGGAATTTCTCCACGTGCAGGTCACTATAGATAAAATTCCATACAATATCCTAGCCTGTTATAGGTCATCCTCTATGTCCCATGAAATTCATAGCATATACTTAAACCTATTGGAGACACTCACCATCCAACCTGATACTTTCCTTAAAGAGGACTTTAATTATCCTAATATAGACTAAATACTACAGGACCCCAAATCTGCAGGCACAGAGATTCCTTGACTTTGTAAATACAAACACCCTTAACCAGTCAGTGTATATACCTACTAGAGGTTCCAATATACCTCATACTCACAAATATGGAAGAATGCTGCACTGTCCCCAATATCACATCTTCACTGGCAAGGTCTGACCATTAAACTGTCTCCTTCAAAATCAAAATCAACTTGAAAATCCCAGGAAACCCAGTGACAGTTAGGAACTATTCCAAGGCAAGCTACCTTTTGCTAAGCAATAGTTTGTTAAAATTCAGTGCCCCTCCAAATCCCAGGAACACAGCAGCCTAAGTAGAATTGGTCACAGAAACTCTGTACAACCATGTCATTGGTTACATAGAGGCTGCTGTACCTACCAGAAGTGAGCCCAAAACTAACTCCAAAAACAAATCACCCTACCCAAGAAGATGGAAAGCTGTAATTAAATCAAAAGGTGCTTCAAAAAAGTATTAGTTTAAGGGTGTATACACTTATGCAACCAGCTTATTGTATGTTTTTTATTTTTTACATTTTTCTCCTAATAGGTTTGTTTGTTTTTCAATTGAATTGTACATGTTATAGGCCACATTAAAGGTGGGAAAAGTTTTGAAATGATTTATTGTGGTCTCATTTTTTTCAATATCGCAAAAAACTGGCATTTTAACAGAGGTGTGTACACTTTTTATATCCACTATATCCAAGGTAGGAAGGAAATCCTTTTGTGTTTCTGCATTTATAAGTAAGTGCATGGCATCTAGGTCCAGGGATGTCATTGTACCACTTTACTCAGTCCTTGTCAGACCCATCATTGAGTATAATGCCTCCTTCAGTATGTGCCTGACCAGACACACGCAACAACTGGAACAACCGCAAAGGTTCCTTACAAAAATAATACGGGGCATAAACACAATGTCCTATGTGGATCACCTCAAAGCCCTATCGCTATACTCTGTCTCAGACTACTGAGAGGTGATCTATGCCTGGAAAACAAGGCATCCCTGGATCTAGCTCTGATGAACCTTTTGCACATCTACAAAAGAAACAGCATCAGATCTACAAGATCTAAAGACCTAAAGTTTGATAAACATAAAGCATGAACAGTAAACATAAATAGGACATGTTGGAAACACAGATATGTATCTCAGATAATTCACTTGTTCTGGAACAGGCTCCCCATACATGTGAAACAAAGTCCCTTCCTAACCCTAAGTAAATGTAACTTTGACCATTGGATGGGAAATCAAAAATTCACCCCGGTCTGGCACCAATGTCTCTGATGGACAGGGGCAGTCAGTAAATCATGTCATAACCAACAAGCACCCCTATATATACATATAAAACATATAACTTGTGGGACACATTTGGGTTGCACAGCTATGCTTATAAAGGGCCTAATGGTTGTTAACGTAGTATACATCTATGGAGTTCCCTCGTTCATTCCCATATCATAGCTTTGTGTCTTTTCAGTCTAGTTCTGGTCATTGAGATTCTATCACATTAAAGTTTTCTTGCAAGATTAGTAGTGTATTACAGGCCCCCAACCTGCCTAAAGCATCGCAAAAAGATATAAAGGGGTTCCGGTATTCTTGATTCAGACTATAGAAGTTGCTGATTAGTAGACGACATTTGTATTGAGTTTTTAAATAAAATTTAATTCTTTATCTTTCATTGCACAACTCCCTGTTGGACTTATTATATGAAAGAAAAAGTGTATGAGTTTGTGGTGAGTCCTTCCAGATGATCCACTTAATGAGCAGTTGGAATTGTTAGTTGTGGTTCTGCAAGTACTGCCTGTTTTTGTTTGCTATTATTAAGTTTCCCATTGACTTATATACCTTGACAACCACCTATGTACAATTTTTGCCAACAGCCATGTATTTTTTTGATCCAGTCCATATTTCTATTGAACAGAATAAGCACTTCCTTTGCTGGCTTCTTTGAGTAGGTTGACTAAGTTTTGTGAGGGCCAATAGGTTAGATAGTTATACCCTGTGACAGAAGGAAGTACATTTGCAGAAAAAAACATCCAAGTGATGGAGTCAATCATAGAGCACATTAATAGAATCCTTTGTTTTCTTTGCGGTGTGTTCGTTTTTATTCAAAAAATGATGTAGTTGCCAGAGGTCGACCAGGGCAGTTGTGTATGCATACCTAGCTTATAATCCATTGCTGTGTGCAGCAAAACATTCTACTTTATTTATTTTTTGCTGACAGCAATGGGTCCCCTGAAACCGTGGGCCCTACGTAGCCACCAGAATACTGCTGTTATAATTTGCCACTGTTCTTAAAACTTCTTTTCATAACTGCATGCATTATATCCATGCCCTGTTAAATGTGAATTTTCTACATCTCCACTCATTAATTCAAACTGCATCCTACTTGATATCCATATGGAGGAATCATTTCTAACTTTTATACCTCTTCTTTTACATTATAACATTTCATCAGATTTATCAGGTGCTTTTAAATAGTGCTTTCTTTCCTTTATATTGTGTTATGTTCTTAATACTGCTTTCATACAACTGCATTCAGATGCACCATACTTCTGCCCCCAGATAAATTATTTTGCATTCCCGCACCACATTTTAAGAGTCATGCTTTATGCAGTTACCCCAGTATCATGTACAGTTGAATTCAAAAATGTCAGCTCTGCTGTGTGACAGAAAGATGGTGGAGCATGTCTCGTCCACAGAATTGCTGTCTGTGTGATTTATCAATGAAAAAGCACACCTGACAGATTGTGACTAATGGTTTACTATTAGATATGTATGTTGTAATGATCTTACTCAGCAGTTTCAGTGCTTTTAAAACAGAACAACTGCTGTAAGAGAAGGAGCAGCAAAGACACAACAAAACATTGCACAATGCTTGGAGCACAACATAAGCACAGCACTGAAACAGTACAGCACAGGAAATATTGCATTGCAGTAACAATGGGGTGAAATCATGTGAACATTCCATGGTAGCCTGAGTTCCCACATGATGCAGGGCAGTATGAGGAGAGCTGTTAGATGCAAGAAACACACATGCATGCACACATCTAACACACACGCACTTGTGTGTGTGTGTTTGCTGTACTCAGGTATCATAGTGTGTGACACAGTAGCACAAGTACACAAGGGACAGTAACATCTGCTGCATGCAAAGTATTAGTGTCATGGACACTTACCATCATTGTTGGGCAAGTGACTCACAGTGTAAAAAAGCAGACTGTGTGTGCCTTACAAAGCCATACCCCTGTGATCAGTGGGCAATGCTAGTAATGTACAACATACGCAGTATAGCATCCTGTTCACTT